>NC_142422.1:2655000-2995000 GCF_059516105.1 Syngnathus floridae | reverse complement strand
CAGCAAGCATACACAGTAATTTAGGACACAAGCAATCTATATAGCAGACTCATTAAGCCCAGAACATTCATGGATGGATTTTAAGACCAACTCCAGGTACTATAAATCACTCACTAATTGAGCAGATTGTGACTACTAGAGAAAATGTACCATCACACAAATGGTTTTAATAGTTTTGTCAAGCTTGGGGGCATTAAGAGACAATTACTTCACTCTCAAGTGCTGGAGAGAGCGAAAAGAAAGTCATAAAAAAAGTGGAATAACAGCCAAACGTTTTGTGAACGAGCCACTTGGGCTCAGAAGCTGACAAAACTTATTAGTTCAGGTAAAGCCTTGACAGGATGTGCATTAGGGAGACAGGTACAGCACTAACAAGCTCTGTGGTTTTATCATCCAAAACCTACTTTGCAGAAGTTTTCAGGTCCCCTACATCCTATTCTGAGTCATCAGTGGGGGAAGAAGTGGGTAGTTGCTTTCAATCAAAACGGTTAGGGGGAATGTCTAAACAACTGAGCGGCGATTGTATCCAAAGTAATACAAAAATAGCATGAAAAATAGACCAAGATGAATAATTGCTTAACTTTTTACACCATTAATTTGATTTATGACCTGCACACACAACAAACAACCCCATCAAGTAGGAAAATGTATAGCTTGCAGAAAAATATATATATTATAGTAATGCGCTCAACAATAAGCAACATCAAACATGGCCGCCAAGGCTACTCCGAAAAAAGAATTATCATGTAAACAATCATACATACATGACAACCAAAAGCATTATATTCTCCAAAAATATTAACACAGTTCAAAACAAACAAAAGCAGTAGTTAAACAAGACAAATTAAAACTCCTACCTTGGATGAAACGCCATTGCCGCGTCGGCTTAATGGGAAACCGGAAATGGCAGCTAACGTCTTCCGGGTTGATAAAGAGGTCAAGTCCTTCTGCTCAATCAATATTCCGGCCTCTCATTTGTCAAGTAAGACGTCAATCAATTGAATTGACCAATAGGACAAGAGGATGGACGTTTCGCTGTACTGACTTGCAATTATTGGTTTTTATCAAGATTGTCAGTGCCTCACTATTCAAAAATACTTAAATAATAATACGAAAAATCTATTTGCTTTATCTAAACTTATCTTCTGTCTGTACTTTTTTTCGTGTGTCACTACTATCTGTGATTGTTAGCCAAGCCAAGAAAAGGCCTTGAGACAGTTGGATGCTGACATTTTATTGAACTGCTGCCATGGCAATAAAAGTGACAATTTTTGAAATTCAAAGAAAAACACCTCTGAAAGCAGCAACAAAATGTGACGTATTATTATTAACTGCAAGCAAAAGTCAAACACCATCAGTCAATCTATTACTACTACAGTGCTGTTTTCAAAATAAAACACATATCAAGCACTTTAGTACGCAACGTGAGTTATGTACCTAAAGAGAAACAAACAAGCTTTGAACAATATTTTCTGTGCCTTTCTATTTCATTAAACTGGACAAAATAAGTTACTCGTAAGCAATTAATGCAACTATGTACAAAAAGGCTTCTTAATAATAAACAAACAAAGAGACATTCACGTCACTTCGATAGCTCCGGACGTGTTGCCATGGGAACCGACTCAAATGATTCATACTGCATTGTGACAATAAGACTGAGCAGTGTGAATGTATCTTATGTGTTAACTGTTTGTCATGGCAGCAAATATGACAAAATGGCAAAAGTAAAAAATAATATCACTACTCAAAATAGAAGATGTTTTTTTGAAATCAAATGAGACCTGCACTGCGGTGGATACAAAAAAAGGTAAATGAAAATGTCTTCCCATCCGGCGTTCCCTTCCGACTTCAGCCACTGCCTCGTGCGCTCTCCTTCCTCCACTCGCCTTTGCGTTGCTCGCCGCCTCCCGCCACTAGAAACTTCTCCAGCGCTTCCTTCCCGAACGCCTCCATCTCATCCTCCAGGTCGCTGTCTTCCTCTCCGTCCCCTTCCACCATGTCTTCCAGGATATCCGACACGTCTTTGACGAACTTGCGGAAGTTGACCCGGTCGTGCATGAAGACGCCGTCCCGGAAGAACTCGGAGGCCAGTTTGCGCAGCTCGTCCCTCTTGGAGGAGTCCACGCCGGCCTGCTCGGCCTTGGCCAGGTAGGCGTGGAGGACGGACTCGAATTGCGGGAAGGAGACGGGGTGGAGCCCCTCGGCTTGGGCGCAGGCCTCCTGGGAGTGGCAGTGCTGGGGCTGTTTGGGCTTCCTGTGGAGGCGCTTCCTCTGCTGGGTCCAATAGTCGGTGGAATCGGCGGAGGACTCTTGAGGCGCCTTCCTCTCGGCCCACACATTCTCCTCGTGTTGGTGGTGGTCGGTGAATTTGTGTTTGTGCAAGTTGGACTTGTCCCCTTTGGACTCACCGCTGTCCTTTTTCCTCTTGTGTTCGTTTCCGTCCTTCCTGCGGTCCTTATCACCTTTCCCGTGATGACTCCCCCGTTTCCCGTCGTCAATCTTGCCGGGTTGTTGTTTGCCGTCCTCCGCACGTTTCCTCTCGCCTCCTCTTTCTTTTTCGCCATTGTGGCTCTTCCAGTTCTTCTCTTTGCCGCGCTCCTCAAAGCCATCGTTGCCTTTCTGCCTCCACTTATCCTTCGCCTTGTGCGTCGTTTCGCCTTTGTCTTTTCTCCACTCCTCCTCCTCCTTTCCTTTCCATTGCTTCTCATGCTTGTCCTTCTTCCACTCCTTCCTCTCCGTCTTCTCGGCCCGCTCCGTCTTCGGGTCGCGCTCCTTCCACGTCTTCCCCTCGTCCCCTCTGCTCTCCTTCTTCCAGTCTTTCTCCTCCTCCCGCTTTCCTTGCCCTTCCTTCGCCTTGTCGGACTTTGCGCGCTCACGCTTCCCACTTTCGGCCTGCTTGCCGTCTTTGCGCTCCTTCCGTTCGGATTTCTTGCTCTCTTTCCTCTCACCCATGTCAGATTTACCCTTCTTGTCCTCCTCAAGTCTCCTGTCTGCTGGCTGACCACTTGGGGGCACTGCAGATGAAGAATATCAGAAAAGAATCATTGCTACAACTCTCATCTTCTCCACTTGTGCCCACCGTTCCAGCTCACCTGTCAACTTACTGACAGCGGACCTCAAAGTTTCTAGTTCGTGCTGAAGCGTCGGCAGCGTCTCCAGCTCCCTCTTCAGCCGCTCGTTCTCTTCCTCGAGGACAGGAAGCGATGCCACTTTGGACTTCAAGCGAGTGTTTTCCTCCTGCCAGCGCAGCCGCTCCGTTTCGCCCTCGGCCGCTTGACCCTCGGCGGCTTTCAACTCTTCCATCTGCGCCTGGACGGGATGGAAAAAGTCAGCATCCAGATTTGCCCTTGAGCACAAAAAAAAAAATTCTAATAAAGCCACACCTCAAGTTGAGCTTGCAACAAAGAAATCTGCTGGTCTCCTTTGGCGAGTTTGGTCCGAAGCTCCGAGTTGTCAGCATCGACAGGGGGTGGAAGAGTTTCTGAGCGAAGCCATTCCTACCACAAACACAAAAACGTCCATGTTTACACGTGCCCAGTTATGAGAGGAGCAAAAGAAGAAAAACAAGCACAATCGAAGACGTAGTAATCTTAAAGTAAACAACTTAGCTACGGACTGACCTGTTTTCCTGGTTCTTCTAAATCGCTCAGCTCCCTTGTACTCAAGCCGCTCTCTAAAAGTTAACAAGGTGTATCCTCAATTATTCATGTGTGAAGAGAAACAACACGAAATTAAATTAGTGAGGCATCAGTTTGGACTCCAGTTGGTGCTTGAAAGGAACCTGTTCATCTTGAAAGGGGATTTTTTTTTGAAGACAATCATGAACAAACACACATCCTACCCTCATCCAGGTCCATGAAGACACCTGCAATGACATCACACGTTAGCTAGCACCTCATTGGCTTAGGCTGACGCTCACACGGGCTCACCTACCGGAAAACAAGATGGTCCCGAGCGAGACCAGGATAACGGCGCCTAGGATGCATTTGTTCAGCGAGAACATGTTGTCATCGGCCCTCTGCCGTGGCAGCTGGAATTCCTCTTCATCAGCGTCCTCCTCCTCATCTATCCTCCCGATTCGCTCCAGAGAGGCAAGCAGGCGCTTTCTCTCGGACTCGGTGTCCTCGGGCCGCTCTTCATCCGATCCTGGTTGCTCCGAGGAGTCTGGAGGGGAAAAAAATTTTGTTTGCATTTCAAAAGACCAAAAGCCATATAAACAAAACAAAAAAAAACTTTTCCACAATAAAGCAACCACATCCTTTCCAAACAAAATTCCTTGACCTGACACTGAACAGAAATAGAGAACTTGTATTTTTATCTCCACAACGATCAAAACGCCCGAGAGGAGAGGTTGTGTTTTGCAAGTTCATTTGGTATTGAAAAATAAAATAGTTGAGTAAATAAATTTTTCGCACTCCATTTTCTGTACCTGTGTGTTTCGAAAGAAGCTCTGACTCCTCCCCTTCCTGTTTGCGTTCTTCCTCCAACGTTCCGTCACGCCGCTCTTCTTGCTGAGTCAGCTCCACGCCTCCCAGAGTCTCTGCCTTCATCAGCGAGCCCGAGGGCTCATCAGGGGCGTCGTGGCTTAAGGAGTCGGAGAAGGTGTCCTGGTCGGCGCCATCGGGGGCCACGTCTGATTGGACGTCGCCGGAAGGAATGGGGGCATCGCTGACAGATGAGGGCGCGGAGGCGGGACCATCTGTCCCGCGATCGTCGCTTGGGTCTCCTTTTCTCTCTTCCGCATCCTGATTAAAAAGAAGCGGGTCATCCGAATTCATGAGCGTGAACTTTCACCAGCAGTGTTGCAAATTGGTGTTGAGGTCTGACCTGGTGGGCCTCCACTGAGACACTTGATGGTTTTGCACCATTTACCTGGCTGTGTGACCCATCATCTGGCTCATCATTAGAGGGAAGAAAAAATTTATGAAAGTGCATCTAAGGGTGCATTTAATAACGATGACGAGGGAACGAAGAGGAACCTTGTTCATGATGCTTCGTCTGCTCCTCCAGAGGCCTGACAGTTTCAGCAGCAGTCTCCTGGTAGATAATAAAAGGAACCTCCAGTCATACATTGAGTAGAACATCTAGCATGATCTGATGATGACAGATAAAGTGAGAGTACAACGCCGAGCGCATAATCAGGTGACCTCAAAGAGAGCGCAACTGGGTCGAGCAATTTTTCCGTACGCTATAAAAGACACGCTTTAATTGAGGCTGCGCGCCGCGGTGACCTTTGAGTACCTCAGGACTGACGATGGTCCAGCTGCTGTTTGCGCCGTTGCCCCCAGACATGGCCCCGCCCCTCCGAGGCTGCGCTCTGCAACACACGCATATTTTCGTGACCGACAAGAAAACGAAAAGAAGCGAGCACGGAATGGGCGAGGTTTAGCCTTGAGGCTTGTGTGTCCTGCATGACAACACATTGAGTTGTTTGTGCAACAAATGTTCACCATAGATTCGAAATGAAGATACTCACAATAATGCAAAAAGTGACTTCACATCAGAGCGCATCTAATATTGACTCCTCTTGTCCAACATTATCTTAACAGCGCTAACGCATTTACATCCTCTATTAATACACAAGATTTGAATAGTTTCCCTGAGGCCTCACCCAACTTTGTCAACAGGAGCTACTGTAGTGTGCGATTGTGACTGCGCGCACACAGGAAGTGGGTTTCCGAGGCTGCCATTTAGTTTCGCCATTAGTAGTTTGTGTGTGTTGTGGGAGTTCAGTCACCCCGGCTTTTGACGAGCGGGGGGAAATGTTTGGCCCGAGGCTCGGGTAACTAAGGCTAGCCCGCGCTGTGAAGACAAGAGAACAGGCTGAATCGGCATTTCAACACCACTAGGCTTTTCATTGATGTTAACAAAACCGAGTCAAAACCAATGGAAAGTAACACGAAAAAGGTCCGACGCAATTTGTTCCAGGAAAAACTGTTTTAAATAAATGCAATGTTTAAGTGACATAACTGGAACTCGGTGTGGCCCTTGAATAATTTAAGTGTTTCTGATCAATTTCAAGTTGCAATAAGACTGTTCACCACTAGATGGCAGCGCTCAAGAACAATACACACATTTATAGTAATGTTTGTGTCAATCACACCAATTGGAACCATGACCTAAAAGTTCAATTGCTTTCATTGGCTTGCAACACATTTTTCCACATGTATTGGAAAAGTCAAGAGTATGGTTGCTGTATAAAGTATTTTCACATCACAGCCACATTTCCCAGTACTGACACATTTCCTTCCTGTGCTCTGCAATTTAGGTTTCATCTCCCATGAGAAACTAGCCTGGGGTCCGAGGAGCATTGTGGAGCGTATAGTGGGACGGCTTACACAGATGATCGCTAAATATAGCTGCTTGGAGATTGACTGGAGACAGGAGAGAGGCAGAGCAGAAGACAGCTGGATTAAACCGAAAATGTACCAGCTGTTGGATCTTTGTGGTTTAAGTTGCATAGGAAGTCTCGAATTTAGGTTTTACCATGTTTTAACAAGTGTCGTTAAAGTATTGTGGTTCTAGACAACTTAAGGGGGCGAGTTAGAAAGAACTACCAAAAAAGGTCAGGACAATGACACAGGCTGAGGCACCATTTCGACAACAACTTGGGCCTGGCAGCTTCTCAAAACCAATTGCGCCATAACAGTTAATGTCAACTCAGTTATTCTGTCTGTAATTTATTTTTTAATAACATTTTAAAATAACTCATAAAATGCATCTGCAAATACAAAATAGACTGCTCTGGACTACTTAACTGCACCATTGAGTTAACTTCCATTGGTCAACGAATCTCCGGCTCCCATTTTTTAATTTGTTATATTTTATAATTACATTGTATTCTGCTATAAAATCTCACGAGATTTGCCAAATTCTCGCGAGATTACAGTTATGGCTTGCGGAGAATGAGCATCTCGCACAAACCAGGGCTTAAGATCTAGGCTACTTTTGGACAGCAAATGTCAAGAGTGACGACGCAGAAACAAATAAATTGATTATAAAACTCAGCAACACGTTTGTAACGAATGAAATTAACTCCTATTCAAATAAGGAAAGACGCAAAACCTTGACCGTATGTTAAGGAAGCGCAAACGAATACAACGTAACGAACAACATAATAACTAACGTTTTAGTTTACTAATTCAACAACCACCTCGAGTAGTCCTTCTTACCTTCCTTCACTTTCACTTTTTGACTTTATCCAGACGGCTTTACACGGTAGTTGTGAAGTAGACGTCAAGCTTCCTTTCCATCCAACTTGTGAACTGTTCCATCAGAAGAACGTGCGCTCGAGCCTCACACTATCTCGTCCAATAAGAAACGAGATTTGATCAAGTTCCGCCTCTTTTCCTCAGGAACAACCAATCGCCACACGTCCTCACTCCTACTGTGTTTGGGGAAGTTTTCAAGTTGATTGACGTATGGCAGGTGACGTTATATATGTAAATATTATTTCCATCCACACTATTTAACCAAAGTTAGCACACTGAGTCACCCAATAAGACTCCAAAAGTTCAACTTGACAATTAAAACATACTTTCTAGCTGTTTGAAAACAATAATACAAACATAAAAATAAAATGATTCTATTGAGTTGTTTATTATGACGTCACGTCCCGTGCTGTCACAATTATGAGCTTCACATCAGTCCAGTGAAAACCAGCAACCTGTATAAAAAAAAGGAAAACAGTAATAGATTATTAGAATTAATTAATCTTATATTTAAAATTTACATCTATTTAATTTTATACATTATTTTTTATCAAACTAGAATTTTTAGGGTATATATCTCGAATTCATTAAATTGCCCACCAGTTTTGCAACATTCAAGTTAGTAATTAGAGTTTCCTTGGTAGTTTGTCATACTTGCCTTTGTTTTTTTTAAGCATCCTCTCTCTGTTTAAAGACAAAAATCACTCCAAATGGTGTTGACTCCATCAACTTCTTCCTAGTCCAGTATCTCCTTAATGCACCAACAGCAGAGCAGGAAGTAGAGGCACTCCTTCAGTGACTGCACAAACCCGTAGGCTGCGTTCCCGCCTAGCAAGTTCTTTCCGCGCCCGAGACCCATGGCCATGTCTCTCAGCTGCTGTCCCAGTGAGGAGGATGGTGGAGAAGCAGGCATGGCTTGGGGAAGAGGACGCTGAGGGTGCATGGTTCCGGAAAGGAAAGGGGTCAAGGAGTGGATGAAATGGGAAGCGAGCTCTGACAGGTGTGGCAGGATTGGACTCATGCAAGTGCTGATGGACTTGGTTCTCCTTGTTGACTCTTCTGCTTGTTTACTGCACGTCCTTCCACGTTGACCCTCCGTGTGCACTGACAGCTTCCCTGAATCAGCACCGTACTGTTAAAAGCTTTTCACAAAGAGGAGAGTTCCAGTATCGCAAACAATGTTTTGTTTGTGTGAGCGGGCATTCTAGCAGCTTGGACTTTGTATCTTCATTTAGGTGACACCAGATGATTCATCCATCTAAATTCCATCATCACGAGGAAGCTAGAGGCAGGAATTCAAAATCCCCCCCCCCCCTTAAAAAATAAATAAATGAATGATATATGCATTTATTTATATATGCATGAATCTAGACTTTCAGTTACAAGTGTAAACACATATTTTCCCTATAAACAAGTATTAACACAAAAATCAAACCACCTGTGCAGTTTTTTTTTTTTTTTTAAGGAATCATGGCTTGTTTTTTTTCTTCCTCAGGACACAAACTATCAAGTCACACCACCACCAAAACACACACACAAAAACATCGTACTAAACAATTTCTTTTCTAAGCATGCGACAAAGGCAGCTGTGATGAGCACAAGACCACTTGACGAATGGTTGACCGAAAAAATCCCTTCTCATATGTCATCATGTTCTCCCCCCCTAGATCTAAAACTCCCTGTGAGCGACTCAGCAAGTTTGCAATAAAGTTATTTACAGATGGTCGGAAAATCCCCGCCCCTCCCCTCCCAGATAACAGGTGACATCAAATATCTGCGACTGTACAAGCTCAATGCATCGATTGCCATCACCGGATCAGCTTGTTTACTGATTTTTTTTTTTTTTTTTTGCAGTCTGTTTTAACTGAGAGTGTTTTTTTTGTGTGTGAGACTTAAGTACATAAGGTGGCTGGACTCAAGTGACTGCAAACAAGGCACAAAGAGATTACAAAAGAAAAAATAGAACATGAACTGACGACGACATCGCACCGAGGAGTAACATTTGGCTTTCTGGTTCTTTCTGTTTCGAAGAAAGTAATATGCAAAAAATTTTGCATCCAGTCCATAGGACAATACGCAGCATTGGGAAATCCATCATCGTTCCTTTACATTCTTGTATGCGGATTGAACACAAGCCAAAAAGATTGTCAGTGCAGATTTGCAGTGGAACCTCCAAAAACATTTTTTTTTTTTAAAAACGCAAAAGATTTTTCAGAAAACTCTAATGAATATTCATTATATGTTTCAAGGAGGGAGTGCCCCGGCGGCCCCCCCTCTAGCTCCGCCAATGCTAGCATGCATTTTTTTTTTTTTTTTTATGAGAAGAAGCAGGAGTACCAAGAAAGACAAATATACAGTATGAGGAAAACATGCAGATGTGCTAACAGAAACTATTTAGAGAGAAAAAAAATTAATTACTTGACTGTTAATAATTTGTTCAATGCGTGGAGCTGAATTTGGCAGAACGTTCGGATTTACCCATTCAATCCAAAATTTTGGAATAATATACTTTTCTGTTTCTGTACACTATACAGCTTAAGTAGCTTTCTATTCACATTTGAATTTTACATGAAACATCTCACTGGACATTTACTCGGTTTAACGTTCTTCCATACTGTTGGAGGTTCCACTGTGTGTTTGTATCTAATCACTGCAAAACATCATTATTGTGCTGGTTGGTGACATCATTGCACAATTCTCCACCGCTGATGCATTCAAGAATACGATATAAAATATTTAAAAATAAAACAAAATGCATTGTTGTTGCTAATTAGACTCCCGGTGCTGTTCTTTGGCATGATGGTTGTACTCACTCCTATGAAGTCCAGGATGTCATGGAAAAAAGAAAAATATATAAAAAGTTCCAAAAAAAAAAAAAAAAAAGATGATCATTGGCATACCGGTCCCAGTTTTGCATACATGCTTTTTTTTTTTTTTTTTTTTTAAATCCCCCATCATCACAAGTTCAACAGTCATTAAAGGGAGGGAGTGGTTAGGGTCTTCAAGGCTGCTCTTGAAGGTGAGTTTCTACATATATCTATCTATATATATCTATATAGATAGATAGATATATAGATATATATAAAATAATAATAAAAAGCTTGTTTTTCTGCCCAGCAACACATCCAAAGGTGGAACTCACGATGAAAGCATGCAAACTCATGTTCTATTCATGCTGCTATTTTCCACGTTCCTTTTTTTTTTTTTTTTTTTTTTTCTGGTGGGGCGTGATGACAAATTAAGACCTTCTGATGGTTGTTTTCTTTTTTTTTAAATTGCTTTTCCTTTCCTGTTTCACAGTCGGCCGTGGAGACGATGCAGCAGTGCTTCAGGGTCGCTTTGCCTGATAGTTGGGACTGCAGTTCACAGTTTAGTTCACAACAGCAGCATGTCAAAACTTTGCACACTTTTTTTTTTTTTGGTGTGCATTCCCGTGGTTGTATTTGGTGGAGCCAATTTTTTTTTCTTTTTTCAGGCTCTGCGCTCCACTGGCTGTTGCAGACACACTTCACTTCCCGCCGACACGATGGGGAGTCTGTTGTCCATGTGGTAGCTGATCAGGTGACTCACGCTCTCGAACCGATGGTCTTTTGTACGGACCTGTGAGCACGAAAAAAAAAATCAGGAAACTTAAAGCCTTTTTTTTTTTTTTGCTGACCTCACGACTCACCACTCCCTCCGGGTCGACGAGTAGCAGGTGCTTGGGTTGACCGCCCTGCTGTCCCGTGAGCACGTACTGCCCTGGCGTGGTTCCCGACTCCCGCACTAGAAAATCTCCGTCGCGTGCCAGCAGCCTCTCCGCCTCCCTGCGACTCAAGCTGCCATGGAACCAAGTCTCGCATTGTAGCTGCTCCACTAGGGGGAGCGCTGATGCTGTCGTGGAGCCCCCCAGGGCATCATCAAATGGTTCTTTTCAAGAAAAAGGGATTTATTAGTACAACAAGACAGCTTGACTCCATTTATTTTCTGATATGATTCCCAATATGTGGAGAGCGACGTCAATTTGAAAAGCACACACTCTTCTGATTCCATGAGTAGTTACATTTTATATTCTCAAAGTAAAAGTGCCAGTTCATGTTTGTCCATTCTTGAGAACAAATGATGCAGTTATAAGTTAAGGAGGCCTTTCTGGGTCAAAATTAAACAATAATGAAGTTAAATTGTGAAAAATAAAAATACAATATTAATACATTTTTAAATGCTACACCACACACAGTTAATTCAGAGTAGTAAAATGCATTTGAATACATAAATCAATAGTAGGTAATATTTATCAACACGTGAGTTGAGTTCCAAAAGTCATTATAACTCACTCATGTCAAAAGCATCTCTGTGAGCGTTCCCGTTGGCGGCGACTGGTGGGCGGGGCTTATCCACATTGACGTAAGAGGGGTCATCAAACATCTCTCGCCCTCCTTCCTTGGCACCTACTAAAAAGCAAGCGGTGGATTTATGTTACGTTGGCATATTCAATCTTTCACTCTTCATTCTGCGCCTGAACGATAACACTGTTCCCTCAAGGGCAAAACCGAGCTCACCTGGCAGAGGCGGCAGAGGCTGCTTGTGAATGTCATTCTGACCCGGCTGGCCGAAAGGCTGCAAACACACAGAAATGATTTACACACATGTAAAAATTCTACTATGCGCAAAATGTCTGCCAGTTAAAAGTCAATTACGTCCCGCTGATATTAAACAGAGTCGTTTGCTTGCTTTACAATCGACTCTTATCTCCTACCAAGCAGGATCTGTGTTTTTAAAGCGGAAGCGTGTTGTGTGTCTCACCAGCGTGGCGCCCGGACGTGGTCTCATATCAACCAGACCACCAGGGGGAGGCTGTTTACCGGGGAAGTTGTTATAGTAAGGGACGTCAGGCAGGAGAGCGGCTTCGTCGTCCTCTTCCTCCCACGCGGAGCCGTCAAACGGAGCCATTCTGATGTAGCACGGAATAAATGAGATTGTACGCAAACGTCCGACGAGCCAATGGATGTACCTGTCGTGAGGCGCGACCAGTTTGGGCGGGTTCTTTAAGTACTGTTTGAAACGCAGTTCGAAGGCCTGGCCGATGGTGCTGATGACTTCCTGGGCTAAACCCTCAGAACATTCCAGAATGTGACATGCTGCAAGACAGGAGCAGGATGACATTTGTGGATTGTATTATATTTACAGTGGCCTCGAATCGATTCCATAATATAAGCCTTATTTTAAGATATTGTGTACTCATGGACGCTGCCGATACCAGTCATCGATACTTCAGGCCCAAAAAAAAAATCTATAGTAATAAAAGAAAAAAAAAAATCGATATTATAATAATAAATATATAAATAATAAATCAATATAATAATAAATATAAATGAATAATAAATATAATAATATAAATAATAGTGCATTTATTTGACACATTGGTGACTAATCATTTTTTGTCATTTTGTTCTCCTTGAAAGATCTATAGTAATAAAAAAAATATATATTATAATAATAAATATATAAATAATAAATCGATATAATAATAAAAAATATAAATGAATAATAAATATAATAATATAAATAATAATAAGAATTGGTGACTAATCCTTTTTTGTCATTGCGTTCTCCTTGAATGATCTTGTCTTGTATGAGGGGAAAAAACTTGAAGTGACAGAATGACAACATTTCAGATTTTTCTCACCTCTCTGGTTGACCGGGTCTTTGGCCACATATGCTACGTACTCAGCCGTGTCCTGAGGGACAAAGAGTGAGATGTTTAGGGAACGGGCAAGGGGAGGAGGGATCAATATAGGAAGAAGAAATAAGAGTGCAGGTTTGTGACAGGAAGAAAAAGCCAAGCCGCGGTCTTTTCGAGTTGTAACAGGAGTTAGTGGAAAAAACAGAGCTGAAGGAGAGATAAGCAGGGGGTAATAATAAGATCAAGCTTGGAAGAGAAGGAGACTGGCAAGTGGAGTGAGTGGTCATCATTGGAATAGAAGATGACAGAAAGAAGCAGGAAGGAAGGATGGATGGATTTGGAGGAAGATGGAAAAAGGGCCGGCGAGAGAGAGAAGGGGGCTCGGGTGACTCACTGGGTCTCCTCCAGAGGCGAAGGAGATGGACTGCATGTGATGATTGGCGATTATCTGTGGGGGAGGGGGGGGGGGGGGGGGGAGAATGAGATGATATGAGGAACAGGAGATGAGCATGTGGATGATGAGACAAATAAAAACTAAGAGCGTGGGATATGGTTTGCAATCAGACGGATCAATAACAGCATTAACATTTGACGAGGTTATTTTGGGCAAAAATAGTCGTCCGTGGGAATTTGTAGAAGCGGAAATGGTCATTTAGAAGAATAAATTGCAGGCGGGATAGTCTACTTGGAGGAAAAAGATCTTACAGCTTAATTACTCTTTCAACAACCGCATTTATTAAACATTTATTGGCATTACGCGCGCCTCGGTTTCTCGCAAACACAGCTAATGAGGCGAGCCCCCTCTGCTTGTATTACGTTAAATTACAACAGAAAAGTGGAGCATCGGAAATTATTCGGCTAGGAGCAATAAAATTGAAGAGTATATTTTGCAGAGTAGATGCTAACATGGACCAGAATGGCTAATTAGTGATAATTTTTTTTTTTTTTTTTTTTACTGGACTGAAAATATTTTTTTCCCCCTGCAATCAAGTTGGTTTTTTTTTTGACTAAAATTATTATTTTTTTCCTCACAATAAAGTGGCGTTTTTTTTTTGTTTTGTTTATTTTGCAGAGTAGATGCTAACATGGACCAGAATGGCTAATTAGTGATATTTTTTTATTTTTATTTTTTTTACTGGACTGAAAATATTTTTTTCCCCCCTGCAATCAAGTTGTTTTTTTTTTTGACTGAAATTATTATTTTTTTTCCTCACAATGAAGAGGCGTTTTTTTGTTTTGTTTTTCTGCTATCACTGCTTACTGCAATGTGTGCTATGACGCCGTCTTCCAAACCGAGATGGGATCCCACCTGTTTGCAGTCGGCCGCCAGCAGGTTGAGGCTGCTGGTGGAGATGGTGAGGCTGATTGTCATGCCAGCAAACTGCAGGTTGCTCTTGCCCAGAATAGACGTGAGGCAGCGTGTGGACGGCTGTGAAGGAGAGAAAGCGGGAATAAACAAACCTCGGATGGGTCAGCAACCTTTTGAAGAGCTCATTAATTCAAAGAGCTTTGATTTACACTTCTGAAATCCAACATTTCTAGAAACACTCAATGTGTGTGTGGAAGTGCTTGTGACATGTGTGTGTGGGGGGGAACAGCTGCAATTGTGAAAGCGATCCTGTCTGGTTCTCAAGGCCAACTGTGGCCCATGAGGAGCAAACAGGACGATCCACAAAAGACCAGGCCAAGAACATCACACACACACACATACATACAGAGAACAGCAGAACTATTGTGCCAGCCTGCTCCGAAAAAGAATCTTGGGATAAGACTCGCATGCTTGGCTAGAATAACCAGAGATTACAATAATTACAGGAACCTTTTCGGGTCAGATAAATCCTATAATTGCGTCGGCTCCGCTCCGCTACGTATGAAGCATTCCTTGGGCAAACGGCGAATATAGCCACCTGTTTGTTTTTAAGTTTGACAAGAATACCGAGCACACACACCGGCTGTCGGTGCTAATCTCTTGTCGTCGTGATGCTAGCTAGATGGCGCTAATGATGCTAGTGATAGAGCTAGCAAGCCATCGCTCGCTAGCTAGCTTCATCTTGTTGTCGGTGCTAATCTCTCGTCATCGTGATGCTAGCTAGATGGTGCTAATGATGCTAGTGATGGAGCTAGCCAGCCATCACTAGCTTCATGATCTAGCTAGCTTCATCTTGTTGTCGGTGCTAATCTCTCGTCATCGTGATGCTAGCTAGGTGGAGCTAGTCATGGAGCTAGCTAGCCATCACTAGCGTCACTAGCTATCGTCATCTTGCTGAATAGCCCAAAAGTGGTACAAATGACGCCTCAAGCCAAAGGCTCGCCACACACGGAATGAATCATTGTCCTAAATCGGAATTCGCATCGAGTCTAACCTTTTGACTCCGCCCCTCCAGCCGCTCTTGTAGCGAGAGCCCACGATTGGTAATTACCTACAAGTACAACTCTCTCGGCAGCAGTGTACAATCATCCGAAATCCAGACGATTGGCCAAACTGACTGACCACAGAGTGGACAATCAAGCTAAATCTAGCTCTCAACCCTTTACCACTGCTACCCACTTAAGCGCTATAAATAAATAATGTCCCATATGGGTGTGTGTGTACGGAGACATTGTGTACCTTTCTTCTCCGCTGGGCTCCTTTGGCTCCGGGTACAGCCTCGCAAACCACCGAGATGGCCTCCCTGAAAGATTTAGAACATGCTAGCGTGATGCGGCGTCGCGTTAGCACCTTCTTGGACACGGGAATCGAATCACCAGACGCGCTCGCTCGGCGCCATAGACACAAACGTTGCGACGGAAAACCAGAAGAAAACCACCGGAATGTCACAACATTCTAATTTAAGGGGGGGGAAGCAGCAGACATGCAGACATGCCATGTAAATAAAAAAAACGGCAACAGAGAGGAAAAAGGACGGACACGAAAAATTAACCAGAAAAACATGATGAATAAATTAGTAAATGTGACCTCACCTGGTGACCTGAGTTCTGGTGTTGAAGTCCAGCGCCCGCATGGATTGGAGAACCTCCACGCAACCCATGTACTGCACGAAAAATGTGTCATTAATTGGACGATTAAACAGTTTTCGATTAATTCGCCATTCACGTACCCGCACGGAGTAGGAGACGCCGGTGGTGCTGACCACGTTGTCGGAGTGGAGCCACCCGCGGGTGGGCTTATTGACAAAGGAGCCATGCCGCGTCCATTCATCTCCTCCCAGGTGAGCGCCTTCGACCCGTCCCCTCCTGGACGCGCCTCCCAGCCGGTTCATGTCCTGTAGAAGGGGGCGGGGAGGGGGAGAGGGAGCGGTTAAAGGGGGGAGCGGGTGATGTAGCGGAGGGGAGGAGCTGGAGCTGCTCCCGTCGTCCCCGGGGGACTCCACGGTGAGCCGAGGCTGCTGAGGTGGCCTGTTGGAGGCTTTGAGTAGAGTGGCGGAGACGCCCAGGCGTAAGGAGCCCATTCTCGGGAAGAAGGAGCAGAGGGTAGTTGGGCTGTTCTCGGGAGGCCGGGGAGAAGAAGGGGGCAACATGGGGGTGAGGGAAGAGGAGGACAGAGAGGAAGGTAAGCCAGGTGATGGAGTGAGAGGGGTAGCGGGACTTGGATTGGAGTTTGTCTCGTCAGCGGAGCTGAGCGATTCGCTTCGAAAGTGGCTGTACTTTGTTTTCGGGACGAGCTCCATGGTGGCGCCGTTTTTTTAATGTCCGTACGAGTCCACGGTTTGTATCAAGGTCTTTTTTGTTTCAGAGTGTCTCTCTGGAGGACGCGCAGCCGGTCTCCCTCAGAGCAAGAGCGCCATCCATCTGTCCAATTGTCAGCCTCCCACTCGTTAGCGGGTTGCTCGAAGTGGAGCTCTTTAAAAATGGCTTCATCCACAATGAGCGTAGTGTGGAAAAGAGCGACGTTTCCGATTATGGCTGCGTGCGGCTGGAGACTTTGGAGGGTCTCAACGCGTGACATGTTGACATCGGTTCACTTCTCAAAACAGAGTTCATTGTGTGATCAGCTCATGACTCGAAAAAAAAAAAATCTTGCTCCAGCCAACAGGCCATCTTTGAGTCCAACTATCATAAAAAAAAAAATCAAAACAAGCGATTGTCCCTCAACAACTTGCATATGTGTGTCTGACAAAGTAGTCTGGCGAGACAATCCGATAAAAACCCTATTAGCAGCCAGCGAGGGAATGGGGGGTGAGGTCGCGAGGGGGCCGAGCACGCTAACAAGGCGAGGGCCGCATACGACGATTCGATTGGCCGATAGCAACCTCAATTAGCCAACGGCGAGAAAGCGAGCTTACAAATATCGTCCGGTAGAAGCGGGAAGGCTAAAACCTTCTAGTCCCTCTCCTTCTTCCTCCAAACGATTTGATGTCCGCCCTGACTAGCCCTAGCTGGCTCCCTAAGCAACGCGTTGTCTTCCTCCCGTTTCTTCCAGATGACTTCTGGCGCTGCTTCCTTCCCTCTCTCACCACTGGCGTCTCTCTTCTCCCTCTCTCCTCGCCTCTCCTGGAAGTCCTCTCTCTTCCTCCACACAATGTAGTCAGCCAGCCTCTGCCTCTCCAGCGCCTCCGCCCTCTCGCGCGCCACCACTTCCTCTCGCCTCTTCCAGATGATCTCCCCCCCTCCCCCTCCCGCGGCTGCTTGCCCGTTCTCCAGACTGTCCCGTTTAACACCGCCTCTTGTTTAGAAAGCGTGAACCGCCGGTTCCTCTCGTCGCGCTCGGAAAAAAGAACGCAACAAAGTTATAGCACCGGCCCGTTCCTGACTGAAGTTCCTGATATGGCTAAAAAAGAAGTGAGGCCGTCGTGGTTTGAAATTGGTCACCTCCAGAGCACCATTTTGAAATGTGTCCGACGTAGCACGGCGGTGATGTAACACTCTTGATGAGACCTGATTTGGAATACGCAATTAAACTCCCACTCTGCTGTTACCTGAGAAGATCTGATATGGACTTTGATCATCTAAAGCTTGACCCCAACAGATTGAGTGCACTCGCCTTATATCTGCATAGTCCAACCTTAAAGGCAAACAACAGTCTAGCAAGTTCCACAAAGAAAAAACAGTCAACACCTCCGCCCGCCTCAGCATGGCTCAGGCACAAGTCATAATCTCTCGACCTTTACTCCCTCCGAGGAGATCGGCGCATCTTAGATAAAACCCGCACCTGGTTTGGCACCAATATTGATGTGAAGTAAAGACAAAAAAAAAAGAGACACTTGAAGTCCCACACGACAGATTGCGGGAACCGAAAGTCGCCCACAATCGGTCTAGCACCACAGAGGGCTTGTCTAGCAAAGCTCGCTAATCGTCCATCTGGACGGGGAGCTGTGCGAGATCTTTTTTTTTTTTTTCCGAGAAGTATGGCTGGAAAAGTCACCCTGCGTCAGGGCCGTGGAGAACCAACCGGCAAAGCGAAACAGTCAAATATAATAAAAAAAAAATTACAAAATCTTCAACCTGCTTCTTTGAACTAGTATGACCGAACGATTCAAAGAATGATGTGAGGTCAAGTGACGTCAGAGGAGATGAAATCCTGAGTCATCAATACATGGGCTGAAGAAGAATGTCTAGTTGCACAGAACCGAACCAGACGGGTCAGGTGAGGTGAATCATCTCCACGTTGACAGTAGAACCTGCCAGAAACATTCTAATAAGCGTTAATTAGCCGTGTCAAGGCCAGGCGGCCATGCGTGGGAAAATATCCTCGCGGGATGAGTTTGTTAATCAAATCAATCCCGTCGTTCCTCCAAACGTTTGACTGATGGGGGATTTCGTTCGGTTGCAGCTGACTAAGGTGAGATGGGGACAAAAGAAGCGGCTGCGACTCACCATAGGGTGAACGCGGAATGGGGAGGGGAGGGGGAGGGGGGCAGGTGACCTGAAAAAACCGAGATTCTCCGAGACTGTCGAGCGCGGACGGGGCTGAGCGTCTCGAGCGTGAAAACAAAAGCCGGTCGGAGAATCGATGATAAATTCAAATGTACTGCATCATCTTAAGTGAATGAAAAAGCACCAGTTTGAAAGAAGAAATAAAAAAAAACTTTACATTTCGCTCCGTCTCATCGCCATGGCAACAGACGATTAAAAGAGATGCCTGTTGAGAAGGTTTGCTGAGTAAGTCCTGACAACGGCGGAAAAAAAAAAAAATCACAACGTTGACATAATTATTTAGCTCACCAAAACAGGAGGACCAAAACTCCCCCCGGAAAGATCAATAGCTTTCAGGAAATGATCAAAGTTGGAGCGCTGTCGCGTCAGCCATAAAAGCCGATCAATGATAACACGCCGAGTTGGCGGCGGCGGCATGCGACCGGCCGACCGGCTCCAACTAGGACATATCTGGCGAGTAAATAAAAACAACAATATTTGGAAAACTTGCATAAAAACAACCTGAATTTTTAAAAATTCTCAACGACTAAAACATGAAAAAGTACCGCTTAAAAGAGTTTCTGTACAAATACTTTACAAAACAAACTGGTCCGTGGTCACGTGACAGAAATGTTAGCCGCTCATCCTGGTTGGTCCTTTCAAAAAAAAAAAAAAAAAAACTCTTTCGCTCGATTAATTCACAAAGTCACCGTCGGCTGCGCGTCTCCATCTTTCCTCTTGTCCTCCTCTAGGTTGGACTGTCCTCTCCTCTCCTCTCCTCTTCTCTCCCCCCCTCACTCCGGGCAGATGGTGGAATGGCAAGGCTGCCAGGGCGGACAATGGCACTACTTCATTGTGCTCCTCTCCTCTTCTCGTCTCCCCCCCTCCACTTCCACTCCCGTCTGTCCTCCCCCTCCCTCCTGTCTAGGCGGGTGACGCTGCCTCCTATTCTCGCCCTTTGCATCACTCTCTCTCTCTCTCTCTCTCTCTCTCTCTCTCTCTCTTTGTGTAACACACATCCCCTCCTTTCCTCTCATCCTGTTTCCTCCCCCTCCCTCCCCCGTCTCCCGCAACCTCCGTGTGTACATGTGTATGCCCAGCAGGATGCTCCGGCCGCACATTAGCTCTCCGCGGGGAGATGGAGATGTGGAATAAGTAAGGAAACAAAGGCTGGGATGAGTGTGTGTGTGTGTTTGGACTGTCCAAAGCTCCTCCTCTCCTCGTGTTTAGTAACCCGAGAAGATGAGAGTGAAAGACAGCGAGACAGGATGGAGACAGTCGCTCGTTCGCTACGTGAGCTAGCCGCACTAGCGCTATCTCAGGAGAGCGTCAGCAGAGATTGCTGTCGAAGCGTGAGAAGGCAACGTTGCGGAGAGCGGAGGAAGTCACCCAAAGTGATCCGCGCGAGTCCTCGAATGACACGACGGGCGCTGCAGTACCGCTATGTAACCAGCGTGATGTCTCGCTATAGGGTTTTCCGAGTGTGTCAGCAAAGTTCCAGGACTGGAATTTGTTTAAGGTTAAGGTGATCATCATATTAGAACCTGGGAAGAGATGAGTGGGACTTATGTCACCATGGCAACTGCCTTGAGCATCTGTCAGTTCCTGGCAAATTGATCATCAGTCCTGGAACTTTACTGTCAGATCATTTTTCCAGGCACATTTTAATGTGATTGGAGAAGTTCTAAGTGCAAAGAGCCCACCATACCTTTTAACGCTGAAACACATATGAGACACTGTGGCTGAGGCTTGACAAAAGCCAACGCTGAAGTCATAAGAGAGCGCATTATGGATCCAAATGCGTCATAAAATCAAAGGTCAGGCATAGCCATCATTTTATATTTCAGTGTAATTAGATATCAAAAAAGTGAGTCGTGAAAATGAATGATAATCGCTGAAATCATCAGATTCCTGACTGCCTTGACGCAATCTACAAGGCTAATTGGATTCTTCTGCTTTCATCAAGCAGCCCCTTTATTAGATTCATTTGTCGTATTTGAAAGTGATTAATAGCAGGAGGGTTCACTTAAACTCTTAAAATATTCGCTCCCTTTGACGAACTTGCACGTCAGAGGTGCACAAAAGGAGTACTGTATGATTTAAGTCGGTTCATTTTGAGCAAAGAAATTATGCATTTAAAAATATTTCGGGGGGGATTTTTTTAAATCTTCTTATTTATTGTCATCTGATAATAACAAAAAATTCCAACATATAATTCTAACTTAATAAAAAATAAAGTTATATTAAGTCATATAATAAATATATAATATTCTCATGGAAGTTTTCAGTGTGGCCCTTAATAGTTGATGTCAGATGACAGTTCTGTTATGCCGAGTTTATTATTATTTTTTTTTTTTTTGCCACAGTGCCCCTTTGTGTTTGCGATTGTGTGTATCTTACCACATATTCCATCGGGCTGCCTGAGAGTCTGTCACCCTAAAAACACCAAAGCGCACATGAGCACAAGACAAAGATCCAAAGCGACAACCCGCCACAGCGCATGCGCCCGCCGCCGCCGCCGCCGCGTCTGTTGCCGGCCCACGTGCGGCTTCCCGCCTCCCAGCATGCATTGCTGCCCAATCATGCGCGGAGAAGAGTTAGAAAGCCAGAGGAAGCCCAAGAGCGAGACGGAGAGGCAATAATCCGACGAGCGTGTCGGAACACGGGCTTTGGTATGACGGGAATTAACTGAAAGGAGCGCATGTGGAGGATGCTTGTGTTTCGGCACGCCCGACGGATGACATGGTGGATCCCCAAGCGGGCAGCTGCAGCCTGGCATCAAACAGTTAAACATTCTCGGACGAAACACGATCTGATGATCCGATGTGATATCACTTGTAATTAAATAAAAATATTTGTACAAATGACAAAAGATGGTGCACAAAATGACAGGACGGCTCAAATTGTTATATAGAAGGGGAGGAGCCTGGCGCCCTTTAAGCCCCGCCCATTTTTTCCTCTTAAATTTTAAAGTTAGAAAAAAGCATTATAAACAAAAAAAATCATGTTCTGCCTGTAATTCATCTTTTTGTAAGTTTTTAGTGGCCAAATAAATGAGGTATTTTCAGCACTAATCAAATTAATCAAGGGGAGGAGCCTGGTGCCCTTTTAGCCCCGCCCATTTTTTTCCTCTTAAGTTTTAAAGTGAGAAAAAAGCATTGTAAACAAAAAAATCATGTTCTGCCTGTAATTCATCTTTTTGTAAGTTTTAAGTGGCCAAAAAAATTGGGTATTTTCAGCACTAATCAAATTAATCAATTGTTGGAATTTTATTCACAGAATCAGCGTTGGCCTCAAAATTGAATCTAAATTAAATTTTTGAAATGTAACCGTTTTATAGGCTTTATTGCAATTTCAGATTTCTTTTTTCGTATCATCGCAACAAGTGGGTACTCTGTTTTTCCTAGAAAATAAAAGTTTTTCATTTGATTTGAGTCAAATTGTGATAAAGAGAGAGAAGATTGGATTAGGCAGCCAGCGATTCAGCGAGAGGGCCGTCTGAGTGTCTCACGACGCACGCTGCAAACAAACATGTGAGCCGGCTATTTTGGGTTTGCCCCCCCACCGCACTCCCGCATCTCTATCTGCTTCCATCATTCCCTTCCTGCCTCTCTCTTCTTACATCGTCCCCCCTCGCTTCCAGCACCCTCGTGCTTCCCGAAACACCGGACGTCCTGGATCAAGTCAAAAAAATCACCAATTTGCCAATTAAGTACTAATTTCAAACCTCGAAAGACAACTAAAGTTGTGATGAATAAAAACACCAAGTAAGCATTTTACTCATGGTAGATCTCAACAGGGCAACCAACTTCCTCTATTAGAAGTGGCAGTGGTTAAACATGAATATGCCGCAAATATTTATGATTTCTGAAGAAAAAAATCTAAATGACAAAAATTATCCTTTTTTTTTAAACGTATTCCATCACATCTTTCTTGTCATGCATTTAGTCCAAAAAGGTACAATTTTGAAAATGTTTAAAATTGGAATTAATAATAATAATTTAAAAATAATAATAATAAATTATTTTGAGCAACGTCACCATTTTAGGTGCTTGTGTCCTTCGCAGAAAAAGCGTTGAACAATGCAGAGGTTGCAAAACAAGCAAGCAACAGGAAGCACTTCTTCACTCCTGCTAAAGTGTGTTTGTCTTTCAAACCGTTCCATTGTAAAGCCACATTCTCTCATCTACACTATTTATTTCTCTACTTTGAATTTTTTTAAGTATCACTGGAAATTACAGTTGGAGGTATTATCATCATGTTAACAACAAAGTCAATAAAGTCAATTTCCTACCAAGTTACCATTCAGAGGAAAAAACCAACAATCTGACTAATGACAATTAATGTTGACATTTTACTTAATTAAAATTGCCTTTTAGAGTATAATAAATAATTCACCATGGTCGTAGTTCAACCCTGCAACTTTATATCTTCTGCTATCATCTGCATTGTACCTTTAAGTCTCGCATTTCATTTAAAATAATAAAAATAACAGCTGCGGCGCAGTGTTTGAGGTTGACGGCGACACGCTCCGACCTTGAAAACAAACTTCCATTCCGTGGCCGCAACACGCCCACGCTGACAGACAAATACATCAAATTGTATTACATCCTGTTGACGCCTCCCTCGAGTTTATGGCAAGTAAGTCGCCGCTGTTTTCAATCGATAGCACCAGCTGCCAAAAAACAAGCAGAAACCATCTTAAACGTCACATCGTCCCGAAATCTTCACGCTTTGATTGACGCTCGATTGGACAGGTCCAATTTTAATCGAGTGGATTTTGGGGATTGAGCCCGTTTCGGTGTTGGAGTGCCCTCGAGATTGTGTCGTTTTTGGTCGTCTACGCGTTTGTCTGACTCTTGACACGTGCCAATCGGCCATTTCTTTGGATCGCCCTCTCCATTTCATCAACTTGACCGTATATAATATCACGTCAGCCAGCGGTGTGGCTGACCCTGATAAGAGCCCCCCGGCGTTCTGCCTTCAGTAGCGTCAATCATCGCTGTCCATAATCAACGTTCCTTCACCTCTTTGTGGTCAACTCGCTTTCGTCTCCATGGTTACGCACGACGAGAGTGGTGAACCGTAGCCGCGGGTTTGTGTACAGACTTCACATTAACACCCTTGAACAATTTAGTCTTCAGTTAACCTATTATGGAATGTGGGAGGAAACCAAAGCATCATTTCCCAGTTGTCCAAAGTCACAAATTCCAATGTTAACTTATTTATACATGGGCATCCTTTGAGAATGTCAAAATGATCTTCAGGCAGAGTCAAACAATAGTTCCCTAGGGATGGTGATGTCACGCAAATCAATAACAAGACATGTTCCGCCCTTGTAAATGTATGAAAACATCCTCATGCGTTACTGGCCAACGCCTGCCTGATAGCATCAATTAAACCAAATCGGAAATGGAGTGGTGACATGTTGGTTCCTCTTTTTCAAGATTTCAGCCAGAACTCAAATCAGCATTTGAGGTTACCAGGATTTATTTTTGTTTTGCTGTCTTCAAGTTCCTTGAAATACCTTATGGTTAAAAATAAAAACTTGACTGATCATAACATGTTATCAAAAACTATCTGTAGGTCAGGCTGCAAAATGGTATCTGTGTTGTAGTATCGGAACACTTTTATAAGACTGGTCGTGGGCAGGCTTATAATATCAGCATCCTTCTGTTATTATTATTATTATTTATAAAGGACAAACACAATTATGTGGTAAACAGCTACTAATCTTGAATTTAAAATAAATTACTAATATTTCACAAATTCTGCCAGATTGAACTGATGCATTTCTGCCTGCAAGTTATTTTTCCAACGATTTTGTGATTTTCTTTCATGCAAAAATGGAAATATAATGCCACTCAGTTTATTTAACATTATTTACTGTGTTGACACCTCAAAAGTTCAACATTTAGCTCGCGTGAGTCACATTCACGGCGTTCAGGTGGCCATTACTGGAACACACGGAGCGGAACTAACTCAAGTGTGTGGACAAGAACACCAATCGTGGTACATTCCGAGTCCAGAAAGAGTACAAGAGGGAGAGAGAGAGAGAGAAAGAGAGAGAGAGAAGTGGTCAACTTTGAACTCACCAGCACTCTTCCTCCTTCTGCCTCGTCCTGCCCGCAGAACTTCCGCCGCCGCACTCACGTCAAGTATCATGAAACGGGACAATAGGTGGAAGGTTAGAAAGTCCTGCAACTTTTTAATAAGTTCATAAGAGAAGTGGCTTCTTCTTCTTCTTCTTCTTCTTCTTCTTTCCTCTCGCTTTCCTTCCCTTGCCCCCGCCCCTCCCCCTTCCTTTCCTCCTCCCCCTCCTCCTCCTAACACGGTCACCACTTCCGCGAACAGGAGCCTGACGTCATCAGCATACAAGTGCGCCTGCGTGGGGTGCACCTGGCTGAATAGACAGGTTGCGTAATATTAGAAATCCCATCGCGCATTTCATTGTGAAGATTACACGAAAATGCGTAAAGAGTTGCACAAGTCGGAAATAGATGAAGAAATTGAACGTTTTCATTTCCTTTAAGGTCACCACTTCCTGAGCACATCTGCTTATCATCATGATTCATCTTGATTTTCAAATTTGCTATGCATGGTGACACTTTTCAGATTTAATAACACTCTAACACGTTGAGGATAACAACAAAATCCAAGTTGGAATCCATCTTTCCAACTGAAACATACGATATATAAGTATTTTTTGTATATTTGAAAAAAAAAATCACACAATTTTACTTTTGAAAAAACATTTGAAAACAATGTCACTAGTACTAATTCAGACAATGGATGTTTGCTAATACTAGTTCCTATATAAATTGTGTTGTATTATGGAATTAACATCATCAACATTTAATATTCAATTTTACATTGCCTCGCCTTTAGGCGCACCGCATTGCGCCACCCACAGGCCAGGGAAATAACTCCAGCCATGAACAATTTATTCAGACGTGTGTAGTAGCGCCACTGACCAAAGGAGGCGCTCGGGAAGTCACTGTTAGGTACCGGTCTGTCATGATCGAGATTGTCTAAAGAAATATTAATTTGTCAAAATTATAATATTTGCTGATAGTTGTCACTCGGTTTATATAATTACAATAATTTATAAGTCCTTTCTTCCACAGTCTTCTGGATGAATGACAGGACCTTGGCTGTTTACTTCCGCATTTTTACGCTAAGACCCGCCTTTGTAAATTTGATTGGCTCCCATGGGAAAAAGAAACAATTTATTGTTGATGATTGGACGGTGACTGTTACGTCATTTGAATGACGACCGCAGCTTTCTCGAAGAGGAACACGCGACACCAGTAAGCTTTCTTGTATCTACCGAGTTTATTTGACAACATTACAGTTTATTACTCCTTTGCAAATCGAGAGAATAAAGCGCTTCGAAAGATCTAGAATGGCGTTTAAACAGCTAGCGTGCCCATTGCTAACATACCATCGAGTCATGTAACTCGGAGCAAGGAGACAGCTTGCATCACGAGAAGCCATCTCGGTCAGGCTTGACTTGAAGTTCATCTAGAAAGTCAAGTTTCAAGAGTCAACAAAGTATTTTCTATTGTGTGTCACGAAAATAAAACGCCTTTCACCATCATGCAGTGTCCACATCGAAGGCGTTGCTAGGTTGATGCATTCAAGAGTGTATTACCAGTATATTACGCTATTCATTTGGAAGGACCCATAAAAACGAAAGGAAATGTATCACTGCCTGATCATAAATGACACAATCTTCTAATATTTCCCAGGTTCTTCCTGGTCGGAGCTGTCAAGAAATACAAGGAGGGCTGAGCTGTGTATTAATTTACATACTCTTAATGGATTCTTCATGTTGATGTAAGATTCAAATTCCATGCAGTTAGGTACTCCACTACAAATCAAATGAGAAAGAACATAAGCTGCATACAAAACTCTTGAATGGTCGAACTGTCATTAAGGGAGGTGTTTCTAATAATTTGACCCTCTCGTGTCTCACTTAATCCCGTTGTGTTTTCGTAGCCCGGCTATTTTGAAGCTGAGTCGAGCGGAGGTGCGTGTGAGGAGTCTGGCGGCTCATCTGGGCAAAGTAGCAATGACAACCGCCGCCGCTAGTGAGGAGGCTCCGACTGCTGCCATCCTCATCATCGGGGATGAGATACTCAAGGTGAGGCTCGGGTGGGGGGATCTGATCTATGAATGTGACAGCCACTTTTCATCTCATCTCAGGGCCACACGGTGGACACCAACAGCGGCTTTCTTACACGAGCGTTGCGGAAGCTCGGCGTGTCCGTGCAACGCATCACAGTCATTCCGGACGTCCAGGATGTCATCGCCAAAGAAGTGGCTCTCCTTTCTTCTCAGCATACCCACCTCATCACCTCGGGGGGCATCGGGCCCACCCACGACGACGTCACCTTTGAAAGCATCGCCATGGCCTTCAACGAGGAGGTCTATCAACACCCTGAACTTTCGCAGCTGGTGGAGGAGTTTTTTGGCAAGGTGGACAAAAATAGCCCGGCGATGAAGTTAGCCATGGTGCCCAGATCGGCCAAACTCAATTTTGGAACAGATGCTCAGACGGGGAAACCTCTCCGTTATCCACTGGTGGGTGTAATTTCAGTTTGGGTGGAAAGGGTTTGTTTGAGGAAAGGAAAAAAAAGTTTCCATCAATTCAAAACGTAATCTGGAGGTCTGTCTCCACCACTTTTCGACTTGCTGCCAATTGTGAAGCAATCGTTTTCGTAGCTCACGCACGATTTGCCTTCCTGACCTGCCTCCATCTAATCGTTTCAACAATTTCACAAGGACGAACAGTACTCTGTCATGTCACAGTGTCACTGTCATATTTTCCCTCACTTGACAAGGCTTGTCTTCAGCGTGTTCCACAGTATTGGAAATTATTTTGGATTCTGTGGTTTGTTATTTCTCTTCCCCTTGACTGAATATCTTTCCAACCCGGAGAGCAAAAAGTTTACAAATTATAGTTTGCAAAGTTACATTTTGCAGTTTTACAATTTCAAGTGCTGCAAGGGAAAACTGACGATTGAATTTCAAGTTCTATTTATTTATTTTTTCTTACAGGTGAGCGTGCGTAATGTGTACATCTTCCCAGGAATTCCATCTCTAATGGAGAGAGCCTTTAATGGGTTGGAACACCTTTTTGCCAGTTCAGGAACCACTTTTCACACTCGTGAGGTAAGCCGATATTTCTTTTTTTCGATTCTGATCAACTCAGCGAGACTCGATTATTGCCAGGTGTTTGTGGCTGAGGATGAGACCGCCATCGCCCCGGTGCTCACCAAGCTGCAGGCCTCCTGGGGTCGCAAGGTGGCCCTCGGCTCCTACCCAGACTGGCTGAGCAACTACCACCGAGTCAGGCTGGTCCTGGACTCGGACAGCCAGGAGGAGGTGGACAAAGCTCGGGCGCAGTTGATCGAGTTGCTGCCGATAGGAAGCGTGGTGCCCTTAGTGAAAGATCCCGTGTCCATTGCCACGGCCGAGGTGTACACGTTAGCTAACACTGGTAAGAGATTGACGGATGTTAAGGACCAAACCTTTTTTTTTTTTTTTTTTTTTTAAACTTTCAATTAGAAATAATAGCCTGCTTTTGAACACATTTGCATTATTATTATTATTGTTGATATTTTTATCCTATACTTTAAATTAAAAAAGATTTGTGTGTCATTCAGCTAGTTATTCAGTTTCTTTTTATAACTCACCAGTGTGTGGCTCCACAAATGTCCCACAGACTAACCCGGTCTGACGCCGAAAGATTTAAATCTGTCAAAATAAATCACAACCTGTGTTAATAGCAAGAATATTGGTCATCCAAAATTCTGGAATAATCTCTCCTGTCCTGCAGGCTCACCGCTGGGGGACAAAGTTGCATCTGCCTTGAAGACAGTCGAAGCGGCGCTGGATCGGTATTCCATGGAGGAAGTCTGCATCGGTTTTAACGGCGGCAAGGACTGCACGGCGCTGTTGCATCTCTACTACGCTGCATTGAAGAGGTAAAAAAAAAAGATGAGTGAAAAGTAATCTGTGTCTTATTTGTTTTGATGCCCTATTTCTGCTTCCAGGCGCTACCCGGAAAGTAAAGACAAAGTGAAAGCGCTTTACATTCGCATCGTCTCTCCGTTCTCGGAAATGGAGCGCTTCCTTCAGGACACCATCAAAAGGTGAAGTCTGACTCTATTCCAAATTTTCAATTTACAAATATGCCAACACTCCTCCCCTCAGATACGACTTGGACCTGTTCTCCGTGGAGGGCAGTATCCGACAGGCGCTGAGCGAGGTGCAGGAACGGCGACCCGAGCTGAAAGCCGTCTTGATGGGCACCAGGAGGAGCGACCCTTACTCTCGCACGCTAACCCCCATGTGCCCCACGGACCCCGACTGGCCGACTTATATGAGAGTCAACCCTTTACTGGTCAGTAACACCCCCAACACAACATACACTTAAGTGGAATTGAAAAAAACGAGTCTAAATTTTTGAAGTTCTTATGCATTGAATTAATTCTAATCGATTTAAATGTGACTTCTTTCAACACAGGACTGGACTTACCACGACATTTGGTCCTTCTTGAGAACATTATACGTTCCCTATTGCATTCTTTACGATAAAGGGTAAAAACATACTCACCCAGTCGTTGCGTTAACGATATTTTTAACGATGTGATTATTTTTCCGACCAGGTACACGTCCCTGGGCAGCATGGACAACACTTGTCGAAACACGGCGCTGCAAGTGGTGGATGAAAGAGGAGTGAAGCGCTACCAGCCAGCCTACCTATTAGAAAATGAAGAAGAGGAGCGTAATTCTCGTGCCTGACACTTAACACAAACATGTTTTTATTTTCAAAGTCCGTCGATAGCCGTTAAAAAAAAAAAAAGAACTGTATTTGTAAATGCTAAAGTGTGTCTTACTGAGCCATAAGCTTTTTACGCTGCTGAATAAAGTAATCAAATTGTATTTATCTATGGTCATGTGACTATTTCAATTGATTTAGCGTGAGCTTCGCTATTCAATCCGATAAAATGCAGAAATTACTCGAAATATTGGTTCCACCCATGATGTGCAAATATTATTTTTGTTAGAGGTTCTGCAGATCAAAACAATTACTGGGCCAGTTAAAATTAATACACTGTTTTGAAGGGTGGTTGTGTCTCCAAATGCAAACCATACCTTTTGTTACCATGACAACTGCAGGTGGAGCTCAGGCAAGCTACTGATGCCAAATTTGTGACTCCTGCTCTATTTAGAGACTTTAAGCAACATTTTTTTTAAATGACAACAAATCTAACATCCTGTTGTGGTGGTATCGAAGACTTGACTCCATCTCGAGCAGATGTTCCCCGTTCCCGAGACTCAGACTGCAAATGATGCGATACCGCCCTTGGCTAATTGAACTAATTGGGCCCACTGTTACTCACTGACACATTTTGAAAAACAGTGAGATAAAGAATTGACTTAGTTGTTTCATTTTACTCTTGATGGGTGGCCAGGCACTTCAAAGACTTAATTATTTCTATACAAGCTCAATTAAAAAGTCATTTCTCATGATATGTTTCCTTTCAGTCGTCTACACACCAGGAAAACTACAATACTCATATTAATTATTATCACTTGAATGGCTTCCTGTGTGTTTTGAAATTAATTTTAAGATTTGTATTATTGAAAGAAAGTGAGGTAGCTGAATATTTTCTGCGTTCAGGTTCTTCCAAAGTTGTGCATATGATTTTTTCTAAATTATTTATTTCCATTTTGATTTAAATCACACGGACATCACACGTCATTGTGTATGTTTTGCTTGTTTATTATTGGTCTAATAAATCCGGTGACGAGTCCTGTTGCCAGGCAGAATTAATATGCTTCAATCCTAACTAGCCAATGAAAGAATATAAAAGTTTATAAGACGCGCGTGAGGACGGACAGGCTAACGATAAAGCATTCCAAAATAAATATTGGAATATTTTATATCACGCCACAACACACACACACACACACACACACACTAAAGTGACGTCCACTTGTAATTCACTTGGCGGCCCTCACGGGCGCGTTGTCCTCACGTTTTCCATTCAGCACCGCCAAAGACAATAAATTGGCTTGTCTTTCTGTAGACATGATTGAATCCAGGCGCATCGATCCACTTGCGCACTGTCGCGTGGCACGCTTGGGATCGATAGCGGCCCGGGTTAAGAAGGAAAGGGGGGCAGGGTGGGGGGTTGGCACAGCGGGCCTTCACCCACGCTCGGCCTCGAGTACAATTTAATTTTTTTTTTCTAGAAACATTTTCCCACAGTAACGTGTATTATTATTATTATCATCATCATTATTATTATTATCAACCAGCCATATTGATTCTAGTGACCCATCGTACTTCTCCATTTGTAAAGTGCTCCGATACTATCACACCCGATACTACCAGCCTGTCTCATACAATTCTGTCCTTTCTGCAGGTAGGCAGACGGTAAAATGTTTTCCTCAAACGTGATTGCACGAATAGTAGACGTTTAAAGTGAACTAATATAAAATTAAGTTGTATATTTAATATAAGGTACTCAGTATTGTATTCAAATAATAAAGTACCGGTCACAAAATGTCCCCATGTGTAACAGTTGAGGAAAATCAACTTGTCTTTTGTTATTGACTTGTTTTTTATCACAATCACAAGTCATTCCTTCCACACTGTCAAGTAAATCAACAGCATGTTTGTCCTAGCGTCTCACCTCCCGGGCTGCTTGGGCTCATTAGTCCCGATGTGTTTCAGCCCCATCAGCCTCACGCTTCCATTCTCCTTAGAGTTAGTGCACTCTCCTTGTCACCATCGTTTTTTCTTCATCATTCGCTTGAATTTAGCTTCCGCGCCCCGATCGCGGTTGCTATTGCTGAGCTAGTAAGAACGTGCTTGGACTTGAGCTCTTTGGTCCATGTGGATGTTCTCAATGCACACAAAAATGAAATTGTATTTTAAATTGATGTGATCTGATTTTTGCTTGGTCTCATTTAAGTTTTTTTTTTTTTTTGTCATTTTAGCATTTAGTTGCATAACTTTACACACCCCCAGGGGATGTAAATTCAAAAGCACACGAAGCTCGGCAAACATGTTCCAGCACACTTTACCTGTCAGTCTGGCATTTTCAAAGGGTGAATAATGTTACTTTTTTTTTTTTTTAGTTTTTTCTGTCACTAATAAAGAATATCGTCCGTCCAGTTAATAATAGTTTTATGATGGTGACAGACTCAAGACAGGAACAAATTATTGACTTTGCATTATTTCCCATAGGGAAACTTTGAATCGATTGTGCGTTTTTTGCCAAATCTTGGTAACAAACGGCAATAAAAAAAAGATTGCTTGGCTGAGGTAATAACTGACTGTCAGGCAGGTATTACCTTTGCAAGGTAGCCACGAAGAAAAGTGCGTTCAGATTAATTTACATCTATGATTCTAGTATTTGTCCAGCAGGGGGCGGGACCTCCCTGAGTGTAATTGCACATCCACTACAGTAGGTGGCGGTGTCATTTTCAGAGTGGATGGAGGGCGCATTAGCTCTAAGGTATTGTTTTTTTGTTTTCTGAATTTGGTCATGTGACGTTCATAAGCTGATTGGTCGTTACCTGAGCTGCTGTGATGTCATTTTCAGGCGACAGCAAGTGGCAAGATGGCCGCCCCCTGAAATAGATAATAAAGAGTTAATCAGAATGTTGTATCGGAGGTTAATGCACAAATTGTATGTCATATCAAATTGAACAACATGGCTTAGGGAAATCTAGTTCTAGTTTTTAATATCGTCGTTTTAGACTCCCACAAAAAAAAAACCTCTAAATTCAGCTTTGTAGCTCCAGCTGACTTGGACTGGATGTGTATGAACATGTACAGCTATGCACGTACAGCATATGAACAAGGCCATAAATCCTGTCCCGTCCAAATCTGATATGAATCCAATGTGAACAACCGTGTGATCGGGCCTCAGCAAGTCTTTGGAACCAGGTGCGTTGAGGTGCTCGAGAAACATGTGGCGAGCTTCGATAATGGAGCCAACTTAGCATATCAGACTCTAAAATGTGTTTTTCTTTGAAAAGGATACACGTCCCCGATCCAGTTGCTCGGCGGCCCCCGCGGTGTAAAACGACACTCGAAGGTGCATGACACAGCGATTCGGATGACGGGTCCTTGACGAGGGGGACGGGGGTTCTTTGAGCCGATGTAAATTGCCAGCCGGGTCGCATGTAGAAGCAGCAGACCAAAACATGGACAATGGCGACGTTTGCTATCAAAGTGTCACTAACTCAAAGTGGAGGAAAGAAAAGGAAAGTGGGAATTGGGGGATGTGTGACGGATGGACGGGGGGGCAGCTCCAAACCAAAGACCTCCCCTGTACAAGATTTCAGAATTGGTGTTTTTGGTTCACATGCTGAGAAACTTTTCAAAATGTCAAGATATTTGCTCTGAAAATTCTAGCACAAGAACTAAAATTATACATGGTTATATTAAATAATAATGTATATTATTATATAAATATTATATAATGATTCTAATATTTAATATTAAAATAAATAATAATGTACATTATTATATAAATATAAAAAAAAGCTTCTGCTTAGAGTGAACTGGTTTTACCTTTTCCATCTCAACTATTTTGGGAATGTGACCTTTAACACTTTGAGCATTTTTATTTGACATGAAAATGTGACTTCACAAGTGACAGTGAACATTGATGTACTCATTTGACCTCTGCCACAAACCATTTTTGCTCTTCTGCTAAAAAATAAAAGGCTTCTAACATATGATCAAATCATCTTTGGGTTCAACAGCACTGGTTCATTAGCCAAGGTTATTCCCGCAGGTCTTGTTCCAAGATCTAATCGGCTCCTCCTTTCCCCGTACGCCCAAACCTAAGTTGCATTTAAGCCTGGACCTTCAACAAGGACGGAAAAAAATACCCCCCCCCCCCCCCCTCGGTGGAGGTAATAAATGCCAGTGTGACGTTGGGTCATCAAGCAGTGACTGTTGCCATGGTAACGGATGCACCCAGGAGCTCGGCCGAGTGTAGTTTCCTGCTTTGTCTCAATGTTCCCCGCATTCCTCAGTGTGACATTGGGGAAGACAGCGAGTAGTTACACACCTTGTTGGACATCTGACATCCACATTTTGCACTTCGGCTGTGTTGGATACGACAAACGAGAGCTGTGGGATCTTGAATAAAGTCAATAGCACCATTGAATCCCTTCTGTGTATTAAATGTAAATTTAAAAAAAATATTTTTGTTCTTTGAATTATTTTTTACATAATTTTTCCGATAAATAAATAACTTAAAATAAACATAAATGTAATGTAAATTTAAAAAAAAAAGTCTTTGAATTATTTTCTACATAATTTTTCCGATAAATAAATAACTTAAAATAAATATAAAAAGCAAATTGATTGATTTGGCATTTGTTGTCTGGATTAAGATGCCTCCATATATTTATTATTCACTTTGCAATATTACTAAAATGCTGCATTAAATGCATAATAGAAATGAGAGAAAATAAAAATAAACTGGCAGATTTCCAAATGAATAAAATAAATACATTTTCTTTTATATGTGAAGGACTGGACTTCATGAATACACTAGATTTATAATTCTACATTTACACTCCAAGAAAAAATTCAAGTGACTATTGGAAAGAAGTTGGCCATTTCTAAAATCCAAGTGCGGTGAAACAACTCGAAATAGACGAGCCTAATCCTGAATTTTCAACCATCTTTGGATGGCGTCTGTATAGTTTGAAACGCCCACACAAGCTTTTTTACTCTTGACTGGATCACATATTCAGCTTGTGGAGCGATGAAACAAAACACGCAATATCTGCAAGAGATGTCAAGTGGAGGCAAACTTTAGACCACTGACTGTGTATTACAATAAATGCAATTTATGTGGGATGACAAAAAAAATCAGGAAGGGGAGGGGGTGAGCAGTTACCTGGATACACGCCACCTTGGTCATAGTATTAATCACATGAAAGCTTTCCCTGTACCGAGGAGATACATGAATGGAGGCTGCCGGGATAACGGCTGAACAAAAGAGTAGAAATCCTGTTAAAAGATTTTCTAAAGGACTGTGTAATCCTTTTATTCGGAGAAGGTCACTTCCTGCGCCACCTCTCTCATGTTCACCTTCCTTCAAACCGTGTCAAGTAGCGCTCGAGATTAGCTTCAATTTCCGTCGCATGCTAACATGTGTCTTGCTAATTACAAAACTTTACAATTACAAAAAAAGTTCAATCCAGAGGAAGAAATTGACTCAATGGCAATGAAAGTGCGAGTAAAATGTTTTTTCTCCCACTCCCCTTTAATAGTCTCTAGTTGTGATTAACAGCAGCAATGTGTGCCGGAATATTCAACGGAGGCCCAATTAAAAGAGAAGCGAGAGGACCCGCTGCGTGGAAATTTAATGTACTATAATTAGCGAGAAGGCTACACAATACTATCTGCTATTAAATGTGAAACTTGGGCACAAACTTCTTAACTACTTTTGGATTGTTTTATGTGTTAATTTCCGTCTGTACCTAATAAAGTGGCCTGTGCATTTGCTAATTTGGCTAGGGGTCAAATTCAACGCCAATTCTTCTGGCCGACACAAAAGAAACTCATTTTGTCCAGGAACAGAAATGTGAAAATTGTGTAAGAGTGGAAATAGAGTCAAAACAAGTAAAAAAAAATAAATAAAAATATTGTGGTGCGGGATAATAATATGCAGTGTGGAAAATAATTATTCGATCCCCTGCTGAATTTGTTGGCTCACTAATAAAGAAATTAACAGTCTTCACTTCTTCCGTTTAATTACGCAAAAGTCATAAAAAGCACACATAAAAACACTTTATAAAAGTTGTAAAGTCGTACTGAGTGTATTATTTGATTCCCCAACTTAGCTGGAATTGTGCCCATGTGACACACAGATCGCAAGCTGATTGGTCGTTTGGCCCCGAGCAACTGTGATGTCATTTTCAGTCGACGGCAAGTGGCAAAATGGCCGCCGCGCTTGAATCCGGATATAAATTGATGGATTTTGCGCTTAATTCACATTCTATACTTAGCTTCGATCCGTGGCGTCACACAGTATACATTTTAAAAGAAAATTTATGACTTGACTTTCCTTTGGATTCAATTTGAATAAAGTTACACATCAGTATAGTGTCAAGTCAAACAGAAACATGTGCTCCGGATATCAAGGTCAAGAATCCAAAGCGGCTGACGATGACAAACGTGTCATCCCAAGCCATCATCAAGCATGAAATAGCAACATTAGCCCCGTTAGCCAGGAAATTGCCTCTCCGCCTTTTCGCCGAGTGCCTCCATCGTGGCCCATATAAATGGAAATGCATTTACAGCTTATTTGGAAGCTCACTTTTATATTTTCAACAACATCTCCCGAGCCGAGTCCCGTGATAAATACAGTGACTTGTTTATTGGCAATAAAGCCGGAGGGTCCATTAATAAACAGAGTCTATTGGCTAGCCGAGGCTTATCAGCCCAGGGCCGGCCGTGGATAAAAGACCCTGGGCTCAATACCTTAGCAGCTTACAAGTGCCTTCGACACCACAAGGTCACCTTAGGGGCCCTCCCAACAATCCTCATTTCCAGGATCTTGCATGTCCTACATGTGCCAGATCGGATTAAACACACGTTAATTACAGAGTTTCCCCAAATTTATTTTGTTGCCACAATTAGATGCAAATGGTAGAAAAAAAGAAAAGAAAATTAGGCTCAGATTGCAGTTGTCTCTTCACAGAAGAAGCTACAATTTTCACTAAAATGTGAACACGGAGGGAACATAACACACACAGAGAAAACTAAACTGTACATAAAATTCTATACCACAAATGATTAAAAAAAAAATTAACAAAAGTTGCATTAATGGTGATTTACAGTGTTTTGAAAGAACAAAATTTATAAGCGCCATGTTTAAACATTCGAAACGAATTTAAGCTCAAGGCAATCAAACATTCCAAACATACATATTTTAAAAAAGTATTTTTTTTCATTTCATTTGAAGAATTGATGCAATATGGTTATCCGTATCAAAAAAAAAAAATCAATATTGTTACATTTATAATTAAAACATGGCACTTCAGGCAACAAACCCAGAAAAAAAAGTTTAAAAAAGTAATTTCATCAAAAATTAAAAATAATCAACTGATTAATAATGAATTAAAATGGCCAATTAATCGGGCTAGCAGAACTCCATTGCGTCAAAACATTGGTACACCAAAATAAAACAAATATTTATCTACAATATAAAACATTGTGCGTAAAGACACTCTTTCTCCACAATTAAATAACACAAAACTACAAAGTTCTCCCACATCAAGCGTATTTTGGCAGGTCTTAATAACATCAGCTAAAATGTGCCCAGAGCTTGTTTTAAACAAAAAAAAAAAAGAAAAGAAAAAAAGAAAAGGAGCATGTGTGCATATAATCTGCTTCGGTGGAGCAAGACGAGCCCCGTGTCGTGTTTATCCACAATTCCCCCTGGCGAGCGTTTGTCCTGTGATCCAGAGAAGCAGCACAGCAGGATGCTCGATCAAACGGGACAAAGCAGCCCAAGGTCCATCTATTATTAGTATCATTATCATTATTATTATCACTAAACATCACCTTTGTAATCCAGTGGGTGGCCAACCCAGTTGCATTCCAGTAAAACCAGTTGGATCCCAGTAGGGGGCGCAGCAGCCTTGCCTCATTATTTTCATTACTTCCTTGTCCTCATTTATATTAATCAAATCGAGGAAGTTATAGTAAAAAAAATACATTTATGTGTTGGAACTAAAAAAAGTGGCACTGTATCAAACTAACATTAAGTCAATTAAATGTTTCATTTGTCACTGTTTTGCATCAAACATATTTGATGCAAAATGCAACCGCGATACTAAACTGAATTATTAATATCGCGCCTCAGTGACAATGTCAACAAAAAATTGTTGTCGTAAATGTGCCTATATTTTGTAATTTTCCCTAACTGGTCTGAAAACATTACTAAAAATGTCTTTTTTTCCCCCCATACGGTTACATTGGTGATGCATTGTGCACTGTATAATCTAATTTTACTTAATTGATTTTGAAATTAATTCACTAAAAATAAATGTTCATCTTTTGCCAGTCTTGTGCACGTTATTTTGGCGTACGTTCAAATCATGCTAGCAGGCAGAAAACCGCAAACACCGCTTTTAACTGGTCCCAAAAAATATTTATTTACTACAAATAATATCTTTTTACTCACCTATCTATGCCAGCGACATATAGTGGCTGCCAGTGTACCGTGTAGCGGGAAATTAAACAATTACACAACTACAAATTTGTATTTTTGTTGACCCACAATCAGAACAATGAAAAAAAATTATGTATAACCATTTTTTGGGACATTTTTGTTAAGTGTCGTCTCAACGAACACTGCATTAGGCGGTGCGTGTGTACCTAATGAATTGGCCTGCGAGTAATTAATGGAAGATGATGAGAAGGATTGTCGGGGGGGATGCACAGTAAGTCCCTGAGTGTGTGTGTGTGTGTTGCACCTGAATGTTTGTGTGCGCGCAATGACAAACACGTCTTCCGCGGTCCCTTTGCATGGACGGCGGGGGTCACCGGCTTAGTGTTCCAAATCTCACTGGGAACAGGTGCGAGGAGGTCAGGTGGTCAGCAGGACGGCGAGGAGGATGAAGAGAAGGTGAAGCGAAGGCGCCCTCGATGGACAACCTCGATTCAGAGGTGACGTCGCTGAGAGAGGACACAAACAATGTCACGAGTGTGTCTCCTTGTTCGTGACGTGGTTAGGAATTAGTTTTGTTGGAGGACATTTTAAAGATTTGAGTTGGGGTGCGCTGCATGGAAACAAGTGGGAGGTCAAATGATTCCCAAATTGAAATTTTTCAAAAAGGGGTGTCAGAGACAATTATGTAAAAAAAACAAATTTTCTTTTTCTCAATAATTGGACAATTAAGTATCAAGAATATCACTTGTAATAGCACAACAATGAAAAGTTGTATTTTTGCGGGAAAAGGTTGTAATGTTAAAAGCAGAAAAAACAAAGTAAATTATAAGTACATACAGTGTTGTCACGTTAAGACAATCATGTTCGATTATTAGGAGAAAGGAAACTGAAAAGAAAGGAATTTATCAAGACTAATAAAATACTACATTATTTTAAGGTTATGTGAATGATTCGGAATTACAAAAAAATCTGCGAGGAAAAAAAGAATAAAAATTTGAAATAAAAAATACATTTGCGTATATGTAGATGTTGAAGAACAAAATATTTAGAAAATATTTGCGCTAGGTAGTTTAGCGAATTTTTCCCCTCAAAGTATCATCACTTATTCTTAAAAAAAATCTCAAAAGTACGTTTAAATCTGCTGAGTTTGCAAAAAACAATATTCTGTTTTTCATTTTGACTTCAGTCTTTGATATGTACGTCTTATTTCTTCTATTGTTACATTATTTCTAAAAAGAGATTCTTAGTTTTCTGACTTAATTGTTGTTCTGATGGATAAAATATTCTTTGAAAAATTTTTTCTTTTAATAGATACAATTTCTTGTTTGACTATTCTCCTAAAACTCTTCTAACATTCTGACTTTATTCTCTTGAATTAATGCATTTCCCCCCCTCAATGATACGACTACTCTAAAAAATTCTCATGATTTATTCCAACTTATTCCAACTTTATTTTTGCAATTCCATGAATGCCGAAAACCGGTGAAAAATCTCACCTTGAGTTTGTTTGGAGCCCTTGGATGCTGTGAGTGGAAACGGAAAGAGAAAGAGGGAAAACTTTAGAAAGAACTTGCTGATTCATCATGTTTTCATGCTTAATGCTCTCCAAAAAAAAATAGTGTAGCTGGTAGAAGTAAAAACAGCAAGAGGCAGACAAATGAGCAAAGGGATACATTTATCTTTTGTTAAAACCTTAAGCCATTCTCAGCAAATTCTCTTAAAGGTCAGGAAGAAAGGAAAGCGAAACAACAGGAAAAGGAGAAGTGTTATGGAAATTAGGGAGCGTTACAGTGATGGGGATTATATCCAGACAGAGAGGATACAGGAAATGAAAAGGGAGGAGAGAAAAAATAAAAACAGGACCAAATCCAAAACGACAGAGCGAGACCAAGAAGTGGACAGAGCTTGAAAGCCCGAGCGAGGGCGGAAGAAAAGAAGTTTAGGAAGGTCAGACGGAGAAAAAAAAAAAAAAAAAAGAGACAGACAGAACCCGGGGAGACAAGCGGACACTCAGCCGGGTTGCGCTAAAAGGAAATTATGGAAGGATGCAAAAAAAAAAATTAAAAGATGTTAAGAACACACTAAAAGGTAATTTGTCAAAAGTTGTGCCTCACAAACTCAGAAAAACAAGAACATACACGCAAAAGTTGGCGTGGTATATCAAGGGTGGTTCCACACTTGAAGAGAAAATAATAGAAACACACACAAAGGTGGCTGCAAACAAATCAAAGTTCAGAGGTCAAAGGTCGTACAACTAAAGGACCCAAAGTTGGGCGGGGCCTCACAAATACAGAAAAACAAGAACGTGCATACACATATGGATGCATGTTAAAAATAAGGACAACTTAACACTCTTAGACACAAAACAGCGCCACCTGTCTGTGAACACAGCAACTAAATGTACTACGTGGGCATTATGCGCTCGCCGTGTGTGTGTGTGTGTGTCACCTGCAAGCCTCGTCTGTCGCTCAAAATTACTCCGCTGATTGTCTACAACTAACGGCCATCTTGGGGTTAATGAGGCATTAAATAGCGTGCTGGGACTTGGCCTAGTGCGCAGTGTGTGTTCACCCATGTGCGTGCGTGTCTGAGATAAATCATATTTATACATAAAAAAAAAAAAAAAAAAAAAGAAATGCTACTTCAGCGCTTTATTAAAAACCTCCATTTGTGTACGCCTATAAAATATTTTGGAACGTTTCAATCCTTGGCTAGATTTATTTAAGCTGAATTAGAATGACTAAATAGGTCAAATTATATCTGGGAAAATAAATATAATTCATATAAATACGCACGGGCGAATAGTATATACCGATTCTTGCACTTGCATAAATAGAAATATGTAAAATTTGGAAAAGTGTAAAAAAAAAATTGCTAAAAAATATTTAAAGGACAATAAAAACAATACTTGCAATGATGAAAAAAATAGAATGTACGGCCATGAATTATATTTTAACGAGTTCCCTATCAAACGCTGTAAATACAATCTCCACTTTACGGTTAGATTTAAATTCAGCTTTTCAAAAATATTTTTGAAAGAAAAAGTCTGAAACCGTGCGACACCAGTCGATGGAATGCCTCGTGTTTACTCGTGTGTGTGTGACACGCATGTTGTGACCTCGACTAATTGCACAAAAAAAAAAATCTTGTTCATAATAACGGTGGCAGCGAGCCTCAACACAAAATGGCGACGACGGTGCTGCATGGCGGTCTTTGCTTCTTTTTCCGCACTGCGGTCTGGAACGTGCAGCACCACCGTAGCGAAATGTGTGTGTGTGTGTGTGGGGGGGGTCGCTCTGCCGCACTGTTCCACCATTCCAGTTCACAGGACGCCGCCATTTTACAAACGTGGCGGCTAATGCTAACCGACAATGCTTAGCGCCCTATAGAAAAAATACGAAAGTAAAACCTGGAAAAACCGTCGCTCGGTTTGGAGAGTCGGCAAACGTGGGTTTCCAGTTGAGAGGGTTCAAAAGGTATGATTGGAGGAGGGAGGTTTTATTTGCTGGGGTGAAAGGAAGGCGGCGATGTAAGACACCCCCCGCCCCAAAAAAAAAAAAAAAAAAGCAAAGTGAAAAAGACTGGGCTCACCGCGGGAGGAAAAGAAGAGATTCGATTGGGGAAGAGAAAAGGAATCAATTAGAGCGAAAGGGAAGTCGCTTCTTAATGGCTTCTCACAGTAGGACGGCGACGGGACAAACAAAAATGGAGGCTTTTTATTTTTTATTTTTTAATAGACAGCTGAAGAATAAGGTGAGCGAGGAGGATGGAGTTGTCTGATGCAACGCAGGCTCAAGCGCCTTCTTTGGTTTCATTCGTGCCACTGGTGATGGGGGAGGGAAGGGAGGGAGGAAGGGAGGGGTGAGGCGGTCTCACCCAGAAACTCTACCGAACGTTTTACACATCGTGGCGAAAAACGGGAAAGTGGATGTCCTCGGATCTGAATCGTTTCTGGCGATGTGAGGCCATGGAAATTTACAGACCTCGGCTGTCGAAAACATCGTTTGAGGAATTAAAATAAATAAATAAATCTACCACAGTAAATTGGTCGTTTTTGGACAATTTCTGAAAGGGTGACAAAAAAAATTCTGTGGACATTCTCAACCTTCATCAGGTCAAGGTCATCGGCAAAAGTCAAATCAAGGCAACTTGACTTTTTCCAAATGTGGTGTCCCTAATTATATGGCCAAGGGTTAGCCGTCCAAATATGATAAATAACATATTAACCCATCTCGTGGGGGAAAACAACTCGTTAGTAGCTGCCCTTCCCCATGAAATAAAAATCTTCAGGGGGGCGGAGAGTTGTCAGGACATTTAATTCTCAAACAACCGACGCCGGTTCCAAACTTTTCCATTTGGAGGTCATTCAACAGCAATCTCAGCACCTTGAAAAAGCTAACTTAGCCACTTACCTGATGACTTGAAACATAACCAAGCTACTCTACCTATTACTTAAAAAGCAATAAAGTAAAAATCCAACTTTAAAAACAGCACACACAATGTCATTCCAAGCCCTCCCGCATCCCTCTTGTCCACTGCGTTGTGTGTTTTGGAGTTAAATTAAGTCCATAAACACACAGGTGTGCACACGGGAGAGAATAGCGACAATCTGCCGTGTGACCTTGGTGCAATGTCGCCGTGGACGCCCTTCAAACTAGTACGAGGGAGATGATTGCTGGCAACGGAACAACGGAATTGTCTGTTAATCACCACAAAAATGCATTTCGGGGGACTTGGAGGACAAGTGATTGTGGGACACACACACACCAACGAGGAAGGTGCCGGAAGGGAGAATTTGAGCACCGCACCTAATGAACATCCAGAGACCCTTCAACTCTCCTTCCTCCCCTCGCTCATCCATCTTTCGCGTCTCTCTCTCTCTTTCTATCAGGCCGGAGAAGTGTCTTAGCGCGTCCGACACGAGGGCGGAGTCGGGAGACACTTGGGCGCGCCCAGATTAGTTTTGCTCGGCTAGCGAAAGATCATAAAAAAAGGGGGAGCGCAAGACAGAGGCAAGGGGAGGATTAGTGCCACTTGAGGAACGACAGACGAGCGGAGGAGAGAGAAAGAAAGAAAGGGAAAGATGGGAAGCCACAAATTTAGTCGGGATTAGTTTGGGTTAAGGGACAGGATGAGAGAGAGGGACGGGAAAAAAAAAAGCGGGAGATTCACTTAAGTCGGTGCGATCCCATGTACACTAAATGGACATTTCATTAGGTACACTTAATCCAATCACATACAAATGGTTTTTTTCTCATAACACAATAAACATCAGGAGAAAATTCCAAGCTTCCTCTTTATTCTACTATTTTTAATGACGAGTAATGGAGTGATTTAGAATTTAGTGACCTTTGCCCCGAGTGCCCCGGGTCCAGTCCAGGATGAAAAACCCCCTGCAGATAGCACTGGGATGGGAACTGGGACAGACGTCTCACACACACATCCAAATTAGATCACCAAACGGCACGCAATGGGGTCCGCGTAAGACCCCTCCCCGCCCCCTCCAAGCCACACACATGAACTAGTGGCGCAAGGATTCCCACAGCAAGACCCGGGCGACATTGGCAACCCGAAGGGGCAGCTCAGTGGACTGGAAGACTAACATTACTCCAGGCGGGCTCTGGATTAGATCAAGTCCAGGAATTTCACGCTGGGAGATGGCGAGCAGGGGAATGAAGGTGACAGCCAATGAGGAAAGGGCAGGGGAAAAAAAATTAAAAAATCCAATTACGGCCTTTGCGTACTGTATTGCCGATTTTTGTGAGTGATTATTTTCATGGCTTTTTACAATATACAGGTAAATTAGAATGCACATCTTGGGTGTAGTACCACATTATGCCACAAAAACACTGGGCAGCACTGAGGTCTACTGGAAGAATGCTGCTTTTCGTTAGCCCTTCTATGGTGTTTTGCATTATATGTTAGCATTAAGCTAAAACAATCAAGTTGGGGTTTGGTTAAACTATCTGGAAATGGCAGACAGCCCGAGTTTTTTTTTTTTTTTTTGCTTGCAACTTAAAATAAACTCCAGTCGGATCGCTTTTCTATTGAGGTATGACTGGGAAAAAAAAAAAAAAAGGCATGAGGAAACGAAACAGTCCGACAGGTAATGAGGAAATGAGGCCAACAGTTGCACAAAAAAGAGCCCTGATAGTAGAAATACTGTATGGAAGGCAGAGGTGGTGGCAAAAGAGGGGAGGGGGGAGTTCAGAGGGAGCAAAAAAAACCATGAAAGGCAAGAGCTGATGAAAAGAGGCGCGCACTCACCGGTCTCGCAGCACACGGTGACGCGCAGCTTCATACACGGCAGCGGCGGGCCTTCATCTGCAGGCAGAGCTGAGCCACAACAACCAAGGCGAGAGGGAGAGAGAAGTACTTCAGTGCAAGGCGCTAATGAAAATTTAGACCCCCCCCCCCCTCACGGTTTCTGGATCGGGACCCCCATACAGCTGCGATTTATGCGTTATTTAATTATATTTTCATAGCTGAATACAAACATATTCAAATCCATCACGTGAATGGTTAGTGAAGCACAGAAGAAACAATCTTTGGCATGACACAAACTGAATAATTCACAGAAGCGATAAGCAGTGAAGCAGTTTGCGTGAGCGACCGTGTCTATTTTTAGAGCGCTCTTACATTAAATGACAGCGTACGGCATTTAATAAAATGGAGAGAGCGTATTCTCTTTTTTTAAATGCCAACTAGACACTTGAGTAGATACACCTGCAAAATACCAATACATCAAATATTCTTTGCAAAATGATTTTTTTTTTGTTTTTACAAAATAATAATATCACAGACCCTTATAAAGTTTGGTGAAAATAAATACTTTTGCGTATCGGGAACGGATTAATTAATTAACATGATCTCCTATGGAAAATGTTGCTTTGGTTTCAATACACATCTGTTTTATTTTGACTTCCTGAGCCAGATTAATCAGTTAAAATGCTTTTGTTTTTACAAAATAATATCACAGACCCTTATAAAGTTTGGTGAAAATAAATACTTTTGCGTATCTGGAACGGATTAATTAATTAACATGATCTCCTATGGAAAATGTTGCTTTGGTTTCGGTACAAATCTGTTTTATTTTGACTTCCTGAGCCAGATTAATCACAGTTAAGATGCTTTTCTCGCGATGACACAATTTCATGCTTTTTTTTTTTTTTTTAGATGAACTTTTTAAGTCAACAGGCTGTATAATTTCAAGCCAAAGATGGCGGCCTGTGAGCCCTCACAGTGTGTGGGAGCAGACGAGCTGAGCCGGGCTCAGACTAGAGCAACTAATGGAATTAGTGTATCTAACACTATTGTTGTCTAATGCCTTTATATTCTGTCCAGTGGCGCACACTAAACACATGAGACACATATTTGGACCAACTTTATCACTCTTGTTGACTAAACACAAACACTCGGGAGCCCAAAGTGGTTCGACCCGGCGGAGGGGTGGTGGGGGGGACTACTTTCTATTGTTGCTTTTCTCTGAAGTGGCGCAACAAGCACAATAGCCTTCAAATTGTGTGTGTACACAAAATATAGATGAATGTGGAGCCTGGCTTTTATAGTCCAACAAAGCTTTATTGTCAGACTGACTACACTAGTAATTTATGTAAAGATGCTTTTTCCGTCATCCCTTGCTTTTGTTGACTCTCCCTCCATTTTGTTTTACATGAACAGAAGTGCTTACTATAAAATGTTAAAACCAGGTACAGTCAAACCTCAATTTAGACATTTAATTTTTTCCAGATAGCCGAAAATTTTTTTATTTCTCTATTCAATACTTCAAATTGACATTTTGTGGCCCCCTTCAGTTTCTCACTATGTTAGTGTGTCACTTTTGCACACCATGTCTTCTCTTCACTTCTTTTATTCCTCGCCTTGTCTCACGTCCACCCACTTCTCTTGCTCGCACTGACACGAGTCGTCTTAAAAAGAAAAGTTAGGGGGGAAAAAAAAAAAAAAGGTTTTACAGCTGTCAAAATGTCCGACCTGCCATTCGCTTGAAGCATGGGGGAGAATCAGAGGTGGCTAGAGAAAAATTTATAAGAATATTACAAAAATATTTTTACTAACCCTTATGATTTTCTTCTTTTCTGATTTTCAAAACATTCCCTGTATAGTTGCGAAAAGCTTTCATAAAGGGGTTCCTCAAGTTAAAAACAAACTGAGAAACTTAATGGGCTGTAATAAGCGTTACAGGTTATCCAAGCATGGCATATTTCCGTGAATGGATCAGCAAGCCTCAAAGTGGTTCTAAACAATGGCGAGCCTTCATGTGTCTTGGATCGGCGCCCACGTACAGTCACACACGCATAGTACTCACAGCTATAATAGTAGTGGCGCCCTGGCAGGAACTCAAACCCCAGCGAGAACGGGGTGAATCTTTGGATCTTCTCCGAGAAGCGCACCGAGCCGAACGGGGCGAAGGGGGTGTTGCATTCCCACCGCTTGATGGCCACCGGCGTCTCCACGCAGCCTTGGAAGGTGGCTTCCTCTGTTAGATAGAGGGCCAGGGTCTCCGGCTGCTTGGGGCCCAGCGTCTGCTTGCTGGGGTAGTAAGGGCAGTAGAAGTCCAGGTAGTCGTTCAGGTTCACCTGGATGGACAGTTCGCCTGCCGTTAACCTGGAAAGAAGATCGACAAAAAAACGATTAATAATACAATTTATAGCTTGACCAAGTTCAAGCATAACTGATGCTAAATGACGAAGAGGGAGGGGGTAACAGTAAGGAGCAAGGTAGGAGCATGCTAGCTAGCTAGGTTCACTTTTAATTCAGTCTCAATTAGTTAATTAACTGAAAACAATACTCAAAATGATAAATCATTTTACTGTCAAAGTCAATCAAGGAAATATACTCAACGGCGACCGAATTCTGTAATTTTTTATTTCAAATCCGACATGTTTCATGCGTAGGCTAATTGCTAAACGTTAAAAAAAGTAGCATTATCTAAAAAGGGTTTATTTTTGCACCTTTCGCATCACAAGACCAAAAAACTATTCATTTGTTGAAGTAATTTAGTAGTGCCAAAAATTTTAATATTTTTGTGACTTTTGGTACAATGAGCCTCAGAGGACTTAAAATATTATCAGACCTAGCAAACGTTAGCTTAGCACGGTTAAAGTTATAGTAATTTTTTAAGTGCTCTAAGCAGACTTTATTTTTTTATTTTTTTTTATTTTTAAATTTCTCAAGCTGCTGCAGGTCTCATTGCTCACCAATCAAGGCCCACCTCAAATACCAAAAAAGCCATGTCTATGATTTGACCTACTTATTACATGTCATTTGAAATCAACAGACTTCATGTCTGCCCATCTGAATGTTACCCCCTCCATATCTTATGGATCATGCTCCATGCAATTTAAAATCAATACGGATCTTGCTTTTGGCACCGACCCATTATCCCTAAAAGTCTGATGGGAGACCGGTTGGAAATTGTGAGCGGTCAAGCGCTGGAAAAAAACATGTAGCAATTTGAATCGCGGCCGAGAATGTCCCTTCTCGCTCTTGTGCCACATATCACTTAAAATCAATAGGGAGTTTTTTTTTTTTTTTTTTTTTTGGGAGCTTTGGCATTGTGGAACGATCCCTCAAGTCTGCAAAAAGGTCGGTTGAGAACTGGCACAATGGACTGAGGCTTCTCTCAGACACTTACACAGTGTAATAGGAGACTGAATGGAAAGAGAAAGCAATTAAGCAGATAAAGGGCATTCAGGGATTCCTAAATGCTTGGTGAAATGTTGAAACCTCCGGCTCAGTGATGGATTTTTTTTTTTTTTTTTTCCTCCCAGCACAAATGAGACACTAGCATGTTAGAAGGTAATATTTTAGAATTACTAGCGACGCTTAAACACATCAGTGCTAATCATGAGTGCTGAGAGGAGTTCAAGAGCAACAAAAAAAAGTAAAAATAAAACCTGTTGGGCTTGCTTCAACCTGTACAATGGCGATAAGCGCAGACGGGAGTGTACACGCAGATATGATTGACATGCACAAGCACACCTTCCGTCGAGGTTGACTGACTTTCGGCACAATAACAACCCGTGGACAAGACGGCATCATTAGAACAGAAGAGGTGCATAATGTAGCGCAGCCATTCCTGCCTTCCTGTCAGTTACAGTATATTAAAGAGTTGCCCGAGTATAATCTAATACGGACCAGGCTGAAGGAAGCCGGCGAGGAATAAGAGAGGTTGAGTGTGAAAAACAGAAACGGAAAGTCATGGCGAGAGCTCATGAGAGGGATGAGTGCTTGTTGATTCTTGCACAATAAATAAATAATAAATATAAATAAATCCACACATCAAACATGACCTCATTGGTGCATTTTGTAAAAAAAGATACTCCGATACTACAACACCGATACCACTTCGCCAGTCTTATATATACCTCCCGAGTGAGAGTCATGGGGATTTATTTTAAGTTAAACATGGATAACATGACTTTTAGTCGAATGAAAATGGTGTTCTGGAAGATGATCAACTATGCTCGGGCGATGAGCTGCAGCATCGGGCCATTTAAGGAATAAAATGTTCTCAGACTCTGCATCCTGGATAAATTGTGTCAGGAAATCAATTGATTTGCATTTGATTAGCAACATTGCTAAGAATAAAAAAAAACACCCATCCATCTATTTTGTATACCGTTTGTGGATGAACGAAATCGGAAGCGACCTTAGACTTATTCACATGTCAATCTCAGGGCACAGAAACTAAAAACTATTCACTCTTCCATTCACACCTCTAGGCGATTCTGGACTTCACTTTTGACATAGCCATGTCCGCCATATGCCAAAACCTCTAATTAGGAAGTCGGAATAAAGTGAGCATGAACCAACAGGTAAGAAAACAAAAAAAAGTTAAGCGTTTTAATTAGTGACCACAGACAGTCTACGAGTGCCGACGATCAGACAGAGGGCGGAACAGCCAAGTGGAAGACTTTAATTAGTCTTCTCCTCGCAAGGAGAACACGAGAGTGGAGAAAAAAAAAAGAAAACAGAGACGGTCCGGATGCAGCTCGTGAAGGGTCAGGTCTGTCAGTGGGAGTCTTTATAGAGGGGTGACAGAGCGGAGGAGAGGGAGTCAGCGAGGAGGAACAAGAAGCATGTGGAGGGGGGGGAGAACTTGAGTACTTGAGGAAAGGACAGCACAGAGAGCTCCTCAGCTTTGCTCCTATCGATACAATAAAAATTCGACTGATTCTTAAAAATTCAATATATTGTGCTATATAGTCAACCTAGCAATTATAGCAACAACATGGCGAACTGATGTCAGCCATCTTTCTTTTCTCGTCCTCGACGGGGTCTGCTAGGTTGGCGACCGGCCTAATTACACTCAGCGGTGACAGGACAAGATGGGTGAAAACATGCTTGCTTTCGTGACAGATCATCAACATGCTTCCGGCAGTTTGAATGAAATTGTGACAAAACTGACATTTGCAAAACTGACCTAGCTCCGAATTTTTTTTTTTTCTTCCCACCCCTCTGATGGTGTCTCCTAACCTAGAATGCGCCAAAGCACTCATTGTACTTTGTTCTCAGTCAAAGGCCAACCGGAGCACCGTCGGGGGCGCTCTGTGCTAGTTTAGCTATGCGTACGCACAGCGGTGCTAACGCTAAGCGTGCCGCGCACCATTCTAATGATGCGCGGCGCTTCCACCGTGCCCGAGACCTTTGATCCTTTAATATGAGGGAATAATTAAAGGCGCAACAATCCCACAACATGGCGTCAGGAATACAGAACAGACCGCATCGTCTTCATTCACGCATGCTGAAACATCGAGCTAAAAATATTCCACAGTGAAAAAGTGCGAATCCCCGAGCAGAGGCCGCTTTTTCGTGCTTATGTGCTAAAGTTAAAGCTGGTGTGGAGACTCGGTGGCGCCGTGGTCAAACACAGCGGGAGGGGGCGGAGGGACTCGAGGCTCCTTGTGGTCACTGAGGCATCGCTTCGAAAGTATGCGATGGTGGACGCGAGTTACTACGGTATGCTAGCAACTGGCTAGCATGACGACAGTTATGCCTTGAGATGAGAAAAAAAACAAAAAAAATATTCAATATGGATTTGACCCCTCAAGCTGACATTTAGTAAACAAAAAACAAAGAGAAATCCACTTTGTGACTTGATTTGAGGAGCTAATTTCTCATTTTGTGGAGTAGTTTTGTGGCTGATAACAAAACGAGAGACACGACACTTCATTTTGACTCCGATCAAATCAAATAAATTATTATAACCATTCCTTGTTCTAATCATTTTAGGACTGATTGGAATGAACTCGTCGTAAATTAACGGCTCCCTCCTGTTAGCAATTTCTCAACATCTAAATCCTTCATTAGTGAGATGTGAAGTGACCTTGGGAACTTTGAACAAATTTAAACAAAGTCTTCAGATAGAAAGACAGTATTATTTTTTTTTGGGACAATCAAATTAAGAGTCAATTAACTCGGGAATCCTCCCCGGAGATTTTAAAAGGCATCAAGGTCAAAGCTAACTATCGTAGCATTTTTAGCTAAGCCAGAAACTGAAGCGGGGTCCTCGCCAAAACAAAGTGAAGGGATTAAGCAGGTGGCGAGCCTTCAAGCGAGCTACAATTTCATACGACACAATCCCTACTGTGATTAAGCGGGGCGTTGCCACCAAATCACATGGAAAGCAAAAACTTGTTTTCTCCAACGTCGTGACACACATCCCCCCCCCCCGCCCCCCTCAAAACAAAACAGAAATGTTAGAACCGCAGAAAATCCTGCTGGGTTTTGATAGCCACCCAAAAATTTTGGTTTTACACCAATTTAGTACATTACTCGGGCCTCTCGGTAGGGGAAAAACAAATTCAACGTCGGGAATCCTGCTTTCCAGTTTGCTCAACAGGATTTCCTTTAAGGGTATAACAACTGTTGCAGAATCTGAGAAGTATCCCGCTCGATTTCCTCTGCAGTGTTTCTGTACATTCGTAAATGGGAGTAGAATCAGGTCAACCCCGCCTCCCCTCTTATCACCCCCACTCTGAGCCTTCGCCGAGCCCAAACACCAGTGTTGTGTCTAACCTGGTGCTTACGCCCAACCACGCGGCGCACAAACAAGGAACTCACCCCCCCCGCCTCGGACCATCTGCGGACCCCCCGTTGTTCAACCTCCTGCAAAGCCGGACGAAAAAAATCTCTCGGCGTAAGCCCCGCCCGCTTCCAACATGCACGCCTTCGTGAGATTCTTAGCTTGACCCAGTGAGACAATGACACAATCGCAAAGTCTTTCCTGTTTTTTATCCCGACGTGATTTTTCTAGGTTGACGGGAAGTGGTTTATGCCGTGTTCCTGGAATCCAAAAATGTCGGAAGTACCAGTCATCCGATTGGGAAAGTGCAACGAGAGCGGAGCTCCAAGTTGAAGGTCAGAGTTCACAAAGCTGGAACAAACAATGGCCAAGGAGAGTATTGGAGCGAGGGTAGGAAAAGTGGAAGCTGCGGGCCACTTGTGGTCCCAGTTTGTTTTTCAAACAGGCCAACTGAGCATTTTTTTAAAATTGAATAATTAAAATTAATTGATCTTATTTAACAATTGTCTAATTGGAATTTATTGTAATACAAAAACAATTTTTTGAAAATATTTTTACCTGGCTCCGCTCTGTTTTTAAAAAAATATATTGTGTGGCCCATCAGCACAAAAGTTTACACCCCCTTGTTATAATCAAGTCTAATAATAATCATCATCATCAAGTCTAATAAACAAACAGTGATGACTCATATTATTATTTACACTGATTGCTGTCGTCACACTTTTTTCTTTCATTTTAACTGGAACAAAACGTGCTCTTTCCTACTTTCCCACAGCCTTGAACGCAGCACTACCATGTCTTTTGGTAAATCAACCGGCACACATCACGTCTTTGTTGTACGAAATATGATGCCGTGGCACTCACAACGTCTATTTCAAGCCTCGGAGAAGATCTTATTTTCTGCTTGTTGTTCATTCTGTGCAACTCAGCAGCATATCACAAGTGAGGAAAATGTCATATTCCTACTTGCCATCAGTATCAAAACCAACCCATCAGGAGCATTTTGATACGGCTACAGGTGTCCGCAAACCACAAGAGCCACTCTCACTATCTGTGTGTGTATGGTCAGGCCTAATCTCACTTTTCCAGCTTTTTTTCCCCTCCTCCAAAAAGATTTTACCCACTCTGATGTAAATAGGCTGGCAGTCTTTCAATTGTTTCCATTTTCACAGTTTGACCAGAGCATTGTGAGTCCACGTGACCCCGGGCCAGCAATAACTGCTGCTTTATTTCACTTCCAATCCAACAAATAAACAAAGTTCGAGAGAAAGCGGGAAGTGTTGGAGGGTTAAATAAGGTCAGATGTGCCGTTACCAGGACGACAACGAGAGTCGGGATGGGGGACCCGAAACAAAACCCCGCCCATACACCTTAGTCGTCTTCCATCTTTGCCAGAAAGCCCAAAGCTCAAAGTAATAAGCACACATTGTAGAAACGAAAGAAAAAATCATAGAAGACAAGTCGGAGTGTTAACACAAGTCTTAAATATATTCAAGTAAAAATAAAGGAAATGACAAGAAGAAACTATTATATGGAGAGTAAAGCAAAATAAAAAATATAGTGGCTAAGTGGAAGTTAAGCACGTTAGCATGTTAGCATAAACACGGTGAAAAAGGACGCGACCGATGGGTCGAAATTTCGACTCGTCTGAGAATTCCACTAAGTAGGTCACACGTCTGATAGCAGACGACATTCTCGGGCCGCATTTTTGTTTTCATCTGCAGGACTCGAAGGTCGAAGACACATCCTTCCTGTTCCACTTTTTGTAGTAACAAACTGGCAACTCGAGACAAAAGCGAGGCTACGTAAATGCAACAACACAAAATTAAAAATATACAAACATAAGTACGGCTCGACCCCCACCAAGAACTAAAAAAGACGAGAGGTGAAACAGCAGCAATATGTCGAAACACGTTTCCACACCGCATGTGCTCAAATTCCTCAAATTCCACGTGGACTATGCAAACATCTCGCCGCTTTCCAGCTGAGCCAAAACATCCATCAGCAAACTTATCATTGGCCCATTTCAGACTTTTTGGTAACAGAGCCCCCTGTCAGCAATCAATAAAGGCCGATTGAAGAAAAATACTTTGTGATTTCACTCGAGTCGAAAGATTCCCCAATGAGAGGACGGGCAGCCGTCGGCCGGTCCAGACATGTCGAGAAAATGCGTCCTAATAGAAGCAACCGCTCTGAATTATTTAGACTCAGGCAAGGAGAAGATGCAGGGGGAGACCATCGGGCACGTGAGTCAATAAAATAACACTTGGACGCATTTCAGTTCCTCTGACTTGTCCTGAATGCCTTTCTGTAATATTTTTAACTTTTGTGCAACTACCAATTAAAAGTCAAATGTGATTTTCCTCCCGCCGCATTCCTTTTGAGTCATTTGCTCCAAAGCAATTGTGGCATTCCAAAGTAGGACAATCCAGTTGAATTGGAAGTCAAAGCAAACCAAGAAGAATCTTTTTTTTGTGTTTAGTACACAAGGGTTGACTAAGTTGTAATATCACTAATCACCACTAGATGGCAGACATTGCTTTTCGATATAGTAATTGTTTTGCAGATTTGGAATGATATGGATGTACATAATAATATTACTATTTTGAATGAAACATGCCGATTTAATTTAATTGCAAAGTCAGCAACTGGTTTAAAATGCATCGCAATGGTTACGATATAAGCAGAATGTAATTATTACAGATTTGCTTGAGCAGTTCTACTTTAGTAACTCGCAACACGGTTCCCTCAGCCGTCACTTTTCGAGACGTTACTTCACCTTCTCGCTTCTCTCCATTGCCTCTTCCACTCCCCCCCTCCTCTTCTGTGTTTATCTAAGCACTTTCACGGTCACTGCTCTGGAATCCCAAGAGCCTAAACTGGCCCTCAGCCTTGCCTCCCTCCCTCCCTCCCTCCCTCGCAGCCGTTGCACGCTTCTTTCCGCGTCTCCATCTTTCTCCGTCACAACTCTTAGGCGTCATAGCGGGCCGCACATTCCGGGTGCGGAAGGTCGCCCGGATAGCCCCCTCGGGGCACTCGGCTTTGTCCTGTTCTAGTCACGCACAGCTGCCCACCTCGCTCCCACGACTCCACGACACGCAGCTACAGTACATTTCATGCTAGACAGTAACAAATTGTTTTTGCATTTTTCATATTATTCATAATTTATTTTAGCTTGTATTTTATAAAATATTTGTATTTATTTGAATTTTTAATAGTCATTTTAACCATCATTACTCTCTTTATAACCAAGTTGAATGGGCATTATATACTTTTCCTTTATGACAAGTTAAATCTATATTTTATGCAATTTCTTGCTTTATAAAAGCTTGGAAATTTTGTCGAATTTTGCATACAAGCAGGAACTGAACAGTGCGTCACTATGCTGGCAGAGTCTGATTAGTTTGTACTAATTTTGGTAAATTTTAGAATTTAAAAAATAGATTACCAAATATATATATTCAATAAAAACGATACGGAGGGAAATTAGTTTCCAGAAAAAAATCTGTGATTTATGATAAATATAAAATGCTTTCTAAAAATACAATAACGCACATATCGGATACCATCTTGAAAATCAGGACGATTTCACCATTTTACACATGATCAGCGACCTAATAAAAGCATGGCAAAGGTTAAATAACAAAAACAGTGCATTTTCACCACAGAAGATGGTTTCATCTGGTCAACATGAGGGGTCCTGGCTAGTGGGACCTCGAAAATAGGTGCTCTGGTGTCACCATGGCAACAAAAGACATGCCTTTCACCTCATTTCAAAACAATACACCTGCAGAAATTTCAGGTCGAGTACAACATTTTGTCCAGATGCCTTTTTCTGCCCCTGAGCATTTCGGAAAGGCCTGGCGGAGGCTTGCGACACAATGGGAGGGGGGGGGAGGGGGAGTATTGAGGAAGGAAGCGGCGGGCCAGGGTCAAGGGGAGCCATGCAGACACCCGCCTCACGTAGCGCTGGATCGGGATTATGTGATTAATTTGGGATTAAAGATGACTGACTGGCTGCTTCTTTAAGTAATGAACCATGATGACCCAAAATTACAAGATTAACACAGAAGGATACGTTGAAAAATCTACTACGGGGCGAACGAAGAAAAAAAAAACGTGTTCAAAGATCTCATTCCGAGTAAAATGGGGTTTGTGTTTCTTCTTTTTAATTCACACGCTCAATCTGCGTTTGTACTTTTGGAAGCACAAGGAGTTCCATTTCCAGTTGAATAGAGGAGCAATGAGATTCATGAGTTCTTTCGCTGCCGAGTTGGGACGAGGCTTAAAAAAAAAAAAAAAAACATCGCTGCTTGAAACACTGTCAATAACAAAAAGAGGAGTTACGACTGGTGTGCTCACTTTAAAAAAAAAAAATGAAAAAAATAATCAGAGATTCAGACTGCCCTCCATTGCCGGAGTGTGTGTGCGTGTAAACAGGACAATGCTACTATTGGCTACGTGCATCTTGATGCCACACCTTTAGATGAGGATTGTGTGTGTGTTGCGGGAATGGGGGGGGGGTTAGCTCCCCACGCCCGTTGCTGACAGTGATAATAATGGCGGCTGACATCCTTTCTTGCCTCTTTGGCTCTCACCTCATCACCACGTCCCCCCCCCCAGGGGCCCGCTGGAGCTCTTTGGGGACATAAAATCTGTTGACTCCTTCCTTGCCGTCCTTTCCTTAACGCATTCGCCATCCCTCGCCGCCGCCGCGGATGGTTTTACTCACACGTGTGTGTACTCATGCGTTGAGATGAGAAAATTTGACAATTGATGAGATCACATGACCCAGGATTATCGGTCAAAAACGTGATTTATAATGAGTCATAAATATTTGAGTTGGTAAAGTTTGCTGTGTCTCAAACATACAAAACATTTCTGGCACATGGGTTTTAAAATTTAAAGATGACCAAAAATATAAATGTAATAAAAAGAAATGTGAATTTAAAAAGCGCAAAATTGTTACTCCCATATGGCAGAATAGCACAATCAAATATTTAAATTAATTTTCAATTTTTCTATCATTTAATTCGGGCACGATGGCAAACACGTCTCGGTGTGGTAAAATCATTCTGGGTCCTTCTGCACTCGTGTGCCGCACCCGGGTCGATACTAATTTAATTTCTGTCTCGGAAAGTCTTGGGTCGTCTCCCGACAGGACCTCTGAGCCCGGCCAACGAGGCGCGAGCGTGACGGAGTGAAATCCGCCCCCCCTCACATCCTCGGTGGCTCAACACAGTGCGGCGTTACAACCGAGCTACACTTGATTGACTTTCCGTATCCTCGCGCCAAATCCTAATTGCGCTAGCGCTCGTCGGAATATGTGTGACACGTGGAGCAATGGCGGCAAATGAATACTCACAACCTCCCGCCCCGTGGCCTACAAACAATGCCGCCGCCATTTTGTGCCAAAGAGTCATGCGAACAAAAGGGCAAACAGATGAATTAGCATTTAGCATTAGCTTTCCGCATTAGCGGGACTTCACTAACACCGATAGCAACAAGAAAGCTATGTATGGTCATTTTGATTAATTAGCTTTGATTTTTTTTACTCCTACTATGTGATTTAGAATCGGAAAGCACTTCTAAAACGATTTTTCAGCAAGCTTAACATAAACTTAAGCAAACTCGCCTTTTCAACCCATCTTTTTCAGCAAATATTTGCTCAATGCAATGTGAATACTAAAGCTGCTTTCCAGCCAATTGGAATCATTTGTTGGAGTAGACAGCGAGAAAAAAAAAAAAAGCACAAGAAATTGGCAGAGCGAGACCTCGTTGCGCAATCTGCAGGCCAGAGTATCAAAACCTCGCCAAGTGTCTCCTCCTTTTAATTCTCCAGTCACACCTTAACGAGCTGAAACAAGACAATGACCTAGCTGTGGGTTGATCTCCACAACATTGGCAGAAAGGCAAAGTTTGTTTATTTTCATCCACTCTAATCCAGTATCACTATCACACTCCGTGACGAGTCTGAAGATTAGTATCAGTCGAGTTCAGGACCTCTACCAAGGCCAAACATGGGGTGCAAACATCCTTTTTTCCAGGACACAACTGATTTTATAGACTCAACATGTATTCTTCAATGACATGAAGTTTGGTTCAAGTCCGGATTTCCTGCACAGTCATAATAATTTGTATTATTATAAGGGATGGGATGCCAGGTATCGTATTGGAGCCTTATTTCAAGAAATCGGCACTCTTGTGGGTGTTTTAAAATCAGGTAATTAGAAATAAAAATAAAAAATCGTCATTAAATTCACATAATTTTAAGGGAAATTGCTAGATTGGGATATAAAAGTCTAAAATTATTGTTTTTTGGGGGAAATTTTAAAAATACAAGTGGTATCGGTACCTAGTATCGGTACTGGTTACAGCTCAAGAATTGAGTATTGGGATCTGTCTGAAAAAAAAAATCCCTAATGATCATTATGATTACTACGATTAATTTTATCTGCATAATCAAAATATGGTCACCCTGATTCATTCCAGTGTGTTTTCAATTCTGCAACAAATTTATAAATCTATTTGCACCTTAATCCGGACCAGCAACAAAATGCGGCCTTCCTCATCATCTACCAAGCTTCCCTGTTGGAGGTAAGCCACAAAAGCCCCTTAAAAAAAAAAACAAGAACAAGTTTGCCTTCATTCCAAGCTGTAATCACACTCGCATCTGTAGTCCGGTGGGTCACATGCAGAAGGGGCCTCAATTTGCAGACGACAATGCGACACAACCACTACAATCACATCTCATCTTTTGTTTTCCCCAAAAGCAAAGCCACCCACAGTGCGTCAGCGCGGATAACACACTGAGTGTACGGCGACCGCAAACACACAAAGCACATTTACCAACGACAGATAAGCCACACCATCACGCTGCCTCGGCTCGGGGACGGAGCTCAGCGGCCAGACAATCAGGCACGGATGCAGACCTTGATGCGACTCCATGACACCCGAGCTGAGACGAGAGCATGTGTGTGTGTGTGTGTGTGGAGGGACAGGGAGAAAAAGTGCTAATTACCTGACTGTAGCTATCTTGATTATAGTTCAGCCAGGTTCTGCGTTAATCATTTATCACCATTTACACTCGTACGCACTCACAGAGCCTGTGACGCAATCGTAGAATGATAATTTAAAAAAAAAAAACTCATTTGCATGCACACATGCGACCGGAGGCGGAGCGAGCAGGCACAGCCGTGGGTAAAGAAAAAGTACAGTGGATATGAAAAGTCAACACACCCCTGTTCAAATGGCAGGTTTTTGAGATATAAAAAAATTAAATCATGTTTTTTTTACGCCATAACTAGGCCACTTCTTTGATGGCGAAAAAAATAAAAATGAAACTGGGGGGAGTCAAGGTGGAGAAAATTAGGAACAGTTTCAAATAGTAATTATAGTGCAGTAAACCTGCATTTGCTTGGATGTAAATAAATGTCAGGAAAGGCCTACTACAACATCACATTTTTTAAACCAGAAATACTTTAGATGACAGCAAGTGTATGCTGACTCCAATTTAACATGATTCTAAATGTGATTTGAATTCTGAGCGCAGGCAAATTCCAGTTATGAGGGTGTGCACACTTATGCAACCCCATTTCCGGTTTTCTTTTGAGTCATGCAGGTTTTAGCTCACAAATGCAAAGAAAATAAGACATGAAATTATTTATCTTGGGCTTAATTCTTTTAAATATAGAAGCATGTAAAGGATCTAATGGTACCCAACACAGGATTGATTTTTTTTAAAATTATTATTAAATATAAATCTAAAATACAATTTTACCTGACACCACCAGAAAGACAATTCACCAGTTTCATGTATTTTTATAGTTATAGTTAATCTGCACTGCATCATACTAATCAAGAAGCCTTTGTAATATTTGATCCCACTCATGTTGTAAGCCAAAAAAAAAAACCTGTCCATTTCCTTAATGTGTTCTAATACGTTTTTAATGATGATTTCACTTATCGTGACCTGTCGACTAATTTGGTGTCAACTTTTATTATCTTTCAACTGTGCTATATAAATAAATCTGTGCAATGATAACATTGAATCACATTAGACCGATCAGGTGTACGTAACGTTTATAAAATCTCTTAGGGGGAAAAAAGGTCAACCATCTCACTTGATAATCCGCAGCGCCCTTGTTTGCACGTGCAGGATGGGATTTCGTTTTGGTATTTCAAACGACCCACTCACACAGGAAAGCAAATGAAGCATGCATTTACACATTAAATTAGAAACCCAAAGGCTAATGAGTCGTGCTTTCGATAAAGAACCAGGAGCGGCCTCGTTCGCTGTACGCCGGATTGGCCCAAAGTTTGTTGTCATGAGAGGGAGACGAGGGAAAGGGGAAAATGAGGCGTAAGGCTGTGCGGGATCCCTCGGAAGAGATGATAAAACACTTTTGTCTCCAATTAGGAAGCTGCTGATCCGACGCTTTACGACCAGAACGCGGGCAGGGATGGGATTTGAAGACCAAAAGCGTTTGGGGTGACACGGAAGTTAGTCAAGGGGAGCCGAATTTGTTCATCACCTTGTTTGAACCAACAAACCGGCATGGAACGCTTCCATAACAGCTCGCTTGTAATATTATACTAACCTTTAACTGCTCCGGGAAGTCTGAAAATAATCTCTCTTCTAATAAAGGAACAATCAGCGTGAGAGAAAAGGCGGCTATAAAATCGACAACGCTCGTAAACCTCGTTCATTAAATCGTAAAAAAGAAAGAGGCCCGCGCTGAGTCTCGCTGTTTCCCAGCTCCAATTTTTCAATCAGGGAGGTGGGTTGCCCCCCCACCTCCGACGTGCGTCACTTTAAAGCATCTCCGCTTGGCTGGCCGTGCTTCATTAAAATCATAAATCCGGACAGTGACGGAAAGGTGACGGCCAAAGTCTTCCATCACGTGTTTAAAGAGACTGCAGTGACTCGTGGGCTTACAAAAGTGCCTTCAATATTAAGTGTGTAAAGCATCTTTTTTTAATTGTTGCTTCTCGGCTGAGCGTTATAGAATGCATATTCACCACTAAACTGTGGTGAACTAATTACTTTTCATGAAGCTCCGCCACAATGCAACTTTACAATTGAAAGAACATTTTTACTAATGAAATCCAAGTAAATAATTAAACTTGAACTTGCATAGTAAAATTGTGGTGTTGGATATTACGGATGGGCACGATAAATCGCATAATAATTTTGAAACGGAATGGATTGTTGATTGAACTAATGGACATGGGTGCAGTACTTGGCTGCAACCACCAGGGGAGCTGTTGGTTTGTTTTCAACTACAGCAGTTTGTTGTCTGAAGAAGAGCAACGTGATGCTAGTGAATTGTAACCAAAAAAATACTTCTACAATTAGCAAACAACTTATTTTAATAAACATTTAAACGCCTGAATCACTTCTATTTACGTGCCATAAAATAATAAGGTTAGCCTAAACTTTCGTTCCCCGAGCACTTAGCTACTGTGATGTCACTTTGAGTTGACAGGAAGTGACAAAACAAGACAAAATGGCCGCCTCCAAGCGAGATAAAACAGATTTGTCTGCTTGATTCATATTCCACAATCGCAAAACGTATTTGGACGCATACAACATATCATGAAGAAAATTTCTCACTTTTCCTTTAAAATACACTTTGTACGTTCAATAGCATACAATATAAAAATCGTATTGGGAAATGAGAAGCACCAGTTAGTGGCCTAATGTTCCCTCTATGGTTCCCTGACGCTCATGATGGGAGGGGTCTGCTTAGACCCCGACTCTTCCTCGGCAGGACCGAGACCAGCCAGGGCTTGGCGGGCAGTTTATTGAAAATAGGATATGGGGAAAAAAAAGATTGAAGCTCAACTAATCACAGCTCATACATCCATCAATGGCCAGGAGGGAGCTGTGAAGGATGAAAATGGCGTAGAGGAGGCGGGTGAAGAAGGGGTGTAAATAGGACGGTAATGAAGAGTGAAGACAGGAAGAGGAGAGCGATGGCGGACCCTGCTTCTAACTCGGGGGACGGGGAGAGAGAGAGAAGGGTCACTGGGAATGAGCCACCAGCACCACGGGGATCGTTGGCCTTCTGCATGACGCCGATGATGTGCGGCCTTGTCTGCCTGCCAAAAAATTCTGACCATTCATGTCGGAACCACATGCTTACAAAGAGGTCCTTAAGCATCACAATGCCGCATCGCTGCCAATTACACTAAACTCCACCACAACGGAAGCACACCATTCAAACTGACTGAACTTTCAACCCAAACATCATGAGAGGCCAAGTTTTTTTTGTGGAGGGGGGCGGCGTAGAGGGTGGGGTCATGGTAACCGATGAACCAGAACAGTAAATAATTGAGTGGCAAATACGTGATTGTCCTACGCCTTTTGTGATGTATTCATATTTGTAGATGAATTGCACATAAACTGTGGTTGCAAAAGTGTGCACACCCTATGATTCAGAAATAAACATCCACTTGTACTCTATGGACTGCCAAATTGGACTGTTCTACATATGCAATGAGGGCTCAATGTTATTTCAGAAGTGCAGCCCTGCAGGTCCCCCCACTTGCACCCTACAATTATCCTTGCAAGGACCACCTGGATCAGCAGGTGAGCCAAGTTTGGCATTGCCCCCCCTCCCCAACTCCACACACGCACGCTCACAACCTCCACTTTTCCTTTGTGCTCACAGTTGATAAAAAAAAAGAATCAAAACACATTCCAGGGCAAAGCTACTTGAGTCAGGAGGAATTTTTTATTACAGGTGAGTCATAGGTGTGCTGCTTGGCAGCGATTCCTTCTACTGACTCATTTACTTGGCTATCTATTGAGCAACAGCGCAAGCTCAGACCAGCCAGGCTTGTGCAGAGCAGATGAGACGGATATTTGCACCTTAAATGCAATATTGTGCAAAACAAAACTTATAAATAACAAAAAAAAAAAAGCTGAAATTTTCGTTACCTGCTGTTAGTGGAGTTCCAGTACACTGCGTGTCTTTTGCTCAAGACGGCTGAGATAATGTTTAAAAGTAAAAAAGTGATTTTCCAAGCAGGTAGCGTGGCCGGGGTCCAATTGAGGGAGCCCATCACGCGCACGCCTCGTCGGGGCCGCGCACGCAGCACTTGAAAGGTGTAAAAACACAAAACAGGTAAGGAGACTCAGATTAGATCACTTAATAGTGAACGTGCCTCATTCTGAGTCAGGTGACTTGAGTGAGTCACTGAATGCTAAGAAATTGCGCGCCTTCAAAGTGAGGACTTGTTGCTAGTTTATCCAAAATCTTCATTCTGGCTTTTTTCCTCAAAATCAAAAAAGGTGAAGCTTGTGGAGATGTGACAGAAGGAGGTTTGGCTCAGGAGTGATTGCATTGCAGTCTGGGGAGGGTGGAGCCGCTAAGGTTAAGGGGGCGGGGTTGGGCAAACTTTGGACCAATCAGAACACAAGGGTGTGGTCACGCGAGAGTTCCAATTGCTAGTGACGTGCGCCGACTGGTGTAGACGGACAGACAGCAGAAGTTGGCGCCATTCTGACGTCAAAGCAAAGCCTATGGCGAAGACTACAACAAGGTAATTTATGATTTAAAGTGTTTAACTTCTCATTCAGGGTGTGTCCAACACCTCCAAATAACGCTTATCACTTAAATACGTATTTAAATGCCGCAGAAGTAATTATAAAACATTTTCTTTCATCAACTTGTATGGGGGAGATGGCTTCAAGGGGGGGGGGGGGATAATAGCTCTTCTTTTCCGTTGGTGGTTTATTAAAAAAAATATATATTTGTAGTCATTTATTGTTCATTAATTTTAATTGTAAGTAATCCAAGTAAAATATTGATACCCAAATGATTTAAATTAAGGTCAACAATTGTTTTATCATTGTAATATCGTCACCTGTTTAAGGCCGCTGACGTTTTATTCACTTGCTAAATGTTGCTACGTTAGCCGAATCCAAAAATCAATAAAACCAATACTTCAAATGATATTTATTGCTATTGATCGATATTCGAGTTCTGTTTCACTGCTGTATGCACTGATACGGTTTTACTAAGCACACATTTATTCCATCATACAGGAAATGACCTGTCAGAAAAGAACGGAAGAGAGAAATCACAGACATCCTAGCTGGAGGCGAAGTTTACTGCTGGAGTTTGGAACACAACATTCAGGTAAATAATAGCTGTCAAAACAACATTTTCGTCATTCTTATCACTAAATAATATCATTTTTTAAAGTCCCTCTTGCCAATTGCTGCTCTCAACAAAAGTATAAATGAGTAATTGAATAACACTATAACTGTAGACAGCACCACCAAAATATTTTGCTCCAAATCTTGCACAATCACACACCTCAGTGTCTTAAATTTGATGTCCTTGTTTGCCCTATTTACTGGCAGCACCTGTTTTTTTTTTTCTTTTGCAGTTTTGGGCGAGTTAGTCGTAAAAAAACACATTTTAAAACCAAAACACCTCCGTAAAAAAAAAAAAACAGCTGCTCTATAACTCAGGGGCGGGGAACCTGCTGCCCAAGGGCCATTTACAGCCCACTCAAGCGATTGAGTCGGCCCTCAATATGCAATTCTAAAAACAAATCCAACCTCAGAGGAACCGCTATAAAAAAAATCAAATAAATAAATTTAGTGCGGCTCTCTTGAGGACTTCATAAAAAGTGAAGTGGCCATTGATAGGAAAATCCCCCCCACCTTTGCTCTCGCTAACTAAATACACCTCGATAAGCAAATGATGCGTTCAGGTACCCACCGCACAAGCTGCTCAAACACAATTGAGCTGCACAAATCTTTTTTTTGGGGGTTTGTTATCTGCACTCGCCTTATTTGTCATGTGTGTTTATGTGAGATAAGTGTTAATTCCTTGCTTGTCACACACCCCAGGGGAGGGTGTAGGGACAGTAATCACTGCGCTGCTCGTGGTCCTCTCTAATTATTGGATTCTCCCACTGTGTGTGTGTGTGTGTGTGTGTGTGTGTTATGGCACCTCTATCCCTCATCGATTGATAGCATTTTATTAGCCACCCGCTCCTTCTCCTCCTCCTCCTGTTGCTTTATCTATATTCCATCACGCTTGTGGACTCATTAGCTCACTTCCCGGAAATCATTAATTTCCCATGATGCCTCAGCGCTCCGATACGGCTAACTTGTCCCCGCTGGTGAGCAACCTAAATCGAGTGAGGACCACAGTGGAGGGGGAAAAGGCTCCGCAGGGGGTCTTTTTCCACTGTGACTGATCTGTTGGGTGGTTGTGCTGGATCCTGGGAGGATATTTGCATGCACTGCAGTGTGTTATTTTTAATTGCGCTCGTACACACAGGTTAATGCTTGTCGGCTCGTTCGTCAACATTATTATTATCTGTCAAAAAAAAAAAGGATTAAATATTAAAGGCTTGTTTTTAATGTTGTGTTCCAGTGCCCTTTACTAATTTGGGAAAGTTGATATTTAAATATGCATAGTCCGGCTTGGAAGTAAAAGTGAGGTGGGAATTGAAAAGCTTCCATCTTATTCATTTTCTAGCGCTGTCCAAGGTTACGGGTGATTGGAGCCAATCCCAGCAGATTTACGAAGAGGTTTTTAAATTTCAGGCCCGCAGCACACCTGAGTGACGCGGCTGGACGAGACTGGTGAACCATCCAGGGGCGTGCAGAGGGGGGGCTAATAGGGCAGAGCCACCCCCCCACACACTTGAGATGCATGTAGAAAAGAAGTAAAATGGTAAGTAAAATAAAACAGATCCTAGCATAAAATGGAATATTGTAAAAATATTGTCATATGTTTATTTAGATCAGATTATTTTTATTTATATACTTGTTTGTTGGCCGAGACTTGGAGTCATGGCAATCGTCATTGTTTCCTGCTATCGATGATAATGTTGGTTTGATTTTGAGTGGTGTCATTTACCTCATGGGAGCATTGATTGAAGTGTGCAGTTATGATGATCTAAATTAAGAGCGACTTGATTGCAAAGCTGAGGTGTTTTTTTGTTTTTTTTTGTTTCGTGCTGATTTTCTGGTCACAGCTCAACTCCAAATGCGCAACATCGACTTCTCTTTTCTTAACATTTGCTTTCTCTCAGTACTGCTTCCAAAATAATTCTTTTCATCCTCCATCCCGTCCATCCGTCATGTTTCCTGACTCCATTGATCTTCTCAATGGTGCAAGATGTTTTCCATCACTTCCTGGCGAGGGATCGTTCAGCATGCATGTTCTGTCTGACTGACTCATTAGGCTGGAAACTTTTGTTTGCCGCTACGCCACGTTTTCATTCTTGTGAATGCGTTCATTGTGTTCAACTCTGCGCTGTGCTTTTTTTTTTCTTTCATACAACTCAACAAAAAACTCCCGGCTTTGATTGCATCAAAACTTTTTGGGACATAATATTTCCCTGATTAATTTTTTTCCCTCAGCTTGATTGCCTTTCTCTCATCTGCCAACATTGCCGTCCATGTGTGGACGCACTTGGACTTCCTGTCCTCTGCTTGCACTTAGAGGAATGTTCACAAGATGAAGTGGACTATTTTTCTTCTTTCATAGCCCCCCCCTCCTTCTCATCTTTATGATCCTTCTTCCCTCCATCTCCTCCACCCCGTTGCTCTCGTCCAGCCGTGTCAGCCGCCTCTTCATGCTCTTATCGCCACTTATACAGGCTGACACCAAGCCAATTGCAAGGGGCACTAATCAAACACACACACACACACTCCATTTTCTCCAATAATCCCGCTATTTTTGGTCCCTTCCATTCCTGATGGGCCTCACGCATGCATGTTTAAATGACACAATCACTCCTCCGCCGAAGTCCAATAAATGGCTTCATCCCTTCATTTTATTTTACTCGCAAAATTTCTCTTGATAGTCCATTTTGTGTCCTGGGTGGCCTACCTTTTTTTGCTTTTTGTTTCTTTCTCCGTCTGCCTTTTTATTCTTGCCTCTCATTTACCATTGTGGTACTTTGATGAGGCGGTCATCACAATTACTCCTTTTTGGATGGGGGGGGAAAAAAAAATTGCATTGTGTGTTCTCTCTCGCTGTCTCCCTCAGCCGTAATTACACTTCTCGACTCAAGCAGCGACGGTAAATGCTTTTCTATTCCCTTCTCTCCATCACTCTCCCTCAATTTCCATCGCTCCTCTTCTTCCTCGCCAGGCAAATTACATCTGGGTTGCCATGGCGATGTGTTTATTGAATGCTTTTTTGACACACACAGTTCCATCCCCCCATGGATGTCTGCCACCTCCATTTCTCTTTTACTTTTTTTAATTGTATTGTAGTCAATTTTTTTTTTGTAATGGTTTAAAAAAGACAATGGAGCGTGTTAATGGCCTGCCATTTTGTTGCACGCCAAAGCAAATAAGCCGTCTTATCGATAGCGTGTGCTATCCATCACCGTTGACTGTGTAAGCAGCCCCAGACGAGTACAAGTAAGCAATGCATCGTGACGAGCGGCCATTCTTTTTATTTAGTGTCACCTCTCTTTGACGGCAGCATATGTCAAAGTGGAGGTGAAGCAATATGAAAAATACAACTTTTTATTTTTATGATGAACACAATATATATTTTTTGGGACCTCAGATGTTTTGTTGTGTTGACATGAATGGACAAGGTCGTGTTAGAGGAAAGAAAAAAAAAATCTCAACTCCTTAAAGAGCATAAAAGATTTATTTGTAAGGCGTTCTCTTTATTCCAGGCAAGCCGCTTGGCAGCCACCTCAAATGACGACTTCCAACCTGGCACGCTTTATTTGCCGCTTTGACCGTTCTCATGTCTCCTTGGCCGCTTCTAAAAGCATTTAGTCACAAAGTTAGCTTGTTTTTTTTTTTTTTTTTCGAAGAGAGCAGAGCATGAAGAGAGAGCGAGGTGGCTTGTTGTGGTAAATAGAGATCAAGGCACAACCTTCAATGACTCAACGCTGGCAGGATTCCACAGCCGGAGCCTCGTTCATCTCGGTGTCCATCTGGGACGGCGCGGGGAGGGAGAGAGGATAAATTGTTGAGGTGTTCAGGGTGGGGTGTTTAGAATGACTTTGCACAGAGGGGAGGGCGCCAAAGCGCATGGAGAACACAGAGTGATGCGGACAAGATGCTGCCGATGGATGGAGGCGAGCCAATGATGCACAGTCATCCGCAGATATTCTGTCACGGCTGAGGTCAAGGTCACACATGAGATGGAAATTTGCTTTTTTCGGAGGAACTTTTGTCATAAATGGCATCTTTGAAATGGTAGCCTAGCAAGAGGAGACTGCGCAAGAGTTTGTGTGTGTGTGATTAAAACGCTGTCTCACTTTTGTTTTCTCATCACAACCTTTGACAGACTCGCAAATGTACCGCACAAACATTCAATTACGAAAAGGCGCCGCTTTCAAACAATAATCCGAGCGCATTCCCTCCAATTAACTTCACAGACTTTCACTCGATGAAGCGGTCAAAGACACGATGCTGGGAAATAATTAGCGTCGTCTTTTCTTCCTTCCATTGAAACGGCAACAATATAAATTCCCTCATGTTGACACGCCGCTTTCTGGTTTTGTGATTTGAATTATTAATTGCCAGTTGTGTTCTCATGGCTGGAGGAGGATGCGGACTTTCAGACTGTTATCGGACAGCCTCGATCGCCTTCCCCCTCATCAGGGGCCGGGTTGAAAGCGATATCTGCTAATGATCGCCCTCGCCGTCTTTCAGTAAATGAGCGAAAGTGATCCGGCTCTCTAATGACCAGCGTGAATAATTGCCATCTAAATAAAGGCTCCGTTTGGTGTTTGGGAAAGAAAAAGGAAAAAAAAAATCTGCTGTGTCTGCTTTGTTTTAAGCATTTGCTTTTCATTATACATTTGAAAAGTATTTTTTTTATTAATTCAAATGATTTTAGAAAACTTTGTAAAATTAAGTAGGGTACATTTTTATTTTTTAATTATTTTAAATGATTTTTTTAAGCACATTAAACTCATTTATCAAGTAGTAGAAGATTTTTTAGAAACAACCTTGTTAGGTATCCGAGCTCTACTGATCGCTAATATGTGTCGGAACATTTTATGGCGTGAATAAATCCAAGCTACAATTCAGGCCAGCTCGTTAGCCATGCCGCACCATTTTGCGGCGATGTGACTGTCGTCCAGTTTTATATCGCTGACCTCGATAATATAATGTAACCTACATGAACAACAGATGCTATCATCTTGCTTGTTTGGAAGTTCTCTTGAGGAAAGATTGGCCTCTGTCATCGTTTTTTTTTTTTTTTTTTGGCAGCAGACTTTCCTTTTTTGTTATGTTGTTGACATCCATTTCTTCTGTTGGATGCGTACATGTTTTTTTTTTCCCTCACCGCAGATCAGACAGAGTGACATTTGGGATCCAACGTTTAGCCAGATGAAAGAGCTGTGGAGTTCCACCACGATAAAAGAAAAAGGCACCAGAGAATCTTTATTTTATCTATTTATTTGTTTTTCCTTAGCGGCCTTTTCACCTTCCTGCACATTCCTTCCATTTTCAATTATTAAAACATCAAGCTTTCCAAAATGAGGCAATAAATCAAACTAAGTTTCCAGTGGAAGCGGTGGGGAATAAAATAAATGACAAACAGGGAATGAGAAATTCCAGGACTGGTATTTAAAGAGAGCACGGCTCGTGGAAATGAAAGCGGACCGGATCCGGCAATGAGATCCGTTTCTCAGATAGGAGAACTAATGAAAGGCACATCGAGCTTCTCTGCTGACTGACTGACAGACGGACAGGAAGACAATTAAGGTTAACACGTATGCGATTAGTAATGGAGTCATTTGATTGGAATGACGACATGAGTGATGAGCAGCGCATGAACATTTGGACCAATGGTTGGTTCGTCCTCAGGGTTAAAAAAAAAAAAAAAGCCAAAGAATTTGGATGCACATTTTGACAGTTACTAAGTTTACTATAAAAGATGATTGATGAGATCTGATGTATTTATAGTTGCCCATTTAAATATCATCGGATGCTTTTATGTAGAGCCCGTTCAGCTGGCAGAGATGTAAAGAAACCCGGGCCCGGCCCTCATCCGTCGACCACATGACACGAAGATTGAAGCCGAGCAGCAGTTCGAGCTGGGACGACGGGAGCAAGCGGCAAATGTGCGTAGTCGTCGCTCCACGCAATCCTAACATTCTGTTGCAAAATCGTCTTCGGCCCCGCCGATTTTTAATCTCCGAAACTAAACGAGAAACATCAGCGGCTGACAGATGATGAGCCGGTCGATGAGACGTTACTGCGTAGAGGGCGGATCAATACACAACCGGAGAAAAAAAAGATTTTTCCGCAAGTAGGAACAAAAATTGGCAACGTTTGATAATCATGCCGTAAAACAAAAAGTGTTTTGTGTTGATAGTTGTTGTTTTGGCCTCTGCGTGACTTGTCAATTCAATCCACAAGCAGGTTGAGCATTCATAAAAATGTGGTCGAAGCCGATTGCGGACATTTTGTGAAGAGCCCAGGGTGCAAAGTTCACCGCCTCCACTATCTTGTCGTGGAAAAATGATGTCGTGCGCCATGTGGTGTGCTATGAATCATTTTGAAAGTAGTACTTTTCATAGATTGTGGGATCTTTTGAAGGCGCGGCTCTGCATCAAGTCACTTCATGGTAAATCCCATATTTTTGTGACCTTAGTTCTTTTTTGTTTTTTATTTTTTCATATTTTAATTTTATTTGTTTCATTTTATTTTATTTATTTTTAAAATGTGTGTTGGTGTAAAAGACAAAATCCCGAGAGACCTAGAAAGGCCATGAAATACAATTTGATCACACTATTTGCCTGTATATATATTTATATATTTTGTTTTTAGTCAATAACTGAATAAGAAAGGAGTTAGCATGACCCAATACTTTTGCACAGTGTTACATCTCTTGATGGAAATCTCTCAGTTGAGCTCGGTGAAAGGTGGGAACTCCCTGAACATTAATCAATAGTCTTACATTTATGAATGAACTTAATTCATATCCACACTACACACACACACACACAAGATACACAATGGAATGACACAAGTGACATTAGCCATTCTGCCGCTAATTGCATCACGTACTACATTTCCTGGAGGATTAGTTGAGCCTGAGCGACTTGCACGTGTTGTGTGTGTTGCGTGTCTGCATTCTGCGTGCGAACCCGACTATCAATTATTCATCCCGTGCGCGACTCAATCAGATACTTCGGAATCCATCTCAAGCAATCCTCCCCTTCTCTCACCTGCAGGGATTACAGAACGATGGGAGCCACCTCGTCGGTTGCGCCCGCACATCAGCATGCGGCCGTCACGGCGCCGAGCGGGAATTCTTCATCGGGATCAAGAGAGCAACAGGGCGGCGCTCCCGTCCTGCTTCCACATGGTAGGATGAGTTGTACGACAAACTTGCTGTGGTATTTATAACAAGCTAAACGTGAAGGCTCTCACGCTTCCTCAACAAGTGTGCAACCCAAAAAAAAAAAAGTGTAAATTGCCTTTTAAGGACGCCACAAAAAAGCAAATCAATTCATTTTGTGGATTTTTTTCCACCCATAAAAATCAACTCAATATTGTATTATTGAAGTACTGTTCTGAATTTAATTCAAATCAGAAAGTGCAATCTGCCATCTGGTGGTGGATGGTAAAATTACAACTTAAAACCGCAGTCCATTGTTCATCCTTTTGTCTCGTCGAATGGCTTGCGTTCATCTTCTTACCTCCCACTGTATTATTTATTCATTTTCTCCCTAATAGCCTTTCTATTGCTCGCAATACATTTTCATCCAAGTAGTCCATTACTTTGCTATTACTCTCGGTCGTCAGCGTTTAGCTGCTGTTTTGATGCATAATGCATTCACTTAAATCTCGATTTGCGCACGCTCGATGTCTTCGACTTTACACACTGTTGCTTTTGCTCCCCCTTTCGTAATTGATATCTGCGTTTTAGCTCGAAAAAGGAGTTTAGGTGGTATTTTTGCTCCGGTGAAGGGCGAAAGAAAACAATGTTTGGGTGGTTCTTCATAGAGCGCTAGAAAAAACAGGGGGGGGGAGAGGAGCCCCGCAGCAAAGTCATTCTTTCAGTCAGCATTGAAGTATACATCTTGTGAAAGTGACTTTTTCATCTCTGCCCATGCTCAGTTATTATTTTTTTTCAGTCTTACACGGAGCATCTCAACCACCCGCCAAGCCATACTTTTTTTTTTCCTTTTTGGAGTCTAAAATGTAAGGCGCTAGTTCTCTCGCATCTGAACACGTTGTACCTCGGAGGAATATTCACCCCCTTCCCCTCCCGTACATGTGTTGCATATTAGAGTCGTGCAGCTGGCTCACGTTGAACACACATCAGCATTGTCAAGTTATCATTGCTAGATTGAGCCAATTCTTTTTTTTTCTCCCCCCCCCCCCCCCCTCGTGCGCATGTGACAGAACATTTTCCCCCTCGTTATTACATTTAATGCAGAGTAAAAACGGCGTCAAACGGCTACAGTAAATCTGCTTAGGTGCAGCGAGGGCGAGGAATCCATTACATTTTGGTACTGATGCGTTTCACAGCCCAAAAAAAAAAGAGGAAAAAGTCATTTCATGACTTTGGCCTTGGCAGAGGTATGCCCTTCTAAAAAGTAATGAGGCCCGGGCCTAAATCATTCCGTTTATTCCTAGAATACAATTTCTATCTGTGAGCCAATCGGATTTTTGCTATCCAACTATTACTTTTCCGCCGGGGTCACTCGTCATTTCACTGCCCCGGTAATGAGGCTTAGCTCCGCCCCTGAACTCAGCTGTCAGCGGGTAGTTTGAGTTTTCTTTTTATTTCTGATAAATTGATGAATTGTAAGAAAGAACAGCCAACATTTGTTCATCCATATATGCCTGGCGTGTATAGAAACTAAAACAATTAAAATTTCCTTCATTAGATTAAGCTACGTGACGTAGCCGCGATAGCTTTGCTTGAAGTAAAAAAAAAAAAAGGCAGAGTTTTAAATTAATAATCTAATCAGCACATTATGCTATACGATGAACACAACAATCGACAAATGTGTAAAAATAGAGTCGTGACATGGGCAACTGTCGAACGAGCGCCTCATTATTTCCCGTTAGCCGCCGCGCTAGTGCGTGTACGCGCGCGTGGCGAGGAAATTGATTGAGACAACAACAGCGCGCGGCTGATATGCTCTCTGGTTGGAGCAGCGGAGGAGAAACAAGAGAAACAATAAAGAACAGCGCCAGGCTGTGTGTGTTGTGTTGTATTGGATGCAGAAGGAGAAGAGGGATTGACTGGCTTTGCGAGACAATAAAAAAAAAAAAGCGCTGACGCGGCACCGGCGACGCGTGTGTGTGCGTGTCAGCAATTGAAATGAACGAGCAAAAAGTTGGAAAGGAAGATCGGGAATCAAATTGTAAGGTGCCTGCTTTGATTCCCGATGCTTAATGGCGCCTCTTTAGTTAACGGCGCGGCAGATCGATGAAGGGCCGGCGAGGAATGACAAGTGGCGGCGGGAACACCCGGTGGGGTAAACTGGCCAATGAGGGAAGGAGAAGGAGAAGAATGGCGCCCGGCGATGATGAATGTGCCGCTCTCATTTTGTGACCCTAACGAAGCCTCTAATTAGTGTTTGTGTAATTCCGCACTGTCTCCTCCGCCTGCTCGTCTTAATTAACGACATTCATCTTCGCCTCCCTCCATCCGTCCCCCTCGCCACCGCCCGCCCTCCCTCCTAAAATAACACCGCGCGAAGCCCACCTGGACCAGACCTGCTTTTACTTACTCATTCTCTCGCCAGCCCGGGCTGGCTCGAACTGTAAAGCGTTTCTTAGGTCACTTCACCTTGAGAAATGGGCCCCCCCCCCTCGTCCGTCTTTGTTTTGTCGCCGAGTGTGGAAGTGTTGTGCCGGCGGCCCGCCCACCCGCCCGCCTGAGTCTCCAGAGCGGTGTATTGTGACAACCCATTTAGTCATCCTCGTCATTAATTTCAGCAGAAGGCTCAAGAATGAGCAAGCAATACAGGGCCGCACCTGCTAAGTATTCAAGTCAGCAGACCCCCCCATACGTCCCCCCCTCCCCCTCCCACCTCGTCTCCATCAGAGGTATTGCTGAAAGAAATTGAGGACGACACGAGACAAACTAAACAAGGAAACAAGGGAAATCGAGACACGGGCAGAACTTCCCTTAGCTGTTTCGCCGTCTCTGTGATATGACAGCTCGCGTGGTTTGGGGAACGGCTATTTTCGAGGGGGCTAAAATGGAGGCCGTGGAGCAAAAGTTGCACAGAGTTTCCGTAGTTTGACCGCAGTCACGCGAGATGGATGTCGTAGGATGGCATTAACAGTTAATTCAAAAGGATAAGCAACCTGTGGGCAGCACGGTCCAAAAATTTGGATTCAAATCTCCATTGAGATGTTTCTGTGTGGCTTTTCTGGCACGTTCCAAAACACGCCTGATTTGAATAGAATAAAATGATGGCGTTTGCCAGGCAATTTTTCCTTTTGTTTTGCATTTCCATCCACTGGTGGATATAGACGGGGGCTCTGCCCACCCGGTTTTAATCCTGCCCCCCCTCAGGTGCCAGCCCAGATAATTGACGTTTGGTTGTTTCCCAATTTTTGTTTTACAGGATTTTTTTTTTCCCCCCCCTACCCTCATTTTGCGTTGTCACGTGGTTGTCGTAGAAACAAGATGATGCTGTGAGGAGAGCTTCACCGGTCCGTCGTGGTTTTCCATCCTTTTTACACTCAGTGCTCCATCGTACACGTTTGCACAAATGCAGTCATAAATATTCCATGCGCGTGGGCACCCATTAAATCCCATTGTTGAAAATAACACAGGTGCTCTTCAAACTCAACGCAAGAAGAAATATGCTGTGTGTGTGTGTGTGTTTACATATTTGCGCACGCAGTTTGTGCTTTTAGCTGCTGAGCGAGGCATAAATGGTTTGTCATCTTCCATCACTCTCATCTTGCCGGGAGCCCCCCTAAGAGCAACCCACACGGTCGTAATGCACCATCACTACCCAGAATGCATTGGGGCCTTTACTCATGGATGTCAGCGCCAGACCACCCAAGACCGCCTTCTATCTATACTCGGCAATTACCAGTCAATCCATCCATCTCGCTTGGAGTGCAAATGGTGATAAAATGGAACGAGAGAAACAATGGCTTCCGTCGGGAATGGAACTGCACTTTCCTAACCCCGGCGTGATGTCATCATCTGTCGCCCCATGGAGCGTACTTGAAGGTGCGGAGGTTGTCCCTGTTAAGACTAAGAATATTTGGACTTGTTTCCCTGTTTAATCTTTTTACTCAGATCGCAGACATGGTGTCACGTGACCACATTTTCCACGTATCCAATGGGATCGCTCGGATGCGACTCTCCCTACGCCCGTTCAAATCGTGTTCGGGGATTCGCTATCGTTTGCTGTGATTTATTAATAACCGACATTTCATTCCACCGCTACTTCGTTTTTCTTCCCGACACGCGTCGCAAAAATATTCGTCGTATTGATCGTAGTCGGGCGGAGCGGTGATAAATTGTTCTGAGGTGTCGCTTGTATTGCTATACATGAGGGTCAAAATATTAGGAACAGTCCTCTGTGCTTACTGCATTGCCATTGATCATATTCAGAATCATCCATGAGAAAAATATTGCACAGTCATTGTCTGCAGCTTCTTATTACCTGAAAGAGCAATCAAGTTTTTTTTTTTTTTTTTTTTCCCCCCCTTCCTCCTGTATGCGTCATTCAGATACTTCCCTCCATGCTCTTGTTAAAAAGATTTCTTGTTAGCCTGAGCTGGATATGAACATTCCCTGCAGGGCTGCAAAAAAAGGAGGAAATGATTAAAGAAATAATGTAGAGAGACGTGTAACATCACGCTTTTTAAAAATCTTATGGCGCTGTCCACCCATCAGTTGGGGGTTAAGGGCTTTACATTAACAAATATTCCTCGGAGGGGTCTTAAAGATAAAATGGGAAAGTCAGCACATCAAGTGTTGAAGGCGTTTCCCTGCTCCACTAGCTTCTGATGTGCGAGTTAAAAAAAAAAGAAATTATTTCTCCATGGTAATTTTCGTCAAAGCTGCCAAATGCTGCCTAAATATTTGACGTGGGAGAAGACCAGATCAGTGAGGAGGCAGATCAAAGCAAGTGTGTGTCTGTGTGTGTGTGTGTGTTGGGATTGTGCTCGTAGTGATGAAACATCCTCGAGTGTGATATTTTCAACACCATTGCATTCTCCTCCATCTTCTCCGTGCACGGAAGCCATCTTAATGTCTTCGACTGGCATCCAACAGCTTTATCGTTAGCATGCTGCTAAAGCTGCTAGCAAATTTTTGCTTACGTAGCCAATTTAGTTTTTTTGGTAAGAGTTCGTATTTAGTTGCGAGAAATTTTGCAAGGCAAAAAAACTTTCTATTGTTATTTTTGATAGAATGACACGTTTTGTTCACGAAGACTAAAAAGCGTAAAGAACAGGGTCTTTATTGTAAAACATGGAGGAGGCTTAGTTGCGTGGATAGCGACAGCTCGCCCGTGTGTGTGTTTTTGTGCGTGTGTGTGTCCAACCCACCCACTCCTATTCTTCCCTCTTCCCCTCTTCTTCACTCTCATTTTGCTCCAACAACAAACAAAGCACAATTGTATTTGTCTTAATCAGAGGGTCCATTTTCTCCCACCCTCCCTCCTTCTCGTGTTGGCTCCTTTTCGTTCAATATTTCATGCTGTAGAGAGCAGATCTATTCTGAGCTCTCTCGCTCTCTCTCTCTCTCTCTCTCTCTCTCTCTCTCTCGCTCATCCAGTGTCCCCGATCTTTAATAAAATTAAAAAAAAAATCCTGCCACACATCACTCTTGCTGTCCTTCCTCCTCGCTCTTTATATCTTATTGAACTTGTAATGGTCTGTGCCCCATCTAACTTTTTTTTTTTCTCCACCCTCCCCTACTCTCCCTCCCTCCCCAACATCCGAATCCATCACCTCCAGCCGCCCCCTACCCTCCGGTTGGCTGGGGTCACATGACTGTTCCAAAAAGTCTCGGCTCCTCCTCCTTTCACTCCTTCTCTCCCCCTTGGATTCGTCTCCAACACAGAGAAAGCCCTGTTCTCTCTCTTTTTGCACCTCCCTACACAAGTCGCTGTCCCGCACTGGTCCATCTCTCTCTTCCTCCTCCTCCTCCTCCCTTTTCTTGGCTCCGGTGTTGTTTTAGGCATAGCGGTGGAAGGTAAACAGCGAGATTGAAAATTCGTGTCAGTCAGTCGGCTGAGAGGGAGGACCCGCGATGGAGGGTGGGGGGGTAGCAGAGGTGGCGAGAGGTGAGGAGGAGGGGAAGGGGGGGGGGGGAGGCTGAGTATGTCAGTACAATTTACTAACACAACAGTGAACAGCGAGGCGGGCCGAGACGAGATCCGAGCTAAGAAAGACTCCCAAGTTCACGCTTGCCAGTTTACAACGTAGCCTACATTCACACGCCGGGCCTCCTATGGCGATTTCATATGTGTATTGTTTATTTCCCCGGGCCCTGAGAAGGATATGAACTCTGTGTGACAAAGCGGCGATTAGATTTCGAGGTTACCAAAAAAAAAAAACGTTTGACAGATGTGCCGTTTGGCCGGCAACGGGGGTGAAAATGTCATAAGAGCCTCGGTGTCACGCCGCGCGACGCTCGGCGCCCGGCTCGTTTCTCATAATAAGCCCGACGCTCAAGTAATCCAATAGCACCGCAGACCCGGTCCGAGGCGGCCGATTAGAATTGACAGGGGCGTTTTGCTGAAACAGGTTTTAAACAAAACCAAATGGAAAAAGCAAGAAGTGTTTTGGTATTGCAAGGAAGGAGGGCGAATGGGACCTCCCGCTCCTGATTTACAATCTCTGTCAAAATGTAACCAAGCAGAATATTTACAAGGCAAACCGGAGCAGGCTCCCCACAGTCGATCAAGCGTGCTTTTCAGGTGAAGCACTTTTTTCCCCCCCCCCCCCTCTCTCTGTGCTTTCTTTGGGAGAGTCCGGTCATGCATTTTGAGTTTTAGCAATTTTTTTTTTTGCACCCCCCCAAGCGCCCAAGTAGAGTTTTCTTGGCAGGGATGTGTCGTATTCGAATGTTGAATCGAGTTCTTGGGAGTTACCTTGGTTTCGGGAGCTTTGCTGAAACCACGGTGGAATATCCATCACTGGAAAGGATAAAAAAAAATGGCCTCAAATTTCAGACTTATTTGAAACAATCAGGCCAGAATGAAGCATTTGCCTTCCAGTGGTGGCACTAGGATTGTTTTTTCTCGGGGCATTTTGGGGGGGGGTCTTTGACTTTCAAATGTGGTTCAACTGTATAAAATTTCCAAGAACTTGATGATACGTTTGTTTACTTGAATATGAAAACACAGCCAGAGGATATTGTCATCGATTTTCTTGTCTACTCTCTGTAAAAAACAGGCGTTGGGGTTTCTTCCAAAACTCAGCCTCTGGCTTTTTTCTTTTTTTTTTTTAAATTCATCATTCTCTTCATGTTGGACTACAGGCAACAGAATCCCAGAGAAGATTCACGTTAGTGCCACAACTCGGCCGCCACCAGCACTCGGTGATGAAATATTAAGCCTCTCGGCGGTCGGTCGGTCGATCGGGCTCCACCGTGGACATCCAATGATGGAGTGAGCGGACGAGAGAAGGCCTCATTAAAAAAGGGAGAGAAGAAGAAGCGGGAGGTAGAACAGGCCGACCGCAAAGTGGGGGCCAAGGCAAAAGAGCAGCGCTAGCAGTAATAATGACGGACGCAGTGAAGAAAGTTTGCATCGCGGGGACGACAAGCGCGGGGTTCCCCGATGGCGTCTCATCCTTTCTCCTTTTGTTCCTTTCTTTTCTGACCCAATAAATCATTCTGTCTTTCCTTGATCCCAGCAGGCGACACAAAAAGCCAACTTTTATTCCTGCCCACGTCTACCCCTCTCGCTCGCGTAGACACAGGAAGGGAGGGGGGAAGAGGGGGGGGGGGGCGGCTAATTACTGAAGCTTTTACCAGGTCTCGGCAGGAAGGACCGAGTGCATTAATGTCTAACTGGGGGATATACAGCCCGGGTGACATGGCCAAGACTCTAATGAATGAGTGGAGAAGCGACTGCGGAGGGCAGCGGGGGTCAGGGAGCGGAAATGATTTGAATCATGTCGCCGCCTCGGCTGTCACGACACCCGAGCACCTGTGGGAAAGGCGCCGGACGGGAACGGTAAATGAAGGAATGGCTCGGCTCGGTTCGTCCTAACCTCGCGGGGGCAGACGTTTAGCCGTGCCGTATATATCATTTTGGGGGGGACCTATTTTGCCAACTAACCCTTTGGCGACCCGCAGAGGAGATAAAGGTGCTGGATAAAGACGGTGGTTAGATTCCACAAAAGACAGTTTGTAAACAGTGATGAGCCAAGAAGAGATTAGCCTAGATAAGTGGTTCTCAAAAGTTTTTTTTTTTTTTTTAATACTCAGCTCCTCCAACTATTATGAGCAGCATTAAAGCATAGTAGGCCCAAGTGTTTCATCAAAAACGAGCAGTAAAAAGTAAATGTATTATTTTTGTTAGCACTGCAAAATTAGCCACTGTGCTTAAATGTAGAAAAATATACAAGTGAAATTATGACTTAATTAAATGTGTGCATGTATTCATCTTCTAAAAAAAAACAATACGAAATGGTTTGATGCAAATGTGATTCAAAACTTTTTTTTTTTAATTTACATACTCAGTGGTATTTATTAAAAAAGTGGGATGGAATGGAATAATTCAATTATAGATTATTAAAAATTGATTTGACAGAATGAATTAAACTGACAAGTCAAGGTACCGCCACGAAGTTATTTCAGCCTTGAATGTGTGTGCGCTTGCATGTGTGCATAGTAGTAGGGGGGCGTGGCCATGCTGAGGGAAAAAAAATAAAAATGGGCTCCAGATGTGTCCCCCTGGCTGCAGTCAGACGTTTCTGGCAGATGATGGGTGGAGTGGCTGACAAGAACTTGGAAGTGGCAGTCAGGCGATTCCCGATGTGCTCGCGCCACCACGTTGGAGGACTGCGCTTGTGACGTCGACGGCCGTGGGCGGGGCCACCCAAGTGAACGAGCGCTGGCTGCCAAAAAGGAGGGAGACGCGCGGAGGAGAGGAGCTGAGCTGGAGGCAGGCACGCGAGCGAGCGAGAGGGCTCATCGGAGGGAGCGATGCTTGTCGGATTGAACCTTGGATGAATTGTTTCGCTGCTTTTGATTGATGGGAGGACAAATACCAAGCAGAAAGCAGCGTCACATTAAAAAAAACAACTTGAGGAGGACTTGTGTTTTTTTTTTTTTTGTGACAACACTGCCTAATTTCAACTCTTTCGCCTTGTTTCTTGGAGCATTCCATGATCGGAGGAAGACCGACCTCCCTTGTTGAGCGTCCCCGGTCACCTGCGCTCCTCTGGCGGACTCAGCTGCAGCAGTTCCCGGTGAGCGCAAGGACAGACCACGTCCAGTTTAAAAAAAAAAAAAAAAAAAAGCTACACTCCTGTTGCAATGAAGAATGGTGTGTGTATGCGTGCCCCGCCTCCCATTTATTAATCTCTCCGACTATTCATGAAACAAAACGCAAATGCAGCATTCAGCGTGCTCTGTCTAGCAATCTGTTTGCCCTCTATTTTGTCTGACAGGCGTTAGCTGGGATGTTTGAGTCGCGATCTTTGGTGGGCTGAAGGCACCGAGCGAGAAAGAGAGCGAGAGAGAGAGAGGGAAAGTGGCCCGAGACACGGAGGGGAGGGGAACCGAGAGCATGGCTCTGGTACCGCTGTCTCTCTGGGTGCTAACCACTCTCACCTGGGCCAGCCCGCTCCAGGGGTCCATCAGCAGGCATTCCATTTACTGGAACAGCTCCAACATCCAGTAAGACCTTTTGCCTTCTTTGCTTTGTACGGCGAGTGTGTGTGGAGCGTTATTTATTGTTATGATATTAGAAAGAAGAAATGTGCTGGTTTTCTGCCCGTTCTTTCTGCTTTATTATATCCCACCGGGATACTTTGAATTTATAGTTATGCATCCGCTGCAGTGTGTGTGAGTGTGTGTGTGTGCATGAAACATTTTATTGGAACACGTCTCAGCATGAGGCAAAAAATATATCAAAGAAGCTCTAAGGTCAAAAACAAAATCTTTTTAGAAACGTATGTGAATGTGAAACTGGCGACTTCATACTGTGCACATATTGAAGTCACTTTTTAATGTTAGCGGTCATGCAAGTGGAAAAAAAAGTTAAAAAGACTTCTATTTAATCCACCAGGCTTTTTTTATTCTAACTAAGAAGTGTAAAAAAAACTTTTTTGTCATATTTGTCAATGTGTGGCGGAGAAAAAAAATCTGCCGTTTTTTTTTTACCCAATTTTTTGCCTGATTTGATTGAATAAAACAGCCACCACATCCAAGGAAAAGCAACCAATGGTCTACAGAGGCGGGGCTTATGGGGTGTCAATCATTTATCATGCGCTCTTGGGCTTTGCGCACACACCCCTGAGGCTTCACATAAATCAACTTCAAATTGACATATAATCATGAAATCATTACGTCTGTTTGAACAAATATGACAAAAGTTTTTTTTTTTCCTCTTCTCACCAAAGAAGCCAAAGAAAAAGCCGGCACACACACCTACACGTAACCCTGTGCCGCTACGTTCGGCACGACGACACACGTTTCGATCTCGTCGTGCGTCTTTAAAAGCGAGCGTCGAGCCTATCCCAGCTGACTTCGAGCGAGGGGCGGGGCACACCGTAAATGACTCGCGTTCGTTCACATCTACGAACGACCGTGTCGATCTGAACCCGGAACCTCAGAACAGTGAGGCAGATGTGGCCCGCACTCCACTGCGCTGCCAAGTTCACATGCATTCAATCTGGAATGTTCTTTTCAAGCCGTTGTGCTTTCATCCGTTTGGAATGCATGAGAAAATCCACAAGACGTCGAACGGGACATAGAGTGATGTTCATTTCGACTTTTAGCGGAGTCTTTCTTTCTTTCTTTCTTTCCTTCTTTCTTTCTTTCTTTCCTGTTCTGGACCATTTCACTCTTGCACACAGTTTTGGTCGTGTCCATATTGTTCCCCTCAGCATCGGCCACGCAAACTCGGCCATGTGAGAAGAAGAGCGTGAGTCTCCGGTGGCTCTCTGCTCGGATTAGGAACGCTTCCCGTGGCTGACCCCGTTGTATTGCGTCGCGGCGTCACCGTTCAATCTCTCCCTTCTCTCGTCGTCTCCGAACCTCCCGCTCATGTCCGCGCTCACTCCCTTGTCCTTTTTTTTTTTTTCCGTCCCCTTAATCCTCTCGCCCTCCCCTTCGCCATTTAAGTGCTGCAGATCTTTGTCTCCTTTTCGCAACTTCCCCCGCGCTAACATCAAGCCAGACAGTTTTTTCTTATCGTGACAATCACCCAAGGTGATCCCAAAACAAGATAGTCTCACCGGCAAGGTCAGCGAATCCTTGACAGAAAAAAAATAAATCTGATATACTTTTAAGAAGTACAAATGTTCCCCTATCTGCCTGCGCGAGGCTCATTGCTCATCTTTGATATGCGCTAGCTTATTTCAGTTTGTTTGCAACTCCCGCCCGCTTTTATTGGGCCCCCAAGACAAAGAGATGAACTGCCGCTGTCACTTTTTATGACTGCGCTTATTAAAGATGTAAACAATATGAAAACTCAGCCGGAAAAGAATCAAGCATTTAGTCGTCTGTCTTCTCAGTCATCCGTTATTATTTTTTATAACAGGAAATTTCGGCATAGGGGGAAATTGACGCCGTCTTTTCTCTGTTATTAACTGGTGTGTTGAAAACAAAACAAATAGTCGCTCTTCTCAAATAGAGCCTTAGTATTTCTGTGCAAGGAGGAAAAAAAAAAAAAAATCTTCATAATTACCTCAGTTCCGAGTCGCTATTGTTCGCCTGAGCTCATTTCGACCCTGTTGCCGACCAAAACAGCAGCACCTCCCGAACCAAAAGTGAGTCATAAACAAGTAGAGTTAGATCTTAAATATGTAGAAATGACATTTTGGAAGAATATTTTTCATGATCCACATTGGGATGGGCAAATTATATACCGTCGAATTACACACCCTTTGAAAAACTTATAAATATTTTTGTCGCCGGCAGTAAAGGGTCAATTAAAAATGTCCATTCTCTCGATACACATGGCTGACATTGCGAAAGCTATAGGTCACGCTGTTACAAGTGTGCCGATACTATGCCCCCGATACTACCATCAGTATTGACGCATCCGTATACAAGAATGTACTAGACTGAATAAACTTCTTCTGGCCACTATATAAATAGTCATTATCAGTAATTGGTCGCATTCGAGTGGGTCCAATGGCATCGAAAATTGCTGCATATTTTATCGAAACCTTCAAGCAGAGTGGCCTCTAATACCTTTTAACTTTCCTTTTATTCTTGCAGGAATAGTTAAAGCCACTACGGATTTTTATAGCAAAGGACTTGAATTGGTCTTATTAAAAGTTCCACGTAATTAGGTGTCTTTCTTCGCCGACGTATCACTTGGCTCTCGGACAAAGGCTATCAGAGAGCGGCTTAATCTGTAACCTGACCCTCCTGATTCCCTGCGCTGCGTGCCAATCGTCCTCCCAGCGGTGTAGCCTCCTTCACTTGTGCGGGGAAAAAAAAAGAAAAAAAGACGGCACTTCATTAAAGAACACGCCGTCTCCGTGGACCTGATCTTCACGTCTTCCTTTTGTCTCTTTCCTTGCTTGCATAGACGTAGTGTCAATGTACTATATAAATATACAGGGGTGTCAAATTCATTTTTTTCGCGGGCCGCATCGTCGTCATAGCTTCTTTCGGAGGGCCAGTCAACCCGAATGAATGTATGAGCACCTCGTACAGTAAAAACTACAAAACAAATAACTCGTTTTCAAATCAGACGAGTAAAAACTGATCAAATATTTAAAAAAAAAAATTATTAAAAGTGAAGACAATTTGCAATTGTAGTAATGACACACAAATTTGATGCACAATTTGTCTTTGCCGGACACATAAAATGATGTGGCGGGCCGGATCTGGCCCCCGGGCCTTGAGTTTGACACCAGTGCCCTAATAAATAAATAAAATAAATAAATTCTAAAAAAGATATATGTATATATATATATATATATATATATAGCTATATATTATATTTTATTATATATTATTATATATAATAAAGGCACTTTTTACAGAATGACATTGTTTTCGTTAAGAAGCAACGAGATAATTGCCCTAAATAAATAAATAAATAAATTTTAAAAGAGATATATATTATTTATTTATTTATTTATTTATTTATTTATTTATATTATCAAAGAATGTCCAATACACAACCTGTCTAATTTCCTCTTTCCCGCAATTGTTGAACTCCCCTCTCGACAGCAGATCCCACTCGCAATATTCGCCGTGTCTATTCGCCGGACTCGGCGACACCCACTTGTTGTAAAGGTTGTTGTTGGCATGAGCGGTGTCTCGCCGCCGGCGGCGTTGCGGACTCTCCGGAGTTCCTTTCACTCGGCGTTGCGGCGTGGAGGTTTCCAAGGCCAATAATAAGCTGCGGTGTAGCTGTCAGTGGGTGCGGTAAACACACTGTAAAAAAGCTGCAGGCTCCTCATCCCGCATTCCGAGCTTTCTCATCAACCTCGTGAGACAGAGCGGTTAGTAAGGATTAGCGGCGTCATAAATAGATACGACTCGCCATTCATGTCCGGCAATATGCTTCATTTCCTGCTTTCGCACAAAAGCCCATCAGTCACTTGCCACTATTGTCCCTGGGCGCATTCATGGCGAGGCGGTCGTCGGCCGCTACAGATGTCGCCGTTCACTGGCGGGTGACGGAAACAAAAATAAATCCATCAGTTCATTAAATCGCATATTATCTTCCAGCACCTGGCAATTAGCCACCGCTGTGATTGCGTGTGCGCGGACGGTGTTTATGTGAGCCAGATCTAGCAGCTCGCTAATTAGCTATTTGCTGGCTAGCCGGTGATATAAGTGTTCGGAATGAGTTATTTTTTATTTTTAGATGTTTGTTTGGAGTTATGTCACTCATGCTGGTTGGCATCTTGTGTTTACAAGGACCTAGAGGCCTTGAGTTTAATTTGTTCCGCGAACACAGTTAACTTTTAAAAGTTGATCACAAATCATCCTTCCCTATTGAAATGAATAGAAATGCCGTTAATCCGTTCCAAAAAAAAAAACAACTTTTTTTCAAAATGTATTTTTATTAATGTCGTACTCTATATCGCCCCTTTGTAGTTTGAGTGACTTGGCCACCAGGGGGCAGTATAGTCCGGACATACAGACCAAAAAAAAGAAGAGTTTCACAAAACATAAGATTGTGAACCACTATATGACAATGACGAAGTGTCTTTGGGTACTTTGAAAGGCGCTAGTTAGTTATTTTAAAATTATTATATTAGTCTACAGTGAAGTAACTCTTTTTTGAGTGCAATTTTTTTGCTTCTCTCCCCACTTTTGTCATCTGGCCCAAGTTCCAGCGCAAACCTAATGAGGACAACCGTTAGAAGATCGATGTACCGAACAAACTAACTAACCTAACCTTTCCTCACTCGCAATGCTTTTATTTTTAATTATAGCAAAACAAAGAGCAACAGGAGGTTGGGGGGGGGTCACCATAATAACATTGATGATGTTTGACCAACGCATTTATTCCTTCCCACTCCTTGTTCAACACAATAATTTTTTGTTCCGCGTCGAGAAGCGTAGCGTCGACATTAAACAAGCCAATCAAGCGGGCTCCTGACAGCGGCGCAAACAATCCATCGTCTCCCGGCCCCACTTAGCGCAACAACATTTACATTTATGAATATGTGCACAAAGGAGACTATTACTCACACACTATCTCGTGACGTCCGTATTTTTTTTTGCAGCCGCATTAGTATGTACGAGTCATCCATCATGGACTTTTTCGCTCTGTCGCTAGATGTCAGATAGCACCTCGGCACGCACGCACCAGCTCAGCAATCATCATAGCGGTTATATAGATCCGGCCGTGCCAGCGGTCATTAGTCACAAATAATAAGGCCTCGTAGTCTGCGAGGTATGCACTTGTTTCGTTTTTCGGGAGCAAAGTGTGGGAAGTTTTTTTTGGGTGCGTGCCGCAGACACTTGCACCCCGCACGCCATTAATTAGAGACGATAGGGAACGCACCTGCGTGATGGATGACTGCTCTTGGCGTAATAAGACGCTCTGCGCCGAGTAAATTCGGATAGGCGGCAAAAGAAGTCATCGTCTCAAACTTGGTCTCATTTTGACATCTCGTTTAATTTGAGGCGAGTGTGTTCCTGTTTTTGTTGCCGGGACAAAAATATATTTGTAATTTTGGTCTCGGGATGGATAAAGTTAAGGAAACTGACGATTTAAAGTGACTTTTTTTTTTTTTGATTGACAGGCGATAAGTCTCGAGACTCCGCCTCCTGGCCTAAGTCAGCCCCCTCGGTGACCCTAACAGGATTAACGGTTTCGAAAATGAATGGACTTAAGGCTACATTGACAACAAAAGCACATTTTCCCACACTTTGTAAAACATTGAACATTTAAGGCTTTTCGTTATCTTTAACTTTACACGTACATAGTAAAAATTCTTTATTTTGCTCTAAAAATGAAATTGGACTCATACTTGCTCGGTTTTTATCATTCAGAAATTGTCAGTTAAATTTAAAGAGAGAATAAATGTATTTTTTTTTTTTAAAGGGGTTTGAGGAACAAATCCGACGTAATAGTCTTTTGTTTAAACAAGTCTTCCGCACATTTCCACGAAAATCCCTCACATTGATGCGCATAATAACGTAAGACATGGAAATGAAGCTCGACTCGGTCTTAATTGACTGTTTCATTCCCTCCCGTGCTGATGAGGAACTCATCAGCAGCACTTGAGTGAAAATGAAGTATTGATGTCCAATGCTAACTGTGATTGCTTTGAACTCAAACGTTGGCTCAGAAGGTTTAAATAATGTAAAGGCCATTAAATGTGGATTTGCACGTTGATTGGGTGACAATTGAGAACTAATGACTGATTCAAGGACATTACTTTACAGTATAGGCTCAAACCAGGTGGATTTTTTATTTTTTTTGGCGAAACTTTAGTGAAGAAATTGGGCTCCTGCAATTTAAGTCGACCGGCTCCTCTGGGAAGACTTTGGAGTGTGTCTCCGGGATTCTTTGTTCCGAATGCACTCAAGCAGGCATTTATGGACTTTATTTGAGCAATGGACCTTTGCCAAAGTTTTGTAAGAAAGTTCGAAGCGTGGAAAAAAAGTGCAAGTGGACGGGAAAGGAGCGAGGAACTATTTTTTGCGGCGGCGTAAGAATATGTGGTCACATGGCGCAAGCACAGGCAGACTTTGGGGAATTTAAAATTTTTTAAGTCTTTTTTTTATTTAAAAATAAAAAAAAAATTAAAATACAAATTAAAAAAATTGTTAAAATTTAAAATTTTTGTTAAAGTTTTAAATTTTATTCAAATTTAAAAGTTTGGTTGGTTTTGCGGACACTCTGAGATACCATTGCCTCCCCACTCCCCCAAGAAAAAAAAAACTAGCACCGCCAGTGAATGGCACGTATTGCATACAGATTTTCCCGTAAGAGCATTTTCATCCGGACACTATAGTTATACTAAAAGCGGAATTTGACAGAAATAATAGATTGCGTATTTTTGAAAATGCCTCTAAAAAAAAAAAACGGAGGCATCGGCACATTTATTAGATGCTGTCACAACTCATGCTAAATGCTAAATACATGCCAGTAAAAACCACATGGCCTGAAGCAAATAAACACACACTTTTTTTTATCCCTGACAGCCAAATCGACGACTGACCGCCTCTCCCTTCCCCTTTGTTATCTGCCCGCGTTTTCGCAGAAACGTAGGGTGAGACGGGAATTTATCTTCCCCACCCATGTGTTAAATTTGAACAAATTGCCCACAGAGAACAAATCCCACGGTAAAAGGCTGCAGGCAAATCACACACACACCAACACATGCACACACACACGCTTGTTGTCAGTCGATGCCAAGCTTCGGTGGCGTAATCAGGTGCTAATAACAAGGCCACGCTGTTTACAACCTGTTTTCAAACCACTTATATACATCCATAAATATACAATGTGTTTTGAGCCATAGCCCTTTAAGCTAGCACACACACATGCCCCCAGCAGATGTGCATATGGCGTGCTTGCAGGCTAATGATGGCAAGTCTGCAGCCTTATGCCGAGCGCGGTCACAACAGAGCAGAGCCGGCTTGCGTTAATAAAGCCGAGCGACACCACAATTAGGGTTTATCCTCTCGGGGATCGTAGACGTTGTCATCCTAGCCACCTGCCCCGGCTAGAGGTGCAACTTAATAACACTTAATGGGGCTGCTGCGGTGGAAACTGTAAGGTTGCACACAATCTGGTTGAGGATCGGGAAATAATATTTCCCACGGGAAATAATTGGAAGTAATCTGGTGTGCATTGGTAAATTTGTTTATGGTATAGGCGATATTTTATGTAATCAATTCTAGGTGATGTTTAGTGTCAAACAAAACACGTTTATTTCAAATGACCTCATAGCTTTGCCGTAATAAAGTCAGTTTAGCTTAATGCTAACAATAAAAAAATGCTAAAACACAACAAACAGGCTAACGGATAGCATCGATGTTAAGCGAACAAAAACGGTGGCGCAACACATGTAGTCAGACAATATAAGGCTACTCATAGGCATCTTTAATGAAGTCTCAGGTATTCCTGTTTTATACTGCCCCCGTGTGGCCAAACTGATATTTTATGTAATCAATTTTAGGTGATGTTTAGTGTCAAACAAAACACGTTTATTTCAAATGACCACATAGCTTTGCCGTAATAAAGTCAGTTTAGCTTAATGCTAACAATAAAAAAAATGCTAAAACACAACAAACAGGCTAACGGATAGCATCGATGTTAAGCGAACAAAAACGGTGGCGCAACACATGTAGTCAGACAATATAAGGCTACTCATAGGCATCTTTAATGAAGTCTCAGGTATTCCTCTTTTATACTGCCCCCGTGTGGCCAAACTGTGCACACCAAAAGGAGTCACGCAATGTTCTTTGAATTAATTCAAAAAAAGTGTTATTTATGTCATGAAAGTGTTTGGATAAAGTACAAAGCAAAAGAAGTGGTACCTCAAAGCTTTTTAAGGAAAAACGCCGGTCGAATTTCAATTCCGGAGGGGGCATTTGAATTCCGTCTTTTTATCTGCTTAATGGAGTCAGTGAGAGCGGCGAATTTTTTGACAGACACTTGATTATGAGGGCAACGGAGGTCGCCTAGTCAACAAACACCACACTATGCCGATTCTACCCGCAGGAAAAAAAAAAAAGAAAAAAAAGCCGACGTCTTTAATTGAGGTTTTATCCATTTAAGCTGTCACAAAGCGGCCGACGCTGAAAGCTTTTTAACCGCTCCCATCGCCCGTAATGACGCACATCACAGAGTTAATGTGTCTGAGCCCCCCCACCCACCTAGCGGAATGGGCCGGTCCAGTAATTATACGAAAATTAGGACACCGCTAAGTGAATTATGACTTTAACAAGTCACAGGGCAGCCGGGCTTGAAATATTTGAACGCAAACAACCGCACCATGTTTGGAATTAGGAGCGGAACTTTGACGGGATACTTTAGCGCTTCTTGGCCTAGCGGATGCTATGCCGTTGTCTCAGCATGCGGCTGCTGCTTCTTTTGTTTCCTCTCTTGCTGTTTGTTTGTGTTTGCGCTCAATTTACTGACAATACTACACACAAACACACACACACACTAATGTTGGCTTCTCTGCAGCACTTCTTTCTTCTCGCTCGACGTCGCACAACTCTGCGTGTGCACGTTTGTGCGTGTGTGTGTGTTATTCCTTCCTGCTTGTTTATGAGGGATTAACGTTTTTGGCTTCCCGTCCTGGAATCGATCAATCCCTCCGCACGAAAAGCAAACTTTGGAATTTGCACACGTGTGAGTTTGTCGGAGTCACTGCGGAAATTAACTTACTTACAGCAAATTTATGTTTTTGTTGATATCGGGTCTTTTTTAATTGTATATATTATACTCATTATGAATCCTCGAGGGGGCTGATGGATATTTTGGAGAGTCAGTGGAAGGTTGCTCAAGGGCAACTCGAATGTAGCAAACTAGCGTCTCTCCAACGATTTTTTTTTTTTTACTCGGGCCACCATGTCTGAAAACCTTACCTCTTCTCTGACCTCACTTTATTCTCGTGATTGATGACTTCTAACAAAAACGATCCTGTCAGAATCCATAATGTGGCACACGCGTATCCGTGGCGGCTCTATAAATTGAAATAATATATTTCTCCATAGATGCCTCGTGAATAAATGAGGTCTCACCGCTGTGAAATAACCGCGCCAGTGAAGGCAAAATAACATTACCGCCATGAAACGCTTCCCGGGGTCCATTGATATGCAACATTGCCTGGGATGCAAATCACATTGCTACAGATGTATATCATCATATAAATCATCATCTGCTCCCCCCCCCCCCCCAGCCACCCCAACCAGCTGCGTGCATCCATGTGTGTGTCCGTGCGCCTCGTAGTATCATTTGCTTTGATTTCAATCCAGTGTAAATGTCAGCAGTTGCGCATCGGAGCGAGGGATAGCTCGCCGGCCTAAGCGCAAAACACCCACGCAAGTCTCCAGCGCTCCCAGGCGTGGAAGCGCGAGAATCTTTTGCCGTAGTAAGACGACATATGAATGAGAATTTCACCAGTCTGCGTAATTAAAGTCCGAGCTTGGCCCTGCAGGAGGTGAGCGCTGTCTTCACCATGCCTGATGGGAGGGGGAGTAGGAGTGGGAGGTGCTTGGAAGATATATGTGCGGTAGGGGTTGTTGAAATGAATGCACCCTGGTTCAAAAGAATTCTGTGTCACTTCCCGGGAGAAAGGGAAGTAAAGATAGTGGCGGGGTGGGGGGGGGGTAGATGTCGGAGAACAGAATGTGTTGTGTGGAGGTAGCAGAGTTTATGCAGCCAGGCAAACACTCCTCCCATCCCTAATATGTGCATATGTGAAGGAGAGCTTGTGTTGTGAATACCCCTCAGCCACAAGCATACCACCCACATGCATCGCCGCCATAAATATGCATGTTCCTCCTCAACCTCCCGTTTCATTTTCTTCCGTACATGCGAGGCGAGGGACAAGGAAAATATGCAAGGACAAGTGTTGTCATTTCCTCTCTCAAGGGAGGGGATTGTTGTTTTCCACCCCCCCTGCCCCGACAATGCTGATTATGTGAACAAGAGTATAAAAAAAAAGCAACAGATTGTAATTTTGGATCAAGCTGGTAGGAATTCGGAAGAGTTCATAATCAATGTTGGCAGAAAAATTTCAGGGTTCTTCAGCAGGATAAAAATGGGCAGGAAAGCCTACTAGAACATCCAAACTTGTTTTGGGGTAAATCAGAGGTGATTTAACATGAGTTTGATTGTAATTGGTTAATTGGGAGCACAGTTGTGAGGGTGTGCGCACTTATGCAACCACAATATTTTGATTTTTTTCCTGCCTTCTCTAGAAAATATCTTTTAATTCATCTGAGGGTTATAGGTTACTACATTTATTTGATATTTACTTGATTATTCTTCCTCTTACCCACTCTGGCCCCGCCTTCCCAGTAGGGGACCGCAGAATCCGAGGTCCAGTGTGCAAGAAATGACATCAAAGGGTCGTATTTTTTGAATTTAGGTCCAATTAAATAAAAAAACCGACTGATGCCACACACAATCCGCCCACTCGCTGCGTCTTCAAATATTCTTCCAGCATCACATGTTGGATTTTCTCCACTGTATCAAGCGAGATAATCAAAGGCTCCGTGACAGCCGAGTCGGCGACTGGTACATTCTAGCATCTTTCAGCCTCTGGGGTAAAATAAAAAAAAACAAAGAACGCAACAAGACGGACAAAAAACTCACTTACGGAGGGCAAAGACGAAGGAGGGGAGGCCACGGAAGAGTAGCGAGAGGAGGTGCCCCGTGGAACAGTACTGCCAAAGCCGAGGTCAATTGTGATGAAAATGGCCGTTCAGCATGCTAACAATAGCGTGTGAGTGACAGGACTAAAGCACCACGGACGGGCTTATCCCGATCACTCAGGGCCTTGACTGTGGCGGTGCGATCACAATCCCCCCGGAGATCTGTCCTTCTTTTTTTTTTTTTTTTTTGGACGAGCCTGATCACAGAGCACCCACAGTCCCAAAAGCTTCGGCCCCCGCAACGTCCCTGGCATTAGCATGTCAATGGCGGCCCGCTTGTGGCCGTGCCATAGTTGCCTCCTGGTTAGCGGCGCCCTGTGCCTTCTTTCCCGCCGCCATTCAACGGGGAGTCAATACGGACTCCGAGTGGGAACGGGATGAAGCTCGTCCCCTGAGGATGAACTGAGCTGAGCAATCCATCAAAGACATTAACTCGTACTATTTGTGTCTGTAATGTTTGAATTGTGGCCTCTACTTATATCCCAAATTATCTTGCCCCATTGAAATGAATGGAAATGCTATTATTTCATTCCAGCCCTACATTGTGACTCTTTCGGTTTGGGGTAATATTAATCGTTCTTTGCAGAGGATAAAGAATATATGCCTTTATATTGTTTGTGTTCCTACCAGCTTGTATAGAGCTATGTGTTAGCATCACAGTAGCGGACTTTGCTAGCAGTTTTAAAAATGACTCATTCACTTTTTTGAACTTTAAGTCGTGGCAATAAACACTCAGAAGATTCCGGCTTGAAGAATCGTTTACAATTTGCCAAACTGTCGCTTCTTGTCAAGTGAGTTGAGTGAGTCCATTTTTTTTTTTGCCTCTAGCAATCGAAACACATCTGCGTTTGTTCTTCTTGTTGGTGACCTGATTTAAGTTCTTACTGGATTACACAACAAAAAAAGTCCAATTTAGCCCGATCCAGACGTACAGAGGTGCAACACGGGCCTATTAATTTCGGGTGACAGCCGCTCCCCGACGGAAGTCCCTTAAGGAGCCTCGCCGACCCCGAGTCGTTAAAACAAAATGTTCAGGACAAAAATTTCGCCTGGCGGAGTTCTGCTTCCCTGCACAGCTGCTTGACTACATTTAACATCATCGCACAAGTTCAACATCCCGCTCGCCAATTGAGCACATGAAATCCGTTCCGAGATGAACCAAAATGTGCTTCGTTTAGCTTAATACGCTAATCAAAGCCGTACGCTACGACGGAATGTCCACAGTCGTATCTCATCTACGAACGCCATCGGTCGCTTTCAATTAACAGTCAGAGCTGGCGGATCGTTTGTGTGAATATTTAACAAGCAGTCTGTGTGATAGCGTAATGACTCCGGAGAGCTGAGCTTGGCTGGTGGGAGCGTCAGCAGCATGGCAGCTGCCGCGTTCCGTTTGCTCCACTCCGGGGCCCTGGATTAGTCAAGTATGAATAACTACTTGCTGACTACATCATTGGGTATGGGTGTTTCACAACAGTAATAGTTTTTAACTGGTACCTCTAAAATTCCAGATGTTTTGGGGTTTATGTGTAGAATTGCACGCTATTATGTGATGGTAATTAGGAATTATAGTACGGTTGGTCTTTGGGAGAAATATTTTCCTTATTGCAGATATTTAGGAATGGCAAAATGGTGGAGGAATCAAGATGGAGGATTTTAGAACTGGAGGAAAAAATTTCATTGTTTTTGGAAATAATTTACTTCATGTTTTGGTGGAATTTGTGAGTAGATTCTTTCAATATATATTTGTTTTATTTATGAGTATTGGTTTTATTATTTGTATTTGATTTTGATTTTATATTTATGAATACTTAGGCATTTTTTTATTTTACAAAAATAATAATTTATTGCATTTTCGGGGGTACATTTTAGCAATGGGCGAGTGCCAATACCAGATATTGATATCCAACCGATACCTGGCATTGAGGTATCGGTACTCGCAAAGGCAGCCGATACTGTGGCTGTTCCGGAATAAGGAATTATTAGAAATTAGAATAATCAAAGAAAAAAAATCATCAATAATTTATATTTTGTTTCTTTAAAAAAATATCTGTCATTGTTTTGGAGGGGAAATTGTATGACTCAAAATTACTTCGTTATCGGTAACTGGTATCGGTGACTACTCGATTCGAGTACTTGTATTGATACTGATTTGAAAGAAAAATGATATTGAACATCCCGAGTGAATTTCATTTCATCAAAGATATGCAACCATTTTTTTCTACAAATCGAAAATTACCTTTACAATGGAATTTCTGTAAATTCTTATATACAGGTGTCCTCCCTGGCACTCGTACACCTCAGAACAAAACAGATGACCCTCTTTTTTTTTTTCCCCCCCTCCTATATATGATAAAAAAAGAAGAGCCAGAGTGAGTGAGAAAGAAAACTGTGGAGAAAATCAATGTCGAAAAAAGTATCTGAAGAAAAAGTCAAAGTTGTAGAGGAGACGGCTGCGATATTGGCAGCGGACGTCATGCTTTGTCACGGAGAATCAGAGGCGCCGTGCGAGATGCTGTTTGATGTCCTGCTCTTGTTTTAATCTGTCAGTCAGCACACACACACACACACACAACTACACACACACAGTCTGCATTCCCTGGCTACGCTCGTGCAGAGTGCTGGGAGGTTATCATGCATCGTCAGGTGCCAGACCGACTCAGCAGCACATTTGTCATTTGTAATTAGAAAGAAAAAGGGGGGGCTTGATTCCTCCTACCTCACCTCTCTCCAATACTCAGGATGACTTTCTGGATATTGACAAATAACACACACACACACACTCATGCCAACACTCACGCACTGACACATGTTTGATGAGCCAAGTTTGATTCCATTAAGCCGAGTTAGTCAGCGAGGTGCCGGGATGAATGTTGATGGGGCCCCTCGGAGCCAAATGGCATCTGAAGCAGACACTCAGAACTAATTGTCACACAACATACACACGTTAGCACACACACACAATGCCTATATGGTCTTGGGTGTCTTTGCGGTCACGGTCTTTGAAGCTTTGAGTTCTGGTCACGGTTAAAGGGGCTTCCTTTGCAGAGGAGATGCCAGCCAAAAAAAAATCAAACTGCGTAGGGGGGGGGAAGTCTGGGACGGATCGAGAGGGGGGAGGCGGTTTTGGAGCCCGCATGTGTCCATTCCTGATGTATTCTAATGCTAAGTGTGGATCGCAGGCACAGGACCCTCGTATGCTATTCATATGCATATCTGTCTTCGTGTCCATTTTTTATGGCTCAGCTTTCCGTGGCACACATTTCCATATCAATGTGAACATGGTTCAGGTTGGAAGAACCTGATGGATCTCCATCTTTGCTATTGAGTCAACCCATAATTCCAAAGTCTTGGTTTTGACTAGGCCATAGCGCCAAAGTCTTCAAAATGGAGGCTTTGACTTTTCCGTTGAGTCTGGTTCAAATCTAAAGTTTTTGTCTTAGACAACATGTTGGCCGATTAATTGTATGACAAATTGTGCTCACGATTTGTTTCCTTAAATGGACAAACCAAGAGCAGGTTTTTTTTCTCGTGTTATAAAAGTCAAGTGCCAAAAGCACAACTAGCTCAATGACAAAAAGTTACTTGCTACTATTACGTTTCCCTTTGGGACAATTATTGGACTCTAAGGTCGCCGGGGTCAAAAATATTTTTTTCCCAAGCTATAAAAGTCAAGGTAACTTGAGTGAACTACCAATGAAAATGTATTGCATCCCTAAAGGTACATAAAATATTGGATTTTTTTTTAATCACATTTAACCTGAACTCTGCTTATTTGGACTTATTCATATATTTTTTTCCAGATTTATATACGTGCCCCAAGATCCCCAGATTCAATGTTGTGTGCTCTGCTTTGTTTGCCGTGTGTTCCGGTCCCTGACCGATTACGCCGTGAAATTCCACATTATCAGGCGGCAGGGAGTCTCACATGTGGACGGACGGATAACAAAACACACAAACTCAATAACGCGGCAAGTCAGAGAGGCCCGGGATAGAAAATGGAGCGGCGGTGTGGCGGTGTCAAGGCGTCGTGACGGATGTTAGTTGTAAAACTGCTCGCTCACAGCTTTATTGTCGTGAGGGGGGGAAAGGAACGGTTAGATTGATGCAGCTTCTTTTTTTTTTTTTTCCACAGATGTACCCCCCCTTGAGCCTGTTAAAACACAGCATAGGTCAGCACACAAATTTGCAAAAGTCAAACCACCATTACACGGCTTTTCATCCCTGCATTGGATTGTTCAGGTGTCCCTAATGTTGTGGCCAGCGGGTCTTTATCAAGCAGCAGCACGGCGCCTGAATACCAAAGATAGTCGCTTTCACCTCCGAGTGTGCACGCGTGTGCCCCCGAGTCGCTGGAGGTGATTTGATGTCACCCTGTTGTCGCAGAAGAGGCAGGCCTCCTGCTGCAGGGAGGTTCACCTGCCTCTCCTCCACCATCCATCATTCTTCTCTTAGCAGACGCTCACCTCATTATACGTCCTCGGGACTTCTCTTGCTCCATTTCAGCTCTCACTGGGCTGCCCCTGGTAATGTATGTCCAGTGGTGGGAAGTAAGCACAAAGACTTTGTTACAGTACTTACGGATCTGTGGATTTTAAAAGTCGACACACCCCCTGTTTGAAAGCCTGTTTTTGTATTGATTGTGGAAAATGACTGCAAGATGAATCATTTCAAAACTTAAAGATTTTGTTATGGTCCAATGAAACCAAGGTTGAACTTTATGGCCGTCATTCAGCAACATGCCGGTTATATAAATAACAGGGTGTGCACACTTTTGCAACAGCACTATCTTATTTGCGAATTTTTTTATTCCTTATCGAATTTTTTCCCCCCCAATTCATTTGAATTGCACAGTTTGTAGGTGACACACGAATAGGAAAAGACAGGGTGTGCACACTTTTGCAAAAGCACTATCTTAGTTGCTCATTTTTCATCCCTTATCAAAAAAAGTTTTCTCTTAATTCATTTGACTTGCAGTTGTAAGTCACATGAATAGGAAAAGTTTTGAAATGGTTTCCTTTTTCATATCGCAAATCCTATTATTTGAACAGGGGTGTGTAGACTTCTCATATTCAGTAGATAATTTGAGTACAGAGTGTGACTACTTTTTCCACCTGCATACCCCCCGTCTCCCCCAGCTGCCAGCGAAGTATTATTTGCGCGAGCGTATCTCTGTCCTCTAATTCCGATTATAAGGCGCCGATGGGAAAGCGATGGCGGTCGGCCCGAAACGCGCGCCGTGTCTACGCACTTAATCAAATCGCTCGGCCGTAATATTGACTCATATCACCGTCTGGCGACATTGCCGTTTAATAGCGTGTGTGTGCGCACGCGTCCGTCGGTGTGTACGCCTCGCGAGGACTTATGCGGCTTGCCGGAGCCATTACGGTCTAATAGGCCTCGCGGAATGTGCCGTAATGACACAATAAAACAATTGAATACGGTGGAGGAGAATTACTTTTTCAAAGTGGCTGAAGCCAGAAGCAATCTCGGAGCGACAAACACAAAGTAAAGACGAGGCTTATTAAGAGGAGAGGTGAACTCTCGCTCCGTTGTCATCCGTCATCAAAAGACAATTGTACGAAAGTGTCTTGAGAGATGATTTATGAAGGAACCCACCATGGTCAGGCTTTGAGCGCCATCACCGCTCAATCACGCAAAATTGATCGTAATCGTCCTTCCGGTTCAATAGCGGCCGATAAACCAAGCAGGCAGTTTAATGTAGATGAAGCTGCAAGAAGCGGAATTTATTTATGCTTCAGATATGGTTGAAATGTTTGCAGGAGATTGATGGGGACTCATAAAGACTTGGTTTATCTTAAAGATCTGAGGTAGAGGGGGAATAATTACATTTTAAAGACTCACTTTGTCTTTGTCAGCATTTTTTTAAAGTGAGGAGTTCTTAGAATCCGACGTGGGGTCTTTTTGACCTGAAACGTTCATGAATCAAGGTAGCGATTCCCTTTGAAATGAATGGTAACGCAATTAATCCGTTCCAGCCTACAAGCTAAGTTTGTTTTTTCAACAATGTGCAGTTGAAAAATAAATAAATAAATAAATAAATAAGAATGGATGGATGATGGATGGATGGATGGATGGATGGATGGATGGATGGATGGATGGATGGATGGATGGATGGATGAAAAGAAGAAGTCAATTTTGAGACAAATTTTCGACAAGGTCATCATTTCAGAGGTGCTACATTTTGTATCATGTTTGGTGTCGCACCCGCCGTGTTATTTTTCAAATGCAAAATGGCCGCCTCTCCTCAATAAAGGTTCGGAACCACCGGCATAGATAAGCCGCTAATGGGCTGCATTAGCAAGAGCGTCCGCCGTTGTCAACAAATAAGCCGTGAGAGCTTCTACGATGCTTATCATCAAACTACCAGGAGGGCCATTAGGGCGAGACGGGCATCCATATTGGAAGTGGGCGGAAGCCATATGTGCAAATGTTGCTTTGTTGCCGTGCACATCCTCTGATTCACCTGGCAGACAGAAAGTGCTAGTAGGTGTTAGTCTCCTCTCCCGTCTTGTCGTTCCTTCTCCCGCTTTGTCCTCCCGCCGGCCGCGTGCGTGTCTTTATGTAATCATTTTGTAGAGATCTGTTGAGAATTAGAGATCGAAAACCCATTTGCGGAGGTTAGCCGCGCGCACTCGCCCTATTTGTCTGCGGTGAAATCGAAACCTCGCCCTCCGCTGCCCTCTACCTCTTCCCTTCCTTCTCTCGCTGTCCCTCTACGTCTTGCTCGCTTTCTCGGGAGGGTCACAAAGCCGTCGCGGTGGAGAGATTAGATGATTGGGAAGAAATGAGGGAATTTGTTAAGGATAGCGGGATGTACAGTTGGGGCAATAAAAAAGAAGACGGTGTTCGGGTCAAGCTTCATTCGAGGGGGAGATGAGGTGCGATGCTTTGCTGGCCAAAATGGGCTTTTAGAAGAAAGCTTCTCACAGATGAGACCTTTCAAAAATGTTTAGCATGTGGTCCTCAGTTTCAATACATCAGTCCTTTTTTGTTTTTGCCCTTAGCTTAATGCTAACACACAATGTAAAACGCCATTGACAGGCTAATGAATATCTCCTATGTAGACATTTGAACAAAAATGGTGCAGCAACACTTGTAGACAGACGATATGACAATACATCTGTGAAAAATGAATGTTCTTCGTCTCACGATTGTTTTATACCGCCCCCCAGTGGCAAAGTAGCAAATTAAAGCCACGATTACTTAACTGTTTATTAATACGTTTCCTTTCCCCATCATGAATAAAATGGCTCGTAAGTTGTTCCTTATTTGTTTGTCTGCCAGTTTCATTGTTTCATATTATTCATAAAGGCCTTCCATTCAATAGCTGACAAAAAAAAACTTGATTAACTGATTGTGAGTTCGTCCGACGCCCGCCCCTTCTTGTCGCAAATGTAATATATTCTCGGCAGGATTTGATCAATTCTTGTTTGGTAATTATTTTAAAATGTCAGAGCTGTTTTGCAAATCAGTTTCCTCGCAGGAGTGCAGTTTAGGCTTTGTTTATAATTACATTTAGGTGGCTGCGGCTGAATAATACACGCTGAAAAATTAGACTCAAACTGGAATAAAATGCTTGATCACTTTTTCCGCAATGGCAAAATATTTGTTGTAATTGTTTAATTTCTGCCCCCCCTTAATTTTATGGGTAAACAATCCGGAATCCAGGCGCACTGATTTTTCCATCAGTCAAAACAAGATGCTTTCATTGGCCGGTCGTTTTGCTGAACACGTTTTGAATTATTAATGCAATTGCGAATATTAGATTAAGCGCCGTTATATCTGACTTTGATCGAACGGCCCGAGTTGTGCAACATTAGAAGCCGGCATCTGTTCGGTTTTACCCTCAACTTGTATACGCCCAAGATCAATTCAAAGTGGAGTGTTAGGTGATTGAGCCCAGACAAAGCAGAAGTTTAAAAAAAAAAAAAATCGGTGTTATGACAGAGTGAGACATCGCCTCAGCTAGCAGTCATCTATTAATAGTTCCCGCTAATGCTTGTCACTTTCAACCATCTAATTGTCATTCATCAAATTTTAACTTCCTGACTAATGATTGAACAAAATTCTTCAATTATGGAGCAGAACAAAGCAACTTCTGTTGAATTTTTAAATTTACATTAGGTTGAATCATTTTAGCATGCAGCATAAGCTAACAGTAACATTAGCACTTATGCTAACATATTTAAGAAAGGGTTGGTCCACTATTGGTCTTTAATTAGCATGACGCTAACCTTTCCATGTTTTTTCCATCTTCACCTTGCCGAGTGAATACTGTACGTCAAACCTACATTTTTCTTTCACACGCCAACGCTGACAAGAATAAAAAAAAATGTAAGAATGATGTATCCGGCCTTGGGAGCTAGCAAGACGCATTAAACGCCATCATACATGCACAATTGCGCCGAGAGGACGTGACGGATGGAGTGGAAAGGAAGTGGGATGTGGAGGAGGAAGGGAGTCAACACTTTGCGATGGAGAGAGGCGAGAGGCAAGGGGGTAATAAAGGGAGAGATAAAAGCTGACGCTGCACTTTGGCGCTTGGTGGGAGGTCTTTGTCTCAGCTCATAACATAGTGCTGATGACTGTGTGTGTGTGTCCGCCGCATGTGTGTGTTTGTGCGAGTGGGAGAAGGAGTCAAAAGCACACTGAAGCAAATCAACTGAATGAAATACAACCCCCCCCCTACTTGCTGCATATATATGAATCATCATTTCGACTCCCCCACCATGCGTGGAGCGATTCCACCATGTTTGTAGTGTGATTCCAACATGATGTAAAGTCGTTCTGCCTTGTAAATGGTGATTTTGTCATGTGCTTCCACCATTTTATGGAGTAGTTCCTCTGTTATGTTCGTATAGTGATTCACTGTTGTCTGGTGTTCCGCAGGGTTCAATTGTGAGGCCCCTATTGTTTTCGTTGTATTTGCTACCCCTGGGTTCCATCTTAAGGAAGCTGATATTTTATTTCTTTTTGTCGTGGATGACAGATCGAGCAAGAAGGATGCTTTTCTCCTTGTTTTTAAATCTTTAAATGGTCCTGCCCACCCTTACCTATCTCAGTTCTTCTATGTCAGATCAGCGGGCTGAGATGATTCCACCGCATTTGTCCGCCATGTTTTTTTTTTTAATTTTAAAATTCTTGGAATTTGGATTTTTATAATTTGACTTTTTGTGGAGTGATAAATCTGCCTATACAGTGACTCCATTGTGCTTGTGGATTCGTTCCACCATTTTTACGGACTCATTCTTTCGTCATGATCTTGTGTGTGGAGTCACAGAAGACAAAAGCCAACACGCAAGAACATGAGCCGAGCGTCAAGGTTCCTGCAGCTGCAAACATTACCATTTGTTGTCATGCTGATTTTTATAGCCTCTTTCTCACCCCTCCCTCTCACTTTTCACTCCTTGTTTTTCTCCTCCAATGCACCTCCTCACCTCACTTTCACAAAATGCAGCTAATCATACCACAAAAAAACACGCTCAAGACAAAGACGTGTGTTTATGCAAAGACAGCATTTACTCTCCGAAGCAGCGGACCGCAACCAATTACAAGCGGTCCAATTACTGTCTACATGGAACACTTGATAGCCAGAAAAGGATTCTGTTCAGCCGGCAGTGAACAACATTGAGATTTAAGTGAGAACACCAGGATGATTCGGTCGGGTTGTGTGCGTGGCTGGCTGACCTGTAGGTGATTCCATGCTTGGCTAATGGTCTTCTCTGATTGGCCCGCTCCCGGTTTCATCACATTTCACCCGAGTCAGAAACAGACCTTAAGGAACTGTAACCCGCCAGGTCTCTCGCCATCCTCTCCTTATGTGTACGCTTGTTAAAAATGACTCTGCGGGGACTCGAATCTTGACACGGTGCAAGCTGAAATATTTGTGGGGATCAAAACTTTTTCCCCACCACCACAATTCCTCAGAAAGTAAATGATGAAAGTGTGTGGATGTGTACAGCCCAGTGTTTGGATGAATTCGATATGTTCGGCTTGGCAGGCCTGTGTGGAAGCCATTTTTTTTTTTTTTTGGAACACGAACGAAAGCACACAATGTTTGAAACAGCTGTCTTCAGCATGATCGCTTGTTCTTGTTCATTATTTGGACTGGTGGACATGACGAGCTCCGATTTTTTAATATTAACAGAAATGACGACTTGACAAATAATAATAATAATAATACTCAGTTTTCATTATGATTTTTTGTTGTGTGTTACCGCAGTGCATCATACTGAGAGTTTATATTTTTTTAATGTTTACAATCGTGCACTCGAAACGCGTTGTTCAGAAGTCCTAAAAATGCCACGAAAAGGAAACACTGCCATACTTTTGGTTTATTCGGGTAATTTTGTAATGACCGTTTTGCATTTTAGCGTAATGGTGATCACCATGGCCTCGACCATCAATAGTGGGTGCTTAGATCGTGATTTGTAATGTGCTTGCTTTTTAATGCACCATCTTAAAATCTGATCAAAATGGCCTTTTAAAGTCCTAAAAAAGTTTTAAATTTAACTAACTTCAGCTTGCAGTTTTGGACATCATGGAAACTTTGCAAAAAAAGAAAAACAGGCACCATTTTTTTTTTTTTACTTTTATGGTACTCCAGTGAAGTTACGCTTTTGATACAAATATTTCTACACCATAAACATTTGGATGTATTCTCAGACCACAGGATATTTCTAGAATCCGTCAAAACTTTTTTTTGTCTCTATACCACAAAATGCAGCCTGACAATTTACAGATGATAAATTGCACTTGACCCTCGTGTCTCCATTGTTTAACTCCGTTAAAACATTTTAACAAGGCCCCAAGGTGCCTATGAGTCTACAAGTAAATAGAAGCGTTTTAAATTATTAAAAGTTATTTTAGTCTCTGGTAGAAACTTCATTTCAGAGATAAGCCCCTCCCCCCTGAGCTTCTTCCGTTCTGTGATCCTCAGGATAAAGTAATGGACGGATGCCTGTTGCCTGAACCTTGGCTTTGAACGTCACAAACCTGATTACGCCGTAGACGCGGATAAGCGAATCGAAAATATTCTGCATTTCAATCGGCGCGGGGGAGGAGAGATGCCGAAGTCAGACAGGCAAGGAGATGAAGGCGGGGGGGGTCAACCTGTGATAGATAAGCAAAGCTGATGGAGATATTTTTACATAGGAGCAGATTGATGGATATGACAGGAGGGGACGGGGCGAAGAGATAATGACTCGGATACGGCGGCAGGTAAAAACGACAGGTGGCGAAGGGATTACAACTTTACACAAGAGCGGAGAGATTGGCGGTGACCAAGACCAGAAAAGAAATTGTTTGATGACAGTTGTGGCGGGGGAAGGAAAGAAGTCCTTGCCAGAGGGAATGTGGGAGAAAAGTCAAACTCCTAAGCCAGCTGCCTCCGAAAATATACCCCGACGTCTTTTATACATGTGCCTAAAAATTGGCTGTCAAATGAGGTCCAGAGGAGCCGAGGTGAGCAGGTGGCACATCTGCCTTCAAAGTGCACATTTACAATTTCAAACCGGGAGAGCGCCGGGGGCCTTCCCGCGGCTGTAGGAAATTCACCAAGGTGAAGTTGAAGCGAATAAACCAGCCCGTGCTAACTCTCAAAGCGACAAACATCCAAACAAGCATGTGGTTTGAAATCAACTCTCTCTAATCGGAACGCCAGTAACGATTAACCACGCTAATCGGAATCCAATTGGACCTCATTGATGAGTCTTACGAAATTACCTTTAGAACCTCAAAAGTCATTTGCAGCGGTATAGGCCACATTTTAATTAACATTTCAACATTAACTGCCGGACAATTGTAAAAAGTAAATTCCGTTATATCCTGTATATTGCTTATTCTTATGAGTTAGTTGTTGCTTTTTAGTTGCTAGCTAAAAATAACAATGTGATGTACTTTTTCTTAGCGTGAGTGTTAGGAGTGCAAGAATTTAGATAGTTAGCTAGCCATCTAGTTAGCTAGCTAGCTATTTAGGTAGCTCGTTAGTTAATTTGCTAGCTATCTAGTTAGCTAGCGACTAAGCTAGTTAGCTGGCTAGCTATTTAGCCACTTAGTGAGAAAGTTTTCACTTCTTGATTTACTCATTGTTTGCCTTTTGCTTCATCGAGAAAACTTTTGAGTGTTGGAACATGCCGCCTCCGCGTTCGATGTCGGCTACCGACACAACATAAAGAAAACTACCGAGAGGTTTACGAAAGACACGCATTGATGTTTGTGGAGCGCATCAAGATGTTACCGTTGAAGGACAGCTGCTGATATAACGCCTTTCCATTACGCGTTCCGAGTGAGCAAATGTACGCAGCTGTCTTGCCCCCGATGTGTGTTATCGCATTTGCTTCGTCAGCACAAAGTTGGCACTCAAACTGATAAACCATTAAGCGTAGTGTTTATGTATGCGCGTGTCCTTTAATGATCTTTTTTTTTTTTTTTTGACGGTGGGCCGGTGCGGATATTGAGACGGATGGTCCATATGCTCTTTATGCCCCATGCATATTTCATTTCGGGGGCAGAGCTTCTTCGGCGGCGGCTTTATGAGCACTCACAGCTCTTGCGCTTTACTTTTGAATAAATAGCAAGAGCATGAATAAATACAACACATTTCATAAAGGCGTCGGCGACATGTTGGCCAACCTTAACTCCACGGGAAGAATATCAGCTCCGAAATGGACTCTCGCCCCGCTGTTTGATTCATGATATACGGCAAAGTAATAACCTGAACTGTCTTTGTTTGGGGGATAAATGCCGACTTTCCACTTTTTTTATATCCCTCAATATTTAGTTAGTTAATACGTTCTATATTTAGCTTTTTTGAAGTTGGCTACAATGCCGTGTGTTCGAACGGCTTCTCACGAGAGGCCGCTCGGAGTCACATTGAGCTTCAAAGGCAGCGAAAGCAGGTCAGGTCTTAGCGTGTGATGTTTTATTTAATACGCACTCGCACAGGTCCGCCCGCGTCAATGCACATTCTGCTGACTGTCACGTGATGATTGACAGCCGGCCACCACACCGTTAGACATATTGACATCGGGGGGCGGGGAGAGAGAGAGATGGACGGTCGGGCGAGGAGACGGCACATTGACGGGGCCAGTGGAGGGAGGAGGAAGGATGGAGCCTCAGGTGTCGGTGAAGAGCGCCGTCAAAAAGATTGAACATGAAATATGAAATGGAAGGAGAGACAGATGGGGAGAGGATGATAAGGATGGAGAGACAGAAAGGGGGGGGGGGGTGGAGGTGGGAAATGGGAGAAGGATGTTCCGCTGATAGACTGTTGAGTCTGACAGAGTCGGGCTCGTGTTCACCGGAGAGAATCACATATTCACCGCCAAGTTGCGACCAAAAAAAAAAAAAATCACACACAATGGTCAAAGTGATTTGTTGACGTAATTGACTTGTTAAAAAATTGAAACAAAAATGGAAATGTATATATTTTTTTTGCCATTTACATTATTCATGCTTAGTAAATGTTACACGCAACATAAATGTCACGCAGCGGGAAGTCGGCAGAAAGTAGAAAAGAACGACCGCCTTGTTTCGCTCCATTGATTTCTCCGACACTTAATTATTTTTTCTTCATGACCAATTGAGCTCCCAAACTCTCAAACGAAAAATCTGTTCCAATCTTCAGGCTTTCACTTCCACAACAACAATACGTTTCATTTATTCTCGACAAGGAGGAACGTGTTTGAATGGGCTACAAAGTCAGCGTCAAGGCTAAAGCTAAAAAGCTAAAATTAATGGCACCTTTTTACCATAACATCTGATTGTTGTCTGTAATTTGGAGAGCAGAGCGTACAAGAATAATAATGGACCACATGCTGCTTCACCACGGAGTATATTTATGACGTCGGATATTTTCGTTTCCAAGCTAACGCTACACTAGTTTTGTCGATGTTGTTAGCCCCCCTAATATCGTGCCTCGCTCTGAGCTGCTTCCTAAATGGCTCAAGCATGAGTTTCCCATTTGCTTTAAACGCTTGCGCTTTTTTGTAGCGAAAAAGAAAGCGAAACATGGAATTAATTTAGTCTGCGGTCGGGTTGGGGTTTTCAAAGTGTTCGGCTTACTCCAAACTGTTTATTTTGGCTCGTGGCCAGATGGATTTATGAAGGAAAATACGTGTCTAAACAAAACCATCTGACACGTCAGATTGATTAATTCTTTTTAAGCCCGCAAAGTTTGGAACCATCTCCAAGCAGTCTGTATCTTATAGAAAAGATTTTGTTCCTGTTTGTGTTTTTAGAATGGCGGGAGATGGGAAAGGATGACAATGGAACACATCTCGCTATCGATAAATGGAAGTTGTTTTTTTTTTGTCCATGTAACCACAGAAGAGCCGATTCAAATCTTGCGTTCAGGATTCGAGACTCAGATACCGCCCTACTTTTTTGTCAATTATATGCTCGTGATTACAGTCATGCAATAGTCACATGACCCAGGTTGTCTACAGGCCACCGTATCCACTCAGCCTCCTACGCTGCTCTTAGCCTTCTTCTTTGTTCATTTGGAAACCAAAGTGAAAAAAGGCCAAGGGGGTGGGGGGTTCTTTGAAAAAAAAAAAAAAGACGGGACACAATTTGCCACAGTAATAGCTGATGATTTGTGATAATGTGCAGCAGTAATAAGTGCTACTTAATTAGCCATTAGGGAGTCTGAGGAGGGATGTGGATAAAAAGCAAATGGATGGATTTGAAGACCAAGCAATGAACCCCCGCAGCCTCCTCCTTCGTCTCTTTTTTTTTTTTTTTAAGGGGGGGTTACAAAAGCTCCATGGCGAGGGCTTCTTCTGTCGCCATGGAGACTAATGTTGAAAGCCAGCTGTGGTTTTGTCTTGGAAGCCCATTAGGGTTCTTTTCTTTTCAGTTCCTCGGACTTAGAGTCATCAAACTCGCTGCTCCGTGTCTAACTTGGCGGAATATACGACTCGGGTCAATTAGCTGCGGCAAATTATTCGGACATTGTTGGAAGCATGTCAGTATTTTTTTTTTTTTTTAATACGGACCAAAAGGTTGTTTGGGTTCTGTTTGGGTTGTGTTTGTTTTAAGTTAGATTTGATTTGGGTCAGGTTGAGTTTTATAAAAAAAAATAGTTCCCCTTTTTGAGTTTCCAATATCTCGTTGTGAGCCTTTCTTCATATGTGATGCCTTTTTTGAGGCAGATCTTTTCCACCTTACCACTTTAAGCAAATATTACCTTCGCCAACACCACATCATCCCTCTGCCAGGAAAATAATGTATTTTTCCGTCGGATCTCGTATTGGATGTGGCTCAGGAGACGGTCCTGAGTGATGTTGTTATCGTTGGAAACGTTGCCTGGGTTCTTTTTTTTTTTTCTTTCCCCGAAGAGCTGATATTGGAGCCTTCGGCGCCTGACCCAAACATATCAGTGGGACAGAGGACCGTCACGCTGAGCCAGGAAGTAGCAGACTGATTGTTATGCGGCGCATTGATCAGCTTTCACAGGACCACGCTGCACGATCAATTTTTTTTTTTTTTTGGGTGTGCGGGATCGGGCCGGGCGTTGCGTTGTTTGGGGCAACGAACGGGAGAATCGATCGCTGGGGGCAGAGGGTAATGTCTGGGTGAGTGCTGAGTCTATCCACAGCCATCCCACTGCATCAGCATCAATCATAGCGGAGCTTTGCCAACAGCGAGAACTCTAGTGGCGTCTTTTGGAACTGCAGCAGCGCCGAAAACGATTGATGGGAGGAAAGGGATTGTGAGGCTTTGCCAGAGAAGTGACGAGATTCGCCGGATGCTTGTAAAACGCTTGATAAATAAAGGTGAAAAGAAAATCGATAAGCAAGCAAATTAAGGGCCGAAAGCACTTGTCAGGCTTTTTATTCACAACGAGCATTTGGCTTTAATCACCGTTTTCAGTCCTGGTTAGTTTTTTCCCCTTTAGTATGTTTCTCTATCGTAAGTCCGTTTATTTTTGTTTTGTTATAAAACACAAAGAAAATGTTTTTCCATATTTTAAATTTTTTTTTTTAATGAAATCAAGTGGGGTTTTTTGGACAGTGATAGTGGTACAGTCCTTTTGTTTAGAACTCAGAATCCCCCGACAGGATAATGGATGGAGGGAGAAAGGGAAGACAGAATGCTGTGAAGACAAGCAGAGAAGAAAAAAAAGAAACGTGGCAGGAGAATGAAAAGATTTTCAGGCTGCAACATTTTTATCAATAACCACCAATGGACCATGAGTAGAGAGAAGATGTTGTATCAGCCTTGAAAGAAGGATATTGCAGCCCGGTTGACACACTCCAGACACTTATTGATTTCGACTTGAAGAAAGTGCACCCATCAGCCACTTCATTAGGTACAGCTGCACATCCATTCTCAGATCCCACACGGGACGCGTCGAAAAAAAAGTCTTTTGTTAGGGGTTAAGGCCGAGGGTTTGAGAAAAGAAAAACCAGCAGTCCCCTTTTTTTTTTTAAGCTAGTGGGAAGTCTGGATCGTTCTGTGTCCTCCTGCGAAAACTTGGCATTTGAACAGGGGTGTGTAGACTTTTTATAATATATATAAATTATTTAAAAAAATATATTTATATATATATTATATATATTTATATATTGTGTTAGATCTTATTAGATGCACCAAAGACAACATCGCTATCAAAAGCTATGCTATCAAAAGTTTTTAACTCCCATCTGTATTTATCTAAGGCAAAAAAAAATCTGATCGAGACTGAATGGACACAAAGATGATAGAAAAGGGAAAAAAAAGAGTGGTGAGCTGAGGGAGCTGGAGTAGGAAGATTTTCCTCGGTGTTTGATGGCAGCGTCAGTCATGCTACACATGTCTGGGAGTCTCCATTCAGCAGGAGAGATGTTCTCTTCCATCCTCCGCTCTGATGCCTGATTGGAACCTACACACACACACAATGTTGGCATCTCGGAGCTGGAGTAAGATGAGATGAAGAATGGTGGCCACGGGAGGCTGAATAGCTTTTAAATCCTGAATAGCAGCAATGTTTGGAACACGGGGCCACTTTTGAAGATGGCGGAGACTTACATCTGCTTTGATGTGTTTCGATGAAGCACAAAAACATTTTGGCACATTTTGCTCTTCTGTTGTTACGCAACATTTTTAAACGCCCACCGCAAAGGGAATTGTGACTTCACGAGATTTTCGGGATATATTTTCTAACAAATAATTTAGAACATACAAATAAATGGTTTCTTTGTTTTAGTGTATTTGAACACAAATGGTGAAGCAACACATGTAGACAGACATTATGGTAAAGGGAATTTTAATTTAATTTGATGAATCGTGCATTCATAAAGACATGAGTGAGCCAGTCAATACCAACGGTAACATTTAAAAACTCAGCTGTCATCATTTAAAGCGAAATGAGATCTCGTCCATCAATAAATGATGTTAATTTCCAGTTACATGTGTAATTCAACGTCAGACAGTTGAGTAATTATCTCATTCGCTTTGCTTCTTGTCTTCCTAATGACCTCCACGCCGATTTTTCAAGGCTGCTGATGAGATGATTTCAACATTTCCAATTAAGACGCATTCTGGTGAACAATGAGCTTTTAATAAGGCCTTGTACAAAATGTACCTGTTAAGATCATTTCTCACCAGAGAGCCTTTTCAAAGGGGCACTGGTGAGCTTTTAGTAGCGAGACTGGTTAGGAGTGGAAAAATAATAGAGAGCGAGAAATCCGCCAGGTAGCGGCGAATGATGCCGGTTCCATTGTGTGCAATTTTCGATGAAAGGGGTGACGTCAGGGGAAAGTGCTCAGCCAATTTGAGATCCATTCTTGAAGAAAAAAAAAAATTATAGAACAAACAGAACTCTCGAGACTTGCCATATATTAATAATATATAATTAAAAATATATTATATTTATTTATATTATTATATATATTATATAATAAAAAGTCAAATATAATAAAAAATAATTAGAAAAAATTAAAAATAATTGAAATTAAAAATAAGTATATAAAATTTAATAAAAATTACCAACAAGAGTTTTATATCTGATAATATTATGACTATTTGCGAGCGAGATGGCGTGCAAAGTGATCCGACAACGCCATTTTGTTTCCTTCCCCCAAGAGCCTTTTTATGTCATAAACTCCATCAAGGCAAATGGAAATCCATTAGGGCATTTTGGAATAACACAAAAATCCATTTTGCCACCCTCCACTCTAAACGGACGCACTTTCCGTGGTGGAAATGTAAAAAGCTGGTGAAAGAAATGTGATGATGACAGGATGGAGGGTGTCGGAGGAAGTTTGCACAAAGAAACAAGTGGCAAACATAAGCGTGAGCATCCCGCTGGCCCCGTTTCAACGAGAATTTTCTAGTCGCTAGTCTCTCGGGTCGGATTTCCCTCGTAACGTAATCACAGAGCATATTTGATAAATGAATTCCGTCTGATTCAAAGTATTGAGCAAAACCGTGCCACCGCATTAAAATACAGTAGCGTAGTAGGCCTAAGTGTTCATCCAAATTCTTTGTCGTAAGAAATCACAATTAGTCAAAAGTATGGAGACACCTTTGTATCTAATAATGTGAGTAAGTGTTTCAAAAAAAAAATTTATAAGCCATCTTAAAGTCCAAAGTCAAAAAGTTTTAGCGTGACATTCTAATCTGTGTTTTTTCTCCAGCTGTCACCGAAATACGACTCACTGGAGCACAAATTGCAAGCCATTAAAAAAAAAAAAAAGAAGAAAAAGCCAATTTGTATCAACAGATCAACTTTTTGTACGCTTTGAGTGCAGCACACCATTTAATGCTTCGCTTCATTTCCCCCGTTATTTTCCTCCACATCACTTTTTGATTAGTCGGCACGACGAGACGGATGCTTTAATAAACTTCCTTTATTTCTAAATCCCCAAATCACTCATTCCTGCGGAATACAAACGGCTGTTTTCTTTCCGCGACTCGTGCTGTTCGTTTTATTATCGACGTTATCCTGCGGTGAAATTGCATTTTACGTCGTTTCATATTTGCTTTGCTCCGCCCCTTAAAGAGGTCTTGCCATCCAGTTTCTAAGATTCCAGATTGATGCTTTGATGTCTCACATAGTAAATGCTTGTCCACAGCAGAAAAGCAAAGCAGGTGCACACACACACACACACACACACACACACACACACACACACACACATGCACATCGGGGATGGTAAAATGTGCTTTTATCTTAAGGCGGGGATTTGCTTCCAGATTACTCAAGATGCTCCGAGCTCATTTCCCTCTCTTTGTTTTCCTCCCCCTGCAAGCGCTAAAACTCTCCATTTGGAGATTTTTCTTTTTTTTTTTCTTTTCTTCACGTGCCTGCTCCATTTGAGCTCCCACTGCTCCCTGAGTTGATCTACATTCAGGCTTCCTTGGCGTCTCTCACTCTACCTTGCTCCCTTTTCTTTCCCAACCCTGAAAATACCACTTTTTCTCCTTGAAACATTTGTAACAACTGTATTTCTCGACAAAAAATGTCCCCGCAGTAGAGGAGAACAGACCTTCACCTTTAACCTTTACTGCAATGGTGATGTCAGTTGTAAACAGAAGAAGAAAACAACCTGAGGTGGATTAAAATGCACATTAAATAATGAAAAAAATAATATTAGTGCTGCACGCAGTGGTGAAAGGTTTCTCAAGCTCCTGTAAAAAAAAAATCTATTTGATGCCCTCTAAAAATGTTTGTAATTACTCATAGATGCCACAAGATGGCAGCAAAGTCTCAATGAAGCTCCTCAATTTACCTGAACATACTTTCTGAAGATTCTTTTTTTCTTGTAATCTTTGTGAATGCTCTTTTTTTTTTTGTTACATTAAGTCCAACATGTCTGCATTGCGTATAATTACTCAAAAAAAAAAAAAAAAATACAGAGCTGGCCCAGAGAGAAGAAGCAGGAGGCGGAAGAACGACTGCCCGGCATTTAATTACTCTTTCATGCGGCTATAAAAGCGAGGAAATGAGGGGGGAGAAGGACGAGGGTTTGAGAGGAGCTGTGAGGGGAAGACATTGTTTCGATCTTCATTTAATAATTGAATAATAACCTCCTTAGAGACCTGACCTAGAACCAGCCGAGGAGAGGAGAAGCCGCATCAGGCTTAGCGTGAAACTCTGCTGCCCCCTTGTGGCCTTTCGGTAACACATGCACAGCTGCCGGGGTGGAACTTTCCAACTGACTGCATCATTCTGTTCCTGATTTACAGCAGATATGAGCCACGGTCAGTCATGGGAAGAGAAAGATGACTTTTGGATGTCAGGAAAGAATATATTTCTTTTTGTCAAACACACACACACACCAAGAAACTGTCAGACCTTATCTTCCTGTCGGGCATACTTGCTTTTTTAGGGCTGAAGGAGAACATTGCGTAGATTTCGGGCTGATGTACGAGCGTTGGGGTTAGGGGACAACTGAGAAGAGACACGGTCACCCCTGGGTCCGTTCTCAAGCGCCGACAAATACTTACCCGCTTTTGTGTTATGAATAACTCCGTTCTGAATTATCCCCGATGCAGAATGATGGATTGTCGTGTCAGTGCTTTTTCTCAAATTTTTTTTTTTTTTTTGCACAGTCTGCGGCGCGAGGGCTACACCATGCAGGTGAACGTCAACGACTACCTGGACATCTACTGCCCTCACTACAACGACAGCCAGCGCATGGTGGGCACCAGCGAGCAGTACATCCTCTACATGGTTAGCTACCGCGGCTACCGCAACTGCGACCCCCAAATGGGCTTCAAAAGGTGGGAGTGCAACCGGCCGCACGCCCCCCACGCCCCCATCAAGTTCTCGGAGAAGTTCCAGCGCTACAGCGCCTTCTCGCTGGGCTACGAGTTCCACGTCGGGCAGGAGTACTACTACATCTGTAAGCGGCCTGTTGCTCTTCAGTCGTGGCTTTTTATTTCATCGTTTGTTTTTTATCTAGCCACGCCCACTCACCACCACGGCCGAAGCTGCCTGAGACTACGTGTGTACGTCTGCTGCTCCACAGGTGAGACTTTTTTTTGATCCCTGGCCTGTCCAGTCGTGAAATATTAACCTCTCCTCCCCGCCGGACTCCATCGCCCTTCATTCTTTTTTTCCACTCGACCCCTCCCCTCCCCAGCGCTGCCGTGGCTTGTCAGTCAGAGCGCTCCTGGCCATTTTGTTAACCCCCATGCTCTTCCCCACGCTGCTCCCTCTCTCGAACTGTCAAACTGTCTTCTCAGAAGTAATTAAAAGCCCTTCGGTCAATAGTTTAACCCTCGCTCCTTGGCCCCTCCCCCTTCTCCCCTAGCCTCCGACGTCGACGGCGAGCCGGAACCGACGGAGGCCGACTACACGCTTAGACCGGGCCTAAAAATGGACGACGTGGGTGAGTCATTCTTTCCGCCAGTGTGGAAAACATCTTTGAGGCACATGTGGATGGAACAAGACACACTCGTACTTGTTCGCACTGGAATCACAGCTGGGATGGCGGAGAACGTGCCAAACATCATAAAAGAACATGAATGTTCTTCTAAACAGGTGGAAATCTTGAATTGTTTCGCATAAATGATAGTTTTATATTTGAAGAAGGATTTTCGTCCTGAAAACATTTTTTTTCGTGTGTGTTCTGAGAGCTCATATGCTCATAGTGCCTTTAATTTTTTTCATCATTTTGCAGCCTCAATCAGTGATTTTATTTTGCTTTTTTTTTGAATCCCAACCCCCGAGCCATATGTTTGACACCCCCTGAAGTATGACAAACATGATGAGTCAATTTGGGGGAATTTTGGAGTGTTTAACTGGTTTCTTCCATTAAGTTACAACATATCGGCGAGTCTTGAATTGCACAGCAGCTGATGTCACCCGAACGATGCTAAATCTGTCAGCGCTGATTTAGCATTGGCAGCGCAGCGGGTAGTAAATTGCTAAGTGACAGACTCAATTAAACGTCTCATGCGCTAGGTGGCTTTACCAAAAAAAAAAAAAAAACAATGTGCACTTGGCAAGGTCTTATGTAAGCCACCACGTGGGCATCAATCCTCATCCTGTCAAGTCTTTGCACTCTTCTGTGACAGCTTGTAAAATATGTTTGCTATTAATCCGTGCGCGTGTGCGTTCGCCTCGTAAATCAGTCCGGTCGCACAACTGTCATGAGAAAAGTCATCACTGCTGTGGCAAATGGTCTTATGAACTGACCTCGGACGTTCTGTCCTGTTCTTCTTCTTTCTGAGGTCCATTTTTTTGTGAAGTCTCCGTATTTTTCCATCTCCTTTGATCCTGCATAGGAATGCAGACAAGGTGGGGAAACCTTTGGAAATGTCAGAGGTTCCCCCCCTCCCCGAACTAAAATTTAAATCTGTTTTCATTCCAATTGCAGACAAAAAATCCTTCAAAACAATCATTATTTTGTTCCCTATTGAGTTTTTCTCGTTATGTAACGTCAAAGAATGTCTGCGTCTCTCCCGTGGAGAATTTAAAAGGAATGAGATGTTTCCGTCGTCGGCTGTGTTCACGCTCACAACGGCGCAAGCGACTCTTTCTATTTATTTTGAGCTTGATATTTATATATATATATGTTTATAGCATAGCAGCCGAGCAAACCTGCGCATAAACAAACTTAACAAGCCGAGGCGTCTCCTCGACTGACGTCTAATTACACTTGTCGCGACACATTTTTAATTACTGTTATTCACCTTTCACGCTCAGGACGGCAAATCAGCCGGCTTATTGTCGCCGCCGCGCCCGTTTCACTCAGCCCGCCCTTCTCTGTTTACGACACTCGCGCGATTCGATTACATCTGGCGTGAACAAGGTTCAGGTTTCAGCTTCTGACCAGCAGGTCCGGCCATTAGCGGAGAAATCAGAAGCTTTTTCTTTAATGGCCTTTATTATCGCGGCAATTACCGCTGACGACGTGTCGGACGACCTCTTCCAGGAACATCGGGGAGTCGCTGATGAGAATGTAACGTTAGTCACACGGCCGCTTTTAGCATCGACGCGAGGGTGTTTAGCGCCATTTTATTTTTAACTACAATTACTTTGATGGACCGCAACCTCAAAATTTGTTCTAAGACTCCGGTCGACTTCCAAGATGCTCGGAGAGGATATTTAAAAGAAGCGTATAACTTTGCTAGTCAGCGCCATAAATGTCAGAAAACACAAATGGTGCAGCAAAACATGTAGAGAGACAGTATAACAATACTCAGGCATGAATTAATGTGCTTTTAAAAATTACTTATATTTCTTTTGGTGAATCTCCTCTTTTTTGTGTTGGTATGAATATATTGCACTGCCCCCTGCTGGCCATGTCATGCACACCCGAGAGAGCCACATTGAATTAATCACCATTAGTTGCATTTATTCAATTAGATTTTGTTATTATATGATTTTATATAGCACAATATTATAGAGAACTTTTTGTATATAATAAAATGTTTTTTGTGGGAGGCTGAAACACAATTTTGATTGAACGTAAATATTTTAAGCAACTTTTAATTCCTGGACTCTTTTTAATATGATTAATTATTTTTTTGTGAGTAATTACGCTTAGGGCAATGTGCGTTGAGGTTAAAATGCTGATGAAAAAGCTTTCATAATGAAGCTGAGTTCATCAAATCACCTCACAGCTGCTGTCTGGAATTGTTCTGACAACCATTTGAAGTCAGTGAGGTCAAAACAGGTTCCTGGCCTGTGTTGGGACTTGAATCTTCCCATCAGGGGCAGTTTTCCCAGACTATAAACCTATTATATAAATATTTATGCGGTTTCGCCAGACCTTAGCAAAAGTTCACCGTTGTTACGTTTAGCCTGCGTTTGTGCTAACTCACCACAATGCCCGAGGACATGTTTTCTGACAACAAAGATATGACCTCAAAGATTTTGTGCAAGCAGCTTTTTATCTCTTAGCATTCCCATGCTGGCTCCAGTTACGTAAGGTGATAATCGCTCTCTTTGATTAAAAGGATACACTGTTAGAAGACGAGTCCAGGATGTGCTGCTGTTTTGGTTAGCAACAGAGCACAAACCAGGTGTCCGCGTGAGGCACCGAGCAGCTGCCAGACGATATCCGCCTTTTTTTTTTTTGTATTTCAGCACCATCAAACATGAATAACAAAATGTCTGCTGACCCCGCCGTTAGTCGGCCGGGTCCGAAGGCGTGTCTGACCGCACGCCATGAAGTGCGGCGAGACAAAACTTGCTATGACCTCACCAGGTGTGTGTTTTTCTCGTGTGTGTCAGCGCAGAACAATAGAAGCGTTATAATAACCGCTGACACGTGCTGCGGGCGTCACTCCGGCGCCTGTCGGCTTTTTTTTTCTCTTTCTCCTTTTAAACATTACCGGACAGTTAATTAGGTACAAGCGAGATGATGGAAAAATATTGACGCAGTTTGGACTGATTGATAAACTGTATTGTTCTTGACCTTTACAATATTGCATCACCCCCTTCAAGATTAATATTTCAAATATGTTCAACTCAAAAACACAAATTACAAAGAAAATTAATTCCTTATTTTTATTTCTTCTCTCCCTCAGATGAATTTAACCCTTCTGTCCCCAAGCTGGAGAAGAGCGTGAGCGGTAGCAGCCCGTCCCGGGACCGCCTCCTGCTCACCGTCACCATGCTGCTGCTGGCCGCGCTCTTCGTCTCCTAGCAACGGCCGTCGCATCAGCGTCACCATGCCAACGAGCCTTCGGAGGGTGGACGGACGGACGGGCGGGCGGGACAGTGAAGATGCAGTTTGTGTATGTGTAACGTCCATGTGCGTGCGTGTGTGTGTGTGTTAAATCATACGCGCCACATAAAGCATTTATAAAAGTGGCAACATCAGACTGAAATTATTAAATAATTGTAAAAAAAGAAAAAAAAAGTCATTAAATCCACCCACGCTTTTGATTGGCTGGTTCACTTCCTGTTGCTTCGTTGTCATGGTTACACGGTACAAATTGAACTCAAGTGGATCTAATGGATGTTTCCTGGAACTTGATGGGAACATTGAGGAGCGATGGAGGACTGTTTTTTCTTTCCAGCAGAAGATGAACACAACTTGGGACTCCTGCTTTTTTTTTTTTTTTCATCATTTCCAATCACAGTCAAGCCGAGGGGGGGGGTCACTCGTAAAAGCATTTAAATGTCCGAGGTTAACAAAGCACACGCGTGCACAGTCACGGCTGAGCATCCCTGCATGTGAACACTCAGCAATATTGAAGAGAGATGAAGGAGTGTGTCCATCTTTCAATCTGTGAACGGAGCCAACCCGCCACACTCAACATCATTCAAAATTCAAAAATATTGAAAAAAAACAATGTGAAGATGGAGAGGTTGCGACCAGCCAAAAAGTCAACCACTACTACTTACCAAGGAGAGCGTTCCCATGGCAACTAGCACCTTATTTCACCATGGTTACCAATCCCCCCCCCGCCAGTCAATCATAATGGACAATATTTGGGCCGCCCTGACGGACTCCGATGAACCACCCTCACATTCAAACCACGTGAGGCGTTCAGGCGTGCGTGTAAATGTCAAACCCGGACCGCGAATGAACATTTAAACGTTTTGAAATGTAATGAAAGTGGGGGATTTTTTTTTTTCTACAAACTTGAAACTCAGTGTCCTTCAGTGTAGCTTTCATTTGATTGTTTTTTATTATTATATTATTATTATTATTACATTTCTGTGACGTGTCTTTGTTAATGGTGATGGAATACAATTGAGCCATATGTTAACTTGGGCTGCATTGCAGAACCTTGACGCATTACAGACAAGGTTGTAGAGCCTATATGTGTGAAAAACTTCTTTTTATTTTTATTATATTGTACAGTAGTCTGCTTTTAAAATAATGTGGCCTTTGCAATCATCTCTGAAACTATGTGTATATATATCTATATAGATATATAGATATATATGATTATATTAGTATACAATGCAACACATATGGACTCTATTGTGGGATGCAGCCCAGGTGTATATTTGGCTATGAGGGTGGGGAGGGGGGGGTCAATCATTCTTGCACTTAAGAATTAGAACACAAAAGAAAGTACGTGTGAGTGTGTGAAAGTGTACGTTGTCTGGCGACACAACAGAAGCATTTAGTAGTGTTGGAAACAACAGTTACAATCATGTTTACCTTCGGACCCGAATGACTTTAAATGTAAAGCGAAGAAACAAAACAAAGCATAACAGAGGTTCTAACCATGAGCGTGATAACGAAATAATACAAATCCTACTTTTAACAAGATGTGCTTCCTGTTTCTTTTATTTGTCTCAACAAACACATCAACACAATCTGGGGTTGTTTTTGAGGATGTGACAGAATGGATGGGTAATCCAATCCCAGAGGACAGCTGGAGGTGTTGCAGCGGAGCGTGTGCGTGCTATGTAGATAATATCGGATTGAATTTTTTTATTTATTTATTTTTTTACAAATCAAAGTTGACGCTCTCCTTTGCCAATAATGCTTTGACACGCTCCGACGGATAAGAGCTGCCGTCACCTGCTCGGCACGTGAGGGATTTTAAATGGAGGGCCGTGTTTGTGCAACAGGTTAAATGTCGGTAAGAGTTAACACAAGTGGCTCACTGTAGTGTGGCATAAAGTTGAACAAAAAACACACATATAAAATACACAACTTCCTGAACGCCTCATAAGAAAGCTCTAGATTCTAAAAAAAATGTATTTTTGTCAACCCAAATAAATGTATGAACGTCTCATATTGAATATATAGTATAGGCTACACAACAAACTAATGAATAACTAGTTTTCAAAACAGAGACTGATAAAAACTCTTCAAATATTTAAAAATGAAATATTGAAATCAAATATGTAAATATAAATTATTTTAAAAAATTAATGGTAATGAAAATTGTTAACAATATCTCTATTTTTTTTTTAAAGTGAAAACATTTTGAAATTTTGGAATTGAAATCGATGCACAATTTGTCTTTGTGGGCCACCTAAAATGATGCGGCGGGCCGTAGCTGGCCCCCGGGCCTCGACTTTGACACCAGTGCTCGAGAAGCTCAGTGAGGAAACTGGATCGGACCTTTCTACCCTCGTTCGAAATGTTTACAAGTGTCAAACAAGCGCAAAGTTGATCATTTAATCGTTAGGATTGCATCTGGCAAACATTCTTTGCTAAACAAGGTAAGAAATATTAGCTGTAATGTTTTATTTTGTTAATTGGAGGCCTGGTTACTGCTCCCGGCACTAGCTAGCTAAGCTAATGAAGCTAAGCTTTGTCGTTATCCACAAAGTTGCTTCTGTTTTTTGTCTGCCTCAAGATTTAATGTTGCCTTTTTGTGTGTTATTATGTATGCTCGTAAACAGAATCATGGTCATTTTTTATATCTATAACTTTAATAAGTTTCACTTAATGAGCTCAAATGGGCGACACTGACAGTTTAGCTTAGCCAAACATTACCCTCAAGGCTATAGTGGTTAGCATGGAAGGAGTCGGATGTAATTAGCGGTACATTTGGAAATGAAGACTTCCTCCCAATTGTTAAATTGCAGCCAAATAGCACATAGTAATCCGAATTAATTAAATTTCTCTATTGAAACACTGAGTAATCACTGGATCAAAGCAACACGCTAACTTCAGACCGCCAAGTGTGACGTCATGGAAAAAAGTTGCCATTCAATATTGCTGGCCTTTGTTTTTGATTTTATTTGATGTCATGGATCACATGTATTATTGATTGGAAATAAGAATACTGCTGATGTTATACAAGTTAGTTTTAATGATTTTCAATCAACCAATGATCCGACTGTCTAGCTCGAACTTTATATTTTGTACAAGTGAAGTAAATTTTGGATTATTTTCTACTAAGCACACACAAAAGCAAAGAAGTGGAACAGAAGACAAACAGGATGGATGACACATCTTCACAGGCGCTTTGACTAATGGAGCTTCGGAGAAAAATTCAGTGTCAGACAGAAGATGTGACTCATGGTTTGGACCTATTACCTTTATTTCAGGTAATGTTTTACACAAAAAAAGTAGTGCCTCAAGGAGAGACGCTGTAATAATGATGACTAATGGCTGACAAGTGTTATTTGTAAGAGGGAGGAAAAAAAGGCATTGAGGCGTTTGATTTAGTCAGGCGGGATAATGTTTAGCCTTCGAGATGCTTTTGCCTCTATTTTTCACTTTTATTTTCCTTTATGTTCATTTACAGTGATCATTTGACTCCTCGGCGTAAAGTGTCAAGCCAGAACATTTGCACCATCATGTGCGATTAAGCTGGTGAGTTATTTTTTTATTTCACTATCAAGGTGTGCAACCAAATATGATCCTGTATATTTTTTGTAATGTAAAATATTTGCAAATCTGCTATGGGTTTCAGTTTCTTTTCCGTCAATAAACTGCAATACCGCCCCCAGCCACAGAGCGTCGCTGTAAAGCGCTTCCTCTCAGTTAGGCTCCATTGTTATCTTTCATGAGCAAAATCTGTTCAAGTCACAATGGCCATTGTGTAACTCGAGTCATCGAGATTAAACGGCGGATTTACTTTATCGGGTTATGATATAACACTGTGAGTGCTGAGGTCATGAACGGAGAGAGATGCACTCACACACCGCGTTGACAACAACTATTACCACAGGATTTAATTCCCTATCATTGACAAGTCAAGGTCTTGCCTTGAAAGTCACCAAAAAAAAAAAAAATTGCTTTTAATCCATCTTCTATGGACTGCATTATTGCGTTGGCATCCACACATGGTCTGAATAGTGGTTATGAAAAGTCTACACACCCCTGTTTTCACATGCCGGTGCCAAGGCCCCAAGTTAAAAAGTTTTTTTTAATATGATAATAATTCATTGCAAATCAAAATTTTGGTTGCTTGAAGCGATACCAGGTGGAGCGGGGAGGTGCCCAGTTTGGCGGCCATGTTTGTTCCAACGACTACCTTGCGAATGAAAGACGTCACGTTCCATCTTGAATCATTTAGTCTTTTCTCCAAGTGGAGCCACCTTTCTGTTTCCAACACCTCCAAGGCGTTAATAGCATGAGGTGCTGCGTGTTTCAGTCGCACCATGTGACTGCTGATCAAGTCCCGGGCCTCGTGCATGCTCCGAGCGCTCGGTTGTGTCATCGCCGTTTAAAAATGGATCGCCAAGACAGAAGGTTAACAATCGCACTTGATCACGTTGCAACCTCGTGAAATGCTAACGGGATTTTTTTTTTTTCCTCCCCCCAGTCACGTTAGCGTCTATCTTGACACAAAACTTTGTTTTTTTCTGTTAACAAAAAAAAAATAGATAGAGCTGGAAGAGCTATGGCCCTGTCCCGACACGGCTTTGGCAATTTTCTTCTCCTAGTCTCCAGCAGATTCCACAACACAGTGGATGTTTTTCTCTTCTACTTGATCTCATCAAAGAGAGTCACCGAGCTGACTGTGACAAATGGCCCTGTCGCTGGATAACCTCCATTTCTCTTGCCGTCTTTGCTGTTTGGACATTTTGCTTTCCCCTCCTGACGGCTCCTCCCTACAGCTTATGGATGACTTCATTTTCAAGTTGTTGTTGTTGTCTCCTTCCCGCCTTCCTATTGGCTACTTTGACGCTGTCACTTGCCCTCAGATTGATGCTCGGCGAGTTAGTCACGGACTTTTTTTTTTTTTTTTTCTTGTCCGCTCTAAGTTTAGCCGCAATTCCGTATTTCTGAGACAGCATCTGGACTGCAGAAGCAGATGGGAGGGTTATATTTATTCTCCCTCTCACGCTCGACCAAAGCCGACTGCAACGCTGTATTTAAATAGAATATACAAATGAGAGGTTGACTTTTAAAACTTTAGGATAAGAGCAATTAAAAGTAAAACGGGTCCCGTAAAAGGTGGAGAATTGACTTTTTAATTGCTTGTATTCAAAGACTTTGTTCTCGGGAGTGCCCGCCCATCAAGTGTGAAATTAACCGGGTAAATGTTTTGCCATCTGTTATCGACTTCTGCCTTTTATTTGTATTTATTTCGTTCACTTCAGATGATCTGTGGGTTGGCTTATAAATATTCAACAAATTTGATCGCTAAAAAGAACATTTTGACTCCTTTTAAAATCATTTTCATCCGTTGAGTTTCTCCCGAACTGCTCGCCCACCACGCTTTTGCGAAGATGCTCTGACGCAAGCATGTGATTGGCCAATTCACGTCATGTGGGCGGCGTCACAATCCACACCTATTTCCATATGTTCATGAACCGGAAAACCATCGTTTAGCACGGAGACATTCTTCACACTGTAATCTTCTGCATGATTCCAATTTGCCCCGCCCCCTCCCAAACGTAAACAATTAAATGCACCCCACCCTGCCATATGTTTTTGTTTGCCTTACAGTAGCTGGTGCAAAGCGAGCGCAGGTGTTAAAGAGAGCAGACGGCTTATCGGATCGACTTAATGGCTTTAGATCTCATTTATTCCGAGTGGCGGTTTAAATGTCCTTCTTTGGTATCTAATCAGAAGCTTATGTGACTGCAGATTGCAAGAAAAACAGCTTCAGGCATGTCAGGCTTGTACAATTTGTCAAAACTGGTCATTGTGGGAGAGAAGAACGACTTGTGAAGAATGTGCAATCTCTCTGGTCGATTATCTTTTCTCTTGCAGACAGCTAGTACTCTTTAAAACCGTTTTGTGGTAGATAGTCTTTGGAAAAAATGCTGAAGTATTGTGCGAAAGCCGAATAATACGATTCCAGCGTGCGTTGACAATGTTCTTCGGTATGACATCCATGATGTCTCTTTGATAAGCGAGGTCAGCTTTGCACAACAATGATGGATAAATAATGGAGATGCTGAGGTTCCGAGTAGAAGTTGCCTGGGTCTGTATCAGAAGCAGAAGAGAGAAGGTGGTCAGAAGACAAAGCCTCTGAATGATCTTCTGTTTGGACATCTTGTTTGTCCACAAGTGTAGAACTACCAACAACATTCCCGTGAAGCTTCGAAAATCATGATCCTTAGATTACGTCGCAGGAATTGAGAGTAAATCCCGAGCTCAGGTGAAGATCTTACCTCGGGGTCTTGTTTGATAGCAGCCAGACTTCCATTTGCTCTTTGACTGAAGTTTCCATTACATGATAGACAAGAGTCTGAAATGAGTTTGTCTGGAATCACTCTTTGAAATTTGATATGGATCTGGATCATTGAGTGACTCGAGGCTAGTTGAGAAAACAACAAGGGCTCCAGTAGGAGGCCCTGAGGCACACCAAGGAGGGGAACTCTTGTCTCTGCTGGAGACAGGAAAGTCTGAGCTGCTTTGACTTCTTAGATAAGTGGCAAGAAAAGACTTTGTAGATGGACGCTAGGCAGTCACGTGATTTGATCCAACCGACAGATAACCCACACATGAAGCTTGCTAGCGACATGACGGGTGGCAATCACGCTCGTCTGATTCATCCCACCCGTGAACCCACACGACCTTCCACTCCGAAACGCTCGTGAGACATCTTCGTGGCAGCGAGGGACCAAATTTCCAAATTAATGCCAGGCGCCAACTGGTGCACACCAACACGTGGCTGCAAACGTGGTCATCACGTGTGGCATCTCCACCCTCCTGACCTCCATTCCATCACGGGAAAAATCTGAAAATCAACAGTTTCAAAATCAGGCCCACTTGTGATATTTCAATAATCGTTTTACACTTGGATCTAGGATCACACATTCGACACGGCCGCCGTTTGAGAACATTTCGATACTGACGGTCATCGTGAGACAATGTGTGAGTATTGTTTCTTAATTAATCGGCATCGGCACACTTGGCCGCCGAAGTCGTGCGATGTTCCGTCATTGGTGTCCAACGAGCAAAATAAAAGGCTTATACTGGTAATCCACACAATTTGCTCGGAGTAGTGGATAATAGCTCGACGTGGCATATGGTGATGCGTCGACATGTCCCGAGATTTCCTCCTAATCTCGCCGTACTAATTTTATGGCCCGATCACACGGACGTCATTTCCTTCTCCCCAAACTTGTAAAATCGTTTCCACTTTTAAGTCCTTAAAATGCCTGATGACTTCCGAGTAAACAGATGAACCGTCTGGCCGACACACACACACACACACACACACACACACACACACACACACACACACGGGCTGTGGGCACGTTGCAACTTGCTGCGTACTGCTTGAACCAAATCGAGGAATTAATGAGGGAAGAAATAACAGGCTGTCATGGCGGGATACTGTAGTGTGTGTGTGTGCGACTTGTTAAAATCTGGTCTGGCTGATTTTTGTCGTGACAATTAATAATAACAACACTGTCTGATTAAGGCAGAGCGCCGCGATTTTGATTCATGGTGGCCTCAATACATTTTATTGCGGAAAAGGGTTTTGATGGAAAGTTTTTGGGTAAATAAACGCTTGTGTTGCAATGTCTCTCCTGATAAGATTGTTTTGGCCTGTGGCCAGTTGAATTGATATATTGTTCATATGTCTGGGTTCGTTTGGACGCTTGTTTTTAGTGGCTTTGTTTGGTTGCTTCGTCAGCAAAAAAAAAAAAAAAAATCCCATGAATCATTTTGAACGGGAATTACATGTTAGGCATTAAATGTTGGTGCAAATCCCGATAATTGCTAATGTTGTCATTCTACGTGAACCAGGAAGTGGCTTTCTGACCAAAAAATGGACAGAAAAGTTTGGTGGTGAACCATGAGGAATTCTTTTTGACATTTGTGTCAAAAAATCCTCGCCACAGAATGAAAAAAAGACATTCCTATCATTTTATGCTATCTTTCTTGATGCAGGAATGCTATTATGCTATCATGCTAATATACCAAGTCAACCCAAAACAGTTAAAGCTTATGCGTAAGTTCTTTTCTGTACTTTTTGGACACCTGGACTGCTATTCAAATTGACTCAAGCCCACACACACCTTTAACTGCACCTGCAGCAATTTGCAAGCTAGACAAAAAAAAAAAAAAAACTTTATGCCATGCTGTCATCATTGTGTCTGCATTTATACTCGTTGGCACATGCATGCACGGGAAGCAACCACCCACCCTGGAACATCAGGGTCACCATCCCGACAGTATTGTAGCCTAAGCCTGTAAAATGAGTGTCTGCTGCTATGGCCCCCAGCTCACAAATAACCGCTCTCATTTAGTCAAGACATGCGCTAAACCTCCACTCATCTTCTTATCTCATGTAATTACAAATCAACATTGCTTTGGCTGCCAACACGGCTCCTCCCCGCACTGCCTAAAAGTTACCTCCAAATCATTGAGAGGGAGGAAAAAAAATGGTGGATTATGCTGAGCTGTTTCATTATTGGCCTTCACATCTGTACCCTTTGTGCGCTCGGAAATTGCTCGAGGCTAAATATAGCCTGAATGGATTTGTTTTTCATTACTTATACAGATGTACTTATTTTGACTGAATGTAAAATAAAAGCAAACAAAACAAGTAATGGTGGACAGATTTCAGACATTTGTCTTTTGAGTACGAGCTGACAAAAGCCTTTTGATAAAAGCTTTTTTTTTTGGCGCTAAAAAACTTCCTTACAGGTGAAAACAAAAACCTGTTCAGGGTTAGGTGGAGTGACTGACATGTCAACACGTTCATAAAAAGTGAGTCAGATGTTATGAAAGGCACTCGAGAAGTGGAAGAATACTTGAAAAGTTCCAATTTTTTTTTTTTTTAGCAGTTAAAAAGCATTTATGAGCCAAAGCGTTTCAAATCAAGTGTCAAACATGGAGGAGAACGTGTCGTGATATGGAACGTCCTCTCTGGTGTTAATTAAATGATGTGACTGCTGACAGATGTAACAAGATGGATCAGGAGGCGGAAAGGACTATTCGAGCTGCTCGCATTCAAATTAACGCTACGAAAGTGACATTTGAGCAAGGACCCTAAACGTTCTGTGAAAGCAATTTCACTTTCTGAAGGCAATTAAATCGGATTTTATTCAATGGCCCAGTGATGTTAACCCAGTCGAGCTTGACTTACTGAAAAAAGAAGGCAGCAAGAAACTTTACAATTAGCTGATGTCCAAGGACTCCAGACAAGTAATAAAATAATGGTAATATTTACAACTGTGCCGCTTTATTAATTTAGTTTTGGTTTTGAGCTATTGGACATGGAAGTTCTGGATGTAAAATGTTCAATATTTTATCATTTAGTTGCTAATTAATCATAAGTTGTTGTCCTTTGTTAGCATTTCACGTGGTGTTCCTCAAGGTTCAATCTTAGGGCCCATTCACATTCAACATACTTCCTCTCAAATGTCTAAGAAAATTTGGAGGCATCTCATACCATCTCCCTGCAGATGACCTTCAGCTTTTTTTTTTTTCTTTTAACTTCGACTTAAGTACACAAACTCAATTGTAGCAACCGAAAGAACAACTATGCCACGTTCATCATCTGGAGCTTCTGAGAATCAATATATATCATAACATAAGAACATCAATCTTGATTATCAAATGCATTCACGTCAGTAGATTGCTGTAGATGTGTTTTGCTAGTCCAGCTCGGCTTGCTTCACCGACCAATCAGATGAGGGGAAAATCCTCCCATCGAGGACCAGCACTCTGTCCCTGTCGGGATGAATTTGAAATCTGATTTAGTTAAAGAGAGCAGCCTCATTCCTAATGTCATTTAAAATATACCAGCCAGAACATCTGATTCCGAAGACCTCGATAAACACTGAGAAGCTTTCGATCTCCTCAAATAGTAGTTGCGCAATAACGAGATCCGCCATTAAGTTCCATTAGCTTCCCGACCGACTTTCTCACCAATCTGGCCTGACCTCTGACCTTCACATGCCATGAATACCAGCTGCTTCCATATCTCCAACGAGATGCGCGGACGGGTTACAGGCCATTGTGCGAGCCAGACATTGTTTTGCTAGCGATAAATCTCTGCTGGTATAACCTCTACGTGCACATTGTGCTCCAAAATATTTCATAATAAAGATCAAGCCAGCGTTGAGCTCGTTGTCGTGATGCAAAAAATAGAACTGAACTGCATCTGTACGTCTATAGCATGCCATCTGTTTGAGCTTCCCCATGACTGTACGCTAACTCGCGTTGCTCAAATTGGAATTTGTTTTGCGGAACGCTAACAAATGCGCCGACTTAATGCTCTTGTTGTCTTTGAGGAAGGGAGGGGGGAAAAAAAACGGATCAGAACCAACCGTGTCTTTTTGTTTGTAATTGTTGGCACAAGAGAACTTCTGCATCGCATGCAGGTGGTAAACTGTGTGAAGCAAAAAAAAAAAAAAAAAAAGCAGATGTAATGTTTTTCAACCCCCGACAGCTACCAGCTGTGAGTTTGCTGCATCGACCACTGCGCTGCCAGTAAAAAAATAATTCTCGTTTTGACTGCTAAAACGACCTTAACAAGCAAACGCGAGCACGCTCCGACGTATCGTCCACACGATGTTCATCAAGACGTACACCGAAACTCCGATTTATTTATCTTCCACCTCCCTTAAACGTAAAATGAGCACTTAGCTTAGGTACACAAGATAAATGTGTCCTCTCGTAAGAACGTGCAATCACGGCCCAAGATTTACCGTTTGTGGCTTCCGTGTCGACAGCAGTCGTATATTCGCGTTTCAAGGAATATGGATTGCCATGACGATGATATATATATATATATATATATATATATATATATATATATATATATATATATATATATATATATATATATATATATATATATATATATAATGAAACCTCCGAGGTCAAACGCAATCGGTTCCGAGACACTGCTTGTTGTTTCGCCAGACTAAATAATAATAATAATAATAATACTGTAACCAAACAGGTTATTTATTTATTCATTTATTCATTTATTTAATTTATTTCCCCCCAAATATTTTTATATATTTATTTCTATTTATTTATTTATTCATTTATTCATTTATTTAATTTATTTCCCCCCAAATATTTTAATATATTTATTTCTATTTATTTATTTTTATTTGATTTTACAGAATTTTTGGCGAAGCTTAAAATCTCACAAAGCAAGTTTGACTTTGGGGGGGGCAACCGTGAATTACACTCCTTATTAATAACACATTTTGCTTTGATAGTCTTATAGTGTCTTTAATTAAAATCGGTATTAAGCTGAACTAGTGTTACACACACACAGACCTGGATACAGCGACAAAGACACACACACACATATAAATGAATCCCCTCATTAACACGCATCCTGCAGGCTGCCCTTGATTCGTTTTGGCATCAACGGCATGTTAACACGCGCGTATATCGCGAAGCTATTCATTCTAGTTTGCCGCCTATAAATACGCCCGCTGCCCTCCATATGCGCCACGTCCAGAAATAACCGCAAAGTAATAGAGAAGAGATTATAAAGCAAGATGGATGGCCGGACAAATGCATAATAAAGACAGAGAGGGAGTTAAAAGGTGGGATTACAGCTACAGCGCGATGTCACCGGGGCAGGCCTGGAGGTCAAGCGTGATGAATGGAGGGAGAGAGGGAGGGATGGATGGAGGAAAGTAGTAATCTGGGAACATCTGGAGTGTGGTGGCATGGAATAGCACACAAACACAGTAGCGCTTCTACTTTGGTCTGCATGGAGGTGATAAATTAGGTTAGCCAAAGAAGCTACGCGCTACAACTGCTCTCTTCTTTCCGAATGGAAACAATCCAGCTTGTCAGCATCGACGGGAAATAACCGAATATAAATAATAATCATTATTTAATACTTAATAGATTTTTTTCCCAGGTATCTGGACTTGAATATTTAATTTAATTTTTTTTATTTTAATTTAGTGCCCTAAAAACAGGTGTAATATTAGAAATATTTACATATTTTATAGTTCAAGCCTTAAAATGGCCCCCCTCGCATATTGTAATTTCATTAAAAGATATTTAAACACTTTTAAAACAATTTGTGTTTCAACATAAAATAATTTAATATAAATTTTTTTTAGTATCAAGTCCTACTAAATAACTGGGCGGTTTCCATTATTGCTTTCTTGAGAAGTTAGCAAGTTGACAGGTTGACAGGTTCTTTCTTCCGTTCACCATTATGATTACGGTAATCGTTTCGTAAACAAGACTCAGTCTCTGCAATTCGAGCTCACATTTGAAAACAGAAAACAAGCTTAACAAGCAAGCAAACCTGATTTGTAACTTCAAATTGAATAGGGTAAAGTGTTCTTGACACGTGTTGTTGTGTCAGACAAAGTGAGTCATGCTAAGTGTAGCACGTGGTGGAAATGTTTACTGCACATAGCGTTTAAATCTGTGGATCGATCAAACCCCGTCATCGGCGATATATTCCAGACTTCAACTGATCATCTTCATCTACTTGCATATGCTTAGTAAGCTATTTCAGAAGTTGCATGGGGGGGTAATGCCCTCTCGGCCCCCCCTCTAGCTCCGCCAATGCATTGTTGCTATCTACATTTGCTTTGACCAGAACAAGTGGCCACTTAATCACACACACACATAGTCCACACACATTCCCAAACACACACTAGTCTAATTGTTTCCCTTTGGAAACAAACACAATTGTGTTTGCCTGCGCAAAACGGTCGTGACAGACAAAGAGACGCCGAGCTACGAAGACTCGGCAACGGGTCAAACGGAGATAGCGTGATTGATGGCAGCCCGAAATGATAGAGGATGGCGGGGACAACAACACGCTTTGGCTTTCATCGCCTCCGACCTCGACGCGAGAGAGACTGGCCGCCTTGGTTTCTACATCTCGACTCGCACGATACAATTATACCGTATAATCCAACTTCCAAAAGACCACGTGACGTCTTCTCTGCAATCACCGCTCGACGCGGCCGTAACTCATTCTTTTATTGAGAGAAGACTTATCATTAGAAGAAAAAAAAATAAGCAGCTTCCTGCTGAGTGTCTTTTGCGTCCAGAATCAACTGGACTGTCTCCTGAAACCAAATGAAAAGCTCCAATAAAAGAAAAGCCAGCTAGCACGCGGTAGGCTGCAATTAGCACGCATTAAGGAGTGTTAGCTCAGGCAACGATACTACACCCATGTCACAAAGGTTTCGGGTTTCAGCGGCCGGGAAGAACGCTGACCGCAGCATGCCGTCACATACGGCAGCACGCTTACGCGTGACTCAGACAATGGACCCGAGAGCAGGTTGAGAGGTAAACAAGTGTCGAGTTTCCTCATGCGTGTACAGTAAAGTGTAGTGTTGTGACCAGAAATGGATTACACACATAAATGATGTCATCTTGTCGAACGAGTGATAAGGCCGTGGACTATTGTCAATGTTGTAAACACAGAAGAAGGAAAAATACGGACGCATCGGTGCGGCCCGTACAAAATGGCCGCTTTTATTAGTGCCCAATTTGTAATATTTTGCCTGACAACTTTATTTAGAAATGGATTGCACATAAATGATGTCATCTTGTTGAAAGAGTGATAAGGTCGTGGAGGGAAACTATTTTCACTGTTGCAAACAAAGAAATTAAAATTAAAATACGGACGCATCAGTGCGGCCCTCGCAAAATCGCCGCCTTTATTAGGGCCCAATTTGTGATATTTGGCCTGATAACTTTATTTACAAATGGATTACACACGTAAATGATGTCATCTTGTCGAAAGAGTGATAAGGCCGTGGAGGGAAACTATTTTCAATGTTGTAAACACAAGAAAAAACAATATGGACGCATCAGTGCGGCTCTTACAAAATGGCCGCTTTTATTAGTGCCCAATTTGTAATTTTGGCCTGACTTTATTTCATATCAACTTGCTAACTTCTACGATTTTCGAATTCCACTTCATGAATAATGTCGTAGCAGATTTCCTGCACAGCATCAGACGAAGCCATATTGACGCACAGATGGGTTTTTTTTCTTCATCAGCATTTGATTATAACTAAAATATGTAGATTGCAACTTTTTCAACCTCTTCCTATCTCCGCCAAATATGATCCGCGGGGGCGTTTTGGTCAATACACCGTCGAAGTTCGACACGACCCAGACGTCTCCTGTGTGAGTAACACTTGCCGCCGGTTATTCTTAATACCCTCAAATCGATGCACGCATAAACCTGCATGTGTTTATCATCACGCTGTGCTGACACTGCGGGCGATCCAGCCACACGCTAACACTCGTGTTATTTCATACTTTAATAGCCTCTCGCAGAAACTAAGACACTTTGGGTTGTGAACAACACTACGAATTCTGCCCTTTAGTAACTCCGCTGAACTTTACCCCTCCACTTGTCCGACAATAAAAGTTGTACTGAGTTACGATAAGGAGGACAATGATGCATACACCTCTTTTTTTTATTTTTTTATATCCTTAACCTGTTGACTTATGCGTGAGATACACACCCGAGCTCGCACGTACTATTTTTCTTCTTTTTTTTTCTCGCACGTCTCGACCTCTCTCACGACATGCACGTACGCTTCCACGTGGAACTGCGGCCATTTATTACACAAGTGATTGTTATTGCGCATAATATCGTCCGTCGCGGTAATGAATTCACACAAGCGAGACCCAAGGGAGGAAAAACAGAAATACCTCCTGTGATTGCAGTAAATGCGTCTGTAGTTGCCATGGTAACCCAGACTCACATCTCCCTCCCTTCGGAAGTCAGCCATGTTTGATTTGTTGTTGTTTTTTGTTTTGTTTTACGTCAGTCCATTAAAATACCGCTTAAGATGTCAGTGGCCCAAAAAAAAAAAAACAGGAGTGGGCATTAAAAGAGATATTAGATGCATTTGTGGATATGCTGCCCTTAATATTCCTGTTATGTTTCTACATAATGTTGTTTTTTGCATTAGCGCACTTCTAATAACAGAGCAGAGATGCTCTAAGCTGTTGTCATTGTTTGTGCGGCTGCTCTTAAACCCCGCTTAGCCTACTGTTGGATGTCTGAAACTACGCTAGCATGTGGGTCAGAGTATTACGCGGCAACTTTAACAATTTTTTATCTCGTCTGATCTTTAAGGGGTCAGACGAGAACAATCGGAGCGCTTTGTCGAATGAGCGCTAGCGGGTTTAAATAAGCAAGAGGCCTCGTGGCTCAAACCCAAAGTGTTTACTCATGCGCCCCGCCCAAACGCGCACGCCACCCAACCCTCAGAGACCAACAACTTCGACAAATGTGTGTGTCTGCAAGAATCTTCCCAACGTGACGTGTCATGTGCAAGGCCTGACTTTCTTACTCCCCTGGGATATATTTGAATCATCCATGTCTGAGCATAAAACTAATTCTTTTTTGTCTCGCTCGTCCTCTCCTCAGGCTTGATAATCTGCTTGGTAACGGCGAGCCGTTTCAGGGAGCGTCCAAAATAAATTTGACAGAGATCAGGTTACCCTTTGCCCTCATCTTACCTCCCTCTTCCTCGTCTTCATCTTTCCTCTCATGCTAATTTTTACGCAACTAGGGAAAAAAAAATGCTACTTTTGAACGCCAGTCAACTATTTTCGCAGCTCCCCGTAAATTCCCACCATTTAATGTCTTCCTTTTGCAATTCCCCAGACTTTCAGTTTCCCCCTGTGGACGCTGTAAAATATACGGCGTAATTAAAATCACACACACTCTTAATTGGACCTTTCCCAGGTCCCATTCATAATGTTTAACGTCGCACCTCTCTTGGTTTGTATGCATCTCTGTGTGTCACTTGAAGGCACAAGTGGGAAATTAAGGAAGCCGGAACACAGTAAAAAAAAGCACAGCGCTGTCTGGATATGTGTGTGTGGTGCACTCATTAGCCCGTGCCCTCTAATGAGAGCCCCAGGAGGGGGGGGGGGTGATCACACCTATAGCTGGGGCCCATCCATGCCAGCCTGCTTGTAATTATAGCAACCACTCCCAAGCACAGTGCATTAACTGGCTTCTCTCCGTTCCGTAATTAGAAATGTCAGAGCTGACCTATTGTTCGACTCGTCCAATCTTTTTTTTTTTCCTCCCTTGTGGGATTTGAACCGACGACTGAATCCCCAGGCAATTATTTCCAGTGTGGTCACGCTGCCGTGGGGGCCAGAAAATGTCCGCCTCGAGAATATCGAAAATACAGTAGCGGAGAAAGGTCGGACATCTTTGACCAATCTAGTTTTGGATACAGTAGAAAAAATTCACGGCAAACTTCTCGGAAGGAGGATCTTTTAGTTTCCTATTTACTTGCTTATTGGCAAACATAAGCACATGGCGGGATATTACAACCCTGAGATTGCTTGACTCAAGGGCTCTTCTTCACCCTGGAGGTTTACCGATTAATTTCACATTCATGCCGTCCTCCAAGGTTACTTTAATAAAATTCCAAGCCGGCTCTATTTTATTTCCTCCAATTTTAATACTGACAAAAATGCGAGGTGGCTGAGCGGAGGCGGACGGAATTCATTTGAAAAGTTGACACTAAAAATCCATATCGGTGCTGCGCGGTGGATTATGCGAGTACTAAAGTCACTGGAGGTTTCTCGATGATTTTAAAATCCTATTTTGGTGCAGCGAGTGGAAATAAACAGTCATATCTTGCTATGGTTGGAACTGACACTTCAAAACATCCAAACATTAAAATGTATTCATTTGTTGCCTATTCATTAAATAAGCGTTACAAAATGACCACCAAAGAATCCGTCGTCGAGCTACTGACGTCAAGCCACTTTCGACATCCCATGATCGGATTTCCTCTCACGCAGCCAGAAGAAGGGGCGGAAAGCACTCGCCAAACCATAAAATCATCAGCGCTAAAAGGTTCATCTTAATACTCCTTCCTGCCGAGGCTAGATGACAGAATATTGGATGGTCGGATGAGCCGCCATGCTTGGCTGCTTCCCATAAGCTTGTTATAGCTGGACCCCGACCCACCTGCTGTCTGTAATGTGACTGGCTGTAATTGGACAAGCGTTTCTTTGAGAAGCCAAGTAACCCGGCGCGGCGGTGTCCGCTAACTTAGTCTTTGTTTAACCCGATGACCTGTCCTCCAGTGGTATCGACTTTAACCTGACCACCCTGAAGGTCGTGTAGGCTTGCATGCCTCCACTGTATGGGCGTTGTCAACCAAAACACCCCCAAAAAAAATAGAATAGAAAAAAGCGAATAATGGCTTCAGGACGTGAAGAAAGGAGGTCTGGCGCACATGGTTGGAATCTCAGCCAAACATCTCGCACACACCCCATTTTTATTTCATTTGTCATTCCCGACTTCTCGTTCTTTGACAGTATGATCCCGGGAAATCGCACAATGTGTCCATTTTTTTTTTTAGGGTGTAGTAAATGGCGCGAGGCCAACACATGGCCGCTTGCGAACTTATTCCCTCACGAGAACATTCTGTTTGAATGAGGAGATCGGGTCCTCCCTCTCTTTCTAACTAAAAGATGTTTAAAAAAAAAATCCTTCCCAATCCCCAAAGGTCTTTGTGCGTGTCATACTCAATCAACATTGAAGTGGCGAACGCTCCATCGTGCCGGAGGACGCCATCTGCGAGCAGTTTTGAGATGAGACCACCCTCTGAACTTTCTCTCCGTGCCTGTTTTAACTCCAAATGTGACCTTCCAACAGGCCATCACCTGCTGTCAGCAAGCAAGTGGATGCACGGCCTCCGCCTGCTTAGGACACTTGGATTATTTCAGTGGATGCCTGTCGATAAATCACTCAAGTTAAGTTGGCCTCCTAGTGTGCGGGGATGACCCTCAGATGATCAGGTTTGGAATATCCCGCCCGAACATGCTGTACATACTGTACATCTGCATTGTAAAATATTCAAACCCCTAGTAACTGTGTCTAATATTTTCCCAAGAAGTTAAAAATAAATCAAAGTTGAACATTCGTCAATTATCAATTGTTTTTTTTCCACCATAAACCCCCGAAATGCTTATTATGTCAATTATTTGGCTCTGCTAACACAGTGGTAAGCCTTGGTGTTAGCATTTAGCGTGATATGCTAACTAGCTAATATTTCTGCCCAAAATATAACGCATAAAGCTTGTTTGCTATTTGGTCATTTAGTGGGCAATCACAGTTACACAAAATTATTTTAAAAAATGCTAAATCATGCCAAATGACCCAATGATAGCTTGTTAGCTTTGTTTGAGTTAGTCTCTTTAGCATTTTTGTTGGTGGTGTTCCATAAGCTTTACATCCAAATAGGGAACTGCATTTTTTGGGGGGGCCAGTTTTGGAAATGAGTCTAATAGTGCGTAGAATTGGTAACAAAAGCTTTTTGCGCCTGACATGAGTTGGGGAATCCATTTTTAGAATAACAGCGCAAGTCATTACAAGTTTCGAAAATCCATTAAAGTTGCCTTTGTTCGCTAGCTCAACCTCTCACGATGTTATTGAGAAAAATCTCAAATCATCATAGTAACCCGTCTTACAATAACACACACAAGATCTATTTGAAGATCATATTATATGTATACAGAAGGATAAATTCTGATATTTGCCTTTCTCTTATTAGCTCACAATGCTTTCGGAAGTGTAATTTTTTTCTATCTTTACGCAACGATTGCTTTTCAAAGCAGTGGTAGTGTTTGAAATCTTGTATAAGACGGCATAATAATCGTAGGTGTGCGGTTGAGTGTGGGTGGAATTGGCTGCTTGGATTAACTGGTGTCTGTAATAAAGACAAGAGGTAGTAGTAATGGTTTCAAAAAAGACTGATGTATTTTATTTGTCCATTTGGTGCGTGAGTGTAAAGTGGAACGAGTACTGCGCCTGACATGCAAAGTGTGAGACTGAGATTGAGCATTTGTACAATTATGCAACAAAGATTGTCTATGCCAATGATTGAGGACAAATAATAAAGAGGAGGCTGTGATTTCAAAACACACAAAAGCGAAAATAAAAGCAAAGGCACAGCAATCATGTTAGAAATCGTTACTAGCTAAATAACGCAATACAGTATAATAGGACGCACTTGTGCCGCATATTGATCGAAGCAGTTCCGAATCAATATTTATCTAATACGATGGCAATAAAATTGCTATAAAATACATCATAGTTGCCAGAAAGTATTATTAGATGTAATAATGTGCACATATTGCTACAAGCTTGTTTGACTTTTGCTATATTACTCACATTTATCTCATTAGGTAGCAGGCTAGCTAGCTACAATGCAGTCAGCTAGCGCGTATGTCAGAGAAAGACAAAAGGATATTTGTTTTTACTTCATGGCCACTGACAAATGCTAACAAAATAAATATAATATTTTCGTCAGGCCTCACTGACCCTCAATCTGCAAGTGAGGTCGTTCGAAACTATATTTGGCAAAGGTCAAGTAATGTGCGCATGCATTTGGAGAATGCTAGCATATCCATGACACGCATTCATGCACTTTGCCCTTGCACCTGTAACATTTTAACCTCAGCAAGTGTGTGTGTATATGTGTGTGGGCGTATACGCCATTAGCGTATTTAGCAGCCAGGGTTTTAACGTCTCGCCTGGTCCATGTGTTGATCCTTTGGGTCTATCCATAGAAACTGTTAGCATAGCTTACGTGTTTGTGGGTTGTTACCCTGGTGGATTAATGCATTAAAGTCTGACATAATGCAATTACCACATAGCTGAGCGACGTTTAAATAAACTTGGGGATTCGTTTTACCCCGAAGAGCAATTTATGAGTTCAGGTGCTGATGTTTTTGTGATTATGGCTGGACACAAGTTTGCGTTCCACTTCATTCCAACGGTGTCTCGGAGAGGTCAGGGCCAGGGATTCGTTCGCTTCCATGACAAACTTGGAGGAAGTATTTTTCTGGCCGTGACCTTGAACGCTGTGCTAATATCCTAATTAGAAACATTCTAAAAATTATGCTATCATTGCCATAAATTGGCTTGCACTGGTGTTTTATAATGTAAATATTTTAACTTTTGTCACTGTTCGGATTTTACCAGAACTGTGAGTTAACAATCGATATAAATGTGCTAATTAATAGCGGGCTGAGTACAGAGCCTTGTGGCACACCCAGACATAATTGCTGAGCATGCTAATGATTGGCAATTAAATGAGAACTATTTCGAATTTTTTTATTTAAATTTTCATTTCACTTTGTGATGATCATACACATATGCATCATCATTTCCTATTAAAATTCAAAACGTCTTCGTCAAAGCTGCAGTGATGTCATACGAGAGTCGTTGGCAGACGGCGAAAGCGATGCATATCATCGGCAACATATGCACGATTACAGTCGCCGTATCGGCATCCACGAGCAGCCCACGCACAACCGCGTAGGCCCCTCGCACGCCGCCCCCCCACCGAGGTTATGTCGGTCCATCTGGGATCATTAGCGCTATGTAATGAATATAAGGCCGAGGCCAGGAGCATGTGTGGAGAGACACAAGAAGATAAAAAGCACAATGGAAAGGAAGGATGAAGGCGGATGATGGAGTTTTATTTTTTCTTTGACAAATGAACTGCCCGAGGTTGAGATTCTCCACAAAGAAGTCGAAGAAATCAAGTCGGGAACGAATAAAACAATAGAGCCCGAAAGGCAACAATTGTCGCCCGTGCGAGATGTACTTGGTATGTTCTGACCACTGAGTGAACAGAGGGACAGCAGAGACAACAGATGAGCCGAGAGAACAGACAGGAGGGGAAGAAGAAGGAGGAGATACAGGAGAACAAATCACAGCCGCAGTTAAATATTTCACTGGGAATTTGTTTGGGCTTTTGTGCCTTCCAGTGTGTGTGTCTGTTGACTAGCCGGGTTAATGATTCCTTTGGTGAGAATAGTGAGACACTGTTAGCCCATCGGGGGGGGGGGGGGGGTAGCTCATTTACCCCCCGACGGTGAACAGACGCCATTTTTTTTTTTCTTCAGCTTTATCTACATGTGACTTTATGTGTTACTTGAGTATCAAACTCAAAACAGGAGTCATGTTTATTTCTAGAGGTGGGAAGTGCCAATACTTCAGTAAATTTCAGCCCAAAAATGTTTTTTAAAGGAAGCACTTTCAGATATTAAAAGTGACAAACAGAAAATCAAAACACACTTAATTAGCATGGAACAGCCTTTAGCCTACATTCGAAATAATTTGCCGGTTAATTATTTACTCCATTTTAGCACTTCCTTGTTCCACGTCTGTTTATTTCTCACAATTTAGCATAAGTGTGCCTCACAGTGTGCACATAGAAGACCACCTGTATGGAGATGAATGTCTACGAGGGGGGGGGGGGGGGGGGGGGGGGGGCAGAAGACGTGCCTTTGTGGTGCCAGAGAGGCAGCAGCTTGTCAAAGTGTGCCGCTATGAGCTGAGGGCGTCGGGGTGACAAGCTGTCCATGTGAACATGAAACAATGCCAAGTGTTAACAAGACTAAGCTAGCGGTAATGGTGAAGATCAGCTGGACAAAAGAAATGCAATCTGTGGCTCGACGAGAGTCAATAGAAGCAGATTACGTTCCTTTCAGCGGCCTTATGTTGATGTTCCATATGTTGTTGTTTTTTTTCCAGTGACGCGCAAGGTTGTTCATGGGTGATCTCGACGAAGGCGATGAAGACATCTGCAGCTCTGGCACCAGGGCAACACGTGCGAGAAAACAAGAGTCGGAGACGTCATCAACAGGTCGGCTTTCTAAAATTAGAGAACACTCCCAGGTCCCGCCCATCCTTCATTTATCCATGCAAGCAGCAGCCTGCTTTGGTCCCAAACGCTTTTTTGTCTTTGTGGAGCTTCGGGGTGACACTCAGCCTTTCCACGTGTATTTTTAGCTCCAACAACCCTTTGGCCATGCAATGTATTCAAGCGTTCACTCCACCTCGATTTGCGTTTCTCTTGTCAGATACTCTCGTGCGTGTGTGTGTGTGTGTGTGTGTGAGTCATCTATTTTTGTGTTTTTGTTTTTCTCTCTGTGTTTTATTTTCCCCTACCGAATCACTAAGGTAAAAAGGCCAAGCTACTTTATTTGGTTAACTCAATATTCATCAAGGCAAAAAGAGTTTCTTTTTAATTTTCTTGTTGTGTTTAAAAGAACTCTCCATCAAACTTTTTTTTTCTTTTCTGTCAAGTGCATACCAAAGCAACAGTGCTGTGACCCCTGACCTTGAAGCCATCTTAGCCAATCAGAAGCATATGTCCTAAAGGTAAGGAAATACATTTGTGAAGTTACTCCTGAAATATTAATTTAATCTTGTCAAATCAAACTTCATTGACAAAAAACAAAATAGTTTTATCTAATCGGTAAACGCCAACTCTTTAGTACTTAGCGATTTCATTCGATTAATCGGTAAAAGAAGATTTCTGCGTCACCGATTTACAGGACGCGGCTCTCGTCACATTGCCGAGAAGTACGCTTGCGTGTCGGCTCGGCAGAACTAACACGGCAACACGAATCGTGTGACAAGCATCAGCGTGCATGCACGATTTGCGCCGAGGTATTCACGTAGGTCAGCGACTATCCGCCTCATCGCCGAAAGCGTTCTGGAGGTGCAGGTTTGACGGGTGGCGCGTGTAAGAAAAACAAATGTTGACAAAGTGGCTCACAAAAGCTTCAGTGGTAAACAAAAGTCCTTTGAAATCGTTCCAAAAAAAAAAACTCGCCCTCGCGTTAACCTTTGAGATAAAAACACAAGCAAAGGGTGTTTCGTACAAAAGCGGCACGCAATTTCATTTCTTGTAATTGTACGTTACGCAATTATGAAATCCCTAATACCTGCCACGACTGCGTCGCTTGGATACAAATCCCCAGAGAATCAAAACAAAACGAGTTCCGGGAACTTTTACACACGCCAGTCGGATTTTTTGTCATCCTTAAAAACTTTTTCAGTTCAGTTCCCCAGCAACCTTTTTGGCTTTGGATCTCCAGAACATTGCTCATCCATGACTGCGTACATGTGTGAAGGGAGATCCCCGCCGTCTCAGCAGAGGCGAGGTGTATTTGTGGGTGGTAAATGTCGAAACGATCCGGGCGGTGTGGTGTTCCATTCCGACCCTGCCGTGTGTGTCCATGCGTGTGAGAACCGGGCGATCCAATTGCCGGTCGTCTGAACCCTGTGAGTCACTGGCTGGTTCTGGAGCTGCTGGAACTGTATTTGCATTTCACGCATGCCTCAGGTAATCAATATGCCAGTTTGGTGTTGAGATGGATTGGTTGGCTTTTATTCTATTATGGGATCTCACTCAATGGATCAAAAAAAAAATTTTTATTGGAGAAAATCGTGTCCCAGCTGCTCAGCGCCGTCACGAAAAGAAGCGCACAATTTATACGGTAAATGTTCTTCAGACGTCCTCCGAGGTATTTTACGACTTTTTACGTTTTAGTCTCCTGTATTTCATACTCGTGTGACACTTAAGAATGTTACCTAAAACATTGCCTGTCCACTTAATTAAGGTTTTACGGTGATGCGCAGAAGAACTGGAACTTAACTCTGGAACAGATGATTTCAATTGTTTCTTATTGCAAAAAAAGTTTTTCGAAATATCAACAAACGGAAAAGCTTTCTCGGAACGATTTTCAGATTTCGGTTTATTATTGTGGCTGGAGTTTGCTCTACGTCATCCTCGAAGCTGTTTTTTTTTTTCATATTTTACTCCCATAATTGGATGAGATTAGCAAAAATACCTTTGCGTGCTACGCTACACGTAGCGCTCAGTATGATACATTGCACTTCACCACTGTAATCTCCTAGCATAATAAAAAACATTGTTATGTAAATACTTCCCAGACGTTGTCAAACAAATGAGCTAACAGCTAACAAAGTGTCTGTTGGCATTCCGCTATTTCCTTAATTGACTACTAGTACCCGTATTTTTCCTCACACGTCATTTTTGTGTCATTTTTTTCCCGTCACCCGAGTGTAATAACTCCCTCGGTTGTGATTAACACCCCACTCAGTGTGTGTGAGGGATCCTGTGTCAGAGTTGGCGAGCGTGTGTGTACTTGCCCAGCCAAGCCTAAGGACAGACCCCCCTTTCCCCAGTACCCTGATACACATGAAAAACTCCTCCATGAACATACATCCCCCCCCCGCCAGCTGACCCAGGCCAGGCTCCATCCCCGCCCCAGGGAAGTCTTCTCATACCGGGGCCACAATTACACCTCGGCTTTTATCCACTCCATCTGCGAGCCTGTTTTCGACCGTCTAGGGACGAGTGCCGAGAACGAGATCAGACTGATAAAAAAAGAGTAATAATTCTCGACTACCTGACAAAATGTAAACAGCGTGCCGAGCACGGCTACAGTCTGGAACTAAATACACTTCTCACGAGAGGGCTTCTCGTATAAGCAGTCGGGTTGACAGTGTGTTTTTGTAGATTAGTGCGTCAATTCGTCACGAGAGAGGAGAGATGGAGCAATTGTGTTACAACATCGCGAAATGATATAACGGAATGTGTAGAAAACAAATGCTGTGAGTCAGTGGGGAAATGAACAGATTGCAACAGTGGAGGGGAATAAATAGCAGGACATGTAAAGCAGAATTCTTGCCTATACCTGGGGTGTCTAGACTTTTGCAATTGAAGGCCACCACTGCTCACTTAGTGAACCAAACTAGAACCAAACTTTTTTTATGTTTTATTGTCCATTTCTGGCTGGCATATGCTTCTTTTACATTAAATGTGTGATTTTATAAATGCATGTATACGTTTTGTAGGGGACTGCATTTATGTTTCCATCGTATTCCACAGACTCTATGATGCAGCTAGTTGTTTTTAAATCATACCCACAATCTATTTTCTACAGTAATAGGGATTCCCCAAATGTATTTGCATTTTTTTTTTTGGGTGGGGCAATTACATGTCTTTTTTTTTGTTGACGTATTTACGTTTCCATCGTTTTTTGCCGCCTGCATGATGCACTTAACTATTTTTACATCTGACGTCTTGTTGATTTTTTTCACTACACTAATTCTACAACTTGTTTTTGTTTTTTTTCTCTTTCTCTCTCTTGCAGCAGCAGCTGGAGGGCGCGTCTGCACTTGCTCCTGCTGGTGGGCGGGGCATGTACACAACTGGCTTCTCTGCGATTGGCTGAGTAGCTGAGGGGGCGGGGTTACGAGGTGACAAAACAGACGGGAGACGCGCTCCGGTAAACAGTCATTGAGTTTCGCTTTGGAGCGCCTGACCTGCTTCGACTAAACCAAACTCCCCAAGATTGGCGTCAGTTATACAAGCGCTTCTTCAACTATGGATTTGGCGTGTGTGCTGTTTTTGCTTCTGAGCGTCGGGGCTTGGTTCTCCAGCGCCGAGAGGCACAGCGTCTTCTGGAACACCTCCAATCCAAAGTAAGTTGTAATGCTCTTTCGAGATGTTGCAAGTCTCTTAAATGTTCTTTTATGTCGCAAAGAACTCTCTTTTATTTTTTTAAATCCACATGAGTGGTATTCATTTAATATAGAGTGCAAGTACATCAGAGTTTTTCCCCAGCTGACAGGTTCTGCACGAGTAAGCTTTATATTCCAGCGCAATTTGCTCAATAGCACTAAATGGATATTGCAAAAGAAGCGTCACTAAGTGCCACATCTCGTGCACAAAATGCTGATTGCACTGCTTTGCCGGGGGGGTAGCTGGGGGCAGAAATGTAATTCCAGCCGACCACTCAATAGGATCGATGCGGCTTGACGTGGAGGGGTGCGATTTATTGAGCTTTCGGCGCGGGCAGTGTACAGAGAAAGATTTTTTTTTTTAATTTGCTTTAAATAGGATTGAGTCTAGCATGGAAAAATAATAAATCAAAGAGCAAAACGTTGCATTACATTAGCAGAGCTGGAATTGACCTTTGACATGTGCTGTTAAAGACAGACAAAAGGGAAGGCTAGTGGAAAGTCGTGATTTGTTTTGAGAAGGTTTGCCCGAGTCACACAACACCTGAAGGGGTGGGGCCTCAGGTGAATTATCTGGCGACTCAAATGGACTTTGCAACAGTTCCCGTAAAGGTTTTATTGACGATTTCTATCAAATGCTTTCTCAGGCCATAAATTTGCCACCACTGTTCTAAAACGGTCGTTAAATCTCGCCGAAGAAGAAATCATCCACCGTTTTTGCAGCACCAACGTAGATTGAACTCGCCCTGACTTCCATGTTGACAATCCTCTTCATCTTAATCCTCCAATCTGTGATCAATCGGTCACCTGTTGGAGGGATTGGCTAAATCCGTCAGCAGCCTTTGACTGCGCCGTGACTGCGGATAAGTGATGCTAATTGATTCTCCGTCCCGATTGTACAGCCAGCGATTTGTCTTTGGGATGAGGACGCCGAGCAGATGGCAGCAGACTGTCCATTCATGTCGGCGAGCGGGCGTGTGTGTTAAAGTGTCCGCTCGTAATGATTTAGTGCGCGTGTGTGTTTCTCCATGACAGGTGGCGAGGCATGTCGTTCGCAGTCAGGTCGAGTCTTGTTCGTCATGTGACATGCCTCTTCTTGTTATTGTGGAATCGTGGCATTACCGAATAGAAATGAATGATTGGAGATTAGTCGCGGGAGCTGCCGTGATCGCGAGCACGTCACAATCAAAAGAGGGAGCGGCGATCAATCGGGGCATCGTCACGGAGACGTGTGAGTCACACTCTCGGGTGGCGAGAGAGGGCCGGGTGGACTTCGATGTTAATATTAGCATCAGGCGGGCATTCCAGCGCTGCCTTCCATGTCGTCAGCTGTGCGTTTATGAGAACTTTGCTGACTTTTTTTTTTTGCCTCTCTAAACTCGAGACTCCGAAATCCCACCCGCGTATTCCCGTCGTTTGTGTCAGTCAAGGACTCCGGGCGTGACGTCTGGCCGTGATTGCAGTCGGCGGGCCTGTCTGGACACGAGTTGAGCTTGAAGACGGCCAAACCAAAACAGCCCCTCCGGCCAGCTTTCCCCACTCCTTAACCCCCCCCCTTTCTTTTTTTATAGCCGGCCTGTCTGCTCCCCGGGCCTTTTAATCCCGCCAGAAGGAGAGCGCACACTAACATAGATTACAGACGGTTTGTAATCTGACCATCTGACCCATAGACACAAAAACGATCATCTCACTCCGTGCTATTTTTTATCCACTCCTGTGATGTAACGTTTTTTTTTTTAAACCTGTTTCATTACATTATGTTCCCCACAATCTATGAGGTAAAAATAGCCACCGAGTAATAGTCCTTGCATAATCTCCGATATAGTTATTATACTTGGAAAGTATGTACAGTACATCATTGTACCTTTCCCTTTCTGGGTAAACTGGAGATGCATGGAAAAAGCTTCTCCTAGTCTGTTTTTCGACCTAGCCCTGCAGCAGATACCAAAAATACATGACTATAATTGCCACAAAGAAGCGACAAAGCACTACTTTTGTCTAAATGAAGCTCCTCAGCTCCATAGTTCCTTGGCGCCAAAACATTATTTTGTCCAAATGTAGCTTCCTCGGCCCCAATTATACGACCACATGGTGGCAAAGCACCGCTTTTGTCTAAAAGAAGCTCCTCAACTCACTTGAGCAGTGTTCCTTGCCCCCCCCCACGTAATAGCGAATGCCAAACAGTAAACAAGTTCACTCCGTAATAGATACCTTGGAGTCCAGTACATTAGTGTAGCATGTTGCTAATGACAGTAATGGAGTCATATGTCACCGTCTTTTTCGAAGAGTATACATTAAGAAAAATCAATAACAAGGTGAAGTTCTTGTTGGCCCATCAATCACTTGCAGCTCTGTGATTGTCCTCTCCTCCTTTCTGCTCTTCCTCTCACTTCCTTATCTGTGCTCCAGACTTCCTTCTTCCTCCTCCTCCTATTCACATCCCCCCCAACTTTTTTTTTTTTTTTTTTTCACAGACCCCTCTCTGTTTTGGCCCTGGTATTTTTCCACTGGAGGTGGACAGGGCACCTCTCGACTCGACATTGTAGTATGTGTGGGCAGGCATGCGTCATATGTGTGTACTCTGCTCATTCATTGCATTTCACACATAGTTTTGCAAATCCAGCCTGTGGCCCACCATCGCCCCCTGAAGGACAGTTTTGGCCACGCTGAGTGGTTTCCTCTAGTTTAATTAAATCAGGGATTTTTTAATGCAAACATCTTGCTGAATTTATGCCCCATTTAGCCTTTTGCTCTTTATGCCTGACAGAATGTGAGAAAGGGGGGAAAAAAGTGGGTGGAAGGATTTAGAGGGCAGAGGGGAGGAGTAGAGGTCTGGGCTGAGGGTGAAACGGAGTCTGAAAAATTAGCCTGGACCAAGAGCGCTGGTTTATTAAGTCAGCATTAATAGACGGAACAACCCCGAGGTGAAGACGTGAGGGGGTTGGGCTCATTTGTGAGAATAAAGCGAGGCTAGGCCAAGGGAGGAGAGAGTGGACACTGATGGATGGATGGAGGTGGGGGGGGGGGAGATGTTTGAAGGAATGATTTGTTTATTCTGCAAATGTCAAAATGTACATAAAAGCACTGGGAAGAGCAGATAGTGAAGAGAATGAGGCGAAGAATTGTACAAAAACAAGTCTGGGATGCTCGGATGACAATTTGACAACATTTGGTTGATAAAATAAAAAATATAAAATATAAAAAAATACATTGCTGCGAATCACTATCTTCAAGGACAGCTTTTTTCAAAAAATTATTTTGGCAGCAAAACTAGTCGAGCAAACTCTGCCGGGCCGCTCCATGTTGTCGCAATCGCTAAATTAACACCACTTGAGTGACAGAACGAGTAATTATCCGTTAATCAGCGACAGTGTTATTAAAGTCAAGAGGCTGTAAGCGAGTCATCCAGCAGTGGAAGAACCACTGACAGCTCCTAAGGAGGTGGAAATCTGACACACCCGACTGAATTAATAGGGTATTAAATGAGCACGGGTCCTTAGCACTAAACTACCCAAACCGCAACCCCCTAAAATGGCGGTGGCGGGAGTGCATCGAGGGTTCATCTGTTTAGTGTTTCGGTGTTGCTGACCGCGTTTTTTTTTTTTTTTTTTTTTTGCCCGTGCGAAACAGATACTTGTACTGCTGCTGCTGACTCGGGGGGGCCCCTGTCGGTGTGTGCGCGCGAGAAGCATAGCAACCGTGAACTCTGACCCACGCGTTCCCCAGTGAAAGAGAATGTCAGTTGTTTGACCCCCCCCGGACCAGCCAGTCAAGTGCTCCGGGGACAAATGGAAGCACTGTAGTACGAAACGGAGAAAGGGCGGAGGAAGGAGAGGGAGGGGAAGTGGAAAAATGTGGCGGCAGAATGTGACAGCGGTGAAACAAGCCGGTCCCTCGCTCTCCAAATGTTACATTGGCGTGCAAACATTGCCTGGTGATGCAAAAAGCTCATTAGCGCAAATTGACCTACCTCTGCCGCAAACGGCCGACCTTAATAAACAGATGTGTTCAGGAGCCCGCGGCGTGAGTTGCCCTCAATTGTCACGTTGGCACCAGGCGCTAACGCTTTATTTCAACCCATTGCTCCAACTTGGCGCAACGCTGCTGACCCAGGAGGAAAGACACAATGTCCAAAGTTGGTCCAGCAAAGGCGTAGCAGCTACATTTGCTAATGTAGCATAGCCATGTTAGCTAGTTTAACATAGCTTAAAACCTATCGCTGCAAATTATATAAAGTATGAACTCATTCGCCGGTTCACTTTCACTCACTTTATTGAAAACAAACAGCTAAAAAAATTTTTTTATTCACGACGCAACTCACTGGCTAACAGGTTAGCTAGTAAACAATCAGCTAACGCTACACCTTCACACGCTAACACCCATGTTATGCCCAAGGCCTGGTCCCGCCTCTTAAATCACAAGCCCAATTTAACAAAAACATTATCAGAACCTCACATGTGTATTATTGCGTTTAATAATATAAAATCAATATATCAAAGTAGTTATTTGGCGCTTTTTAACTGCAACCTTTCCGAAACGTGCTCCTCTCTCTTAATGAGACTAATGTAGGCCTTCAGAGCACCTTCCCATGAGAATCGCACGCAGGAAAACCTGGGCTAATTGGGTTTTGCAACAACGCCAGCCCACACACACATAAACGCACACCTGACACACACACACACAAAATGCAGCTTCGGTATCACGTTAACGCGACTCTCACCCCCGTGAGAAGTGTCAGCCTGTGGCAAGCGAGAGACGAGAGAGCTTTGATGGGCCAGATGTAAAAGGGCGGGAAACCCGCCGCGGCCCTCGGGAACATTTCATCCGATATTTTAAAAAACAAATGAAAACCGCCGAATCCGCAAACGCTCACAATACATCATCATAAACATTTTCCGATTGTTGCGTCATTCGGAATACGTTTCAAAACAACTGCCCAAAAAGTTTAATTGTGAGAAAAGCACGCTCATAAATTGAACACATCCGCCGCAATCATGGTAAAGCGAACGCTCCACAGGGGGGGGGCCAAGGTGCCGAGGTTGGAGGGGCCCCCGGAGCCTTGAGGCCTGCACGCTATGGGGAGGGGAAGGCTATAATTACGCCCCATTCATTTCTCCGCCCCTCCTTTTCTAGTCAACTCATCGGCCCCAGACCGCTTAACAGCTTTTAATTAGCTCGGCTATTGGAGGCGGCGAATAAAAGACGACTTTTTTTTTCCCCCCTTAATGATAAATGGTGTTAATGGAATTGGCAACACTATCCATTTGCTCCGCTTTAGCCAAGTTAGAAAACAAAACTTGTTTGGCCAATTAGTTGGAAAAAAGTTCTAGTACGAAGAAACTATATCTATCTATATTTTGAATGTTTGAGGAAAGGGGGGCGAGCGAGCAACCTAACATGTTGAGAATTGCGCTCGGCTAACAAAGCATGTTTTGACTGGCGGGTTACGGCGAACGCACACGTATGCACACATGCCGAGGCAGGAAGGAGGGGTTAAAGGCCCGTGATTGGAGCCACTGTGTCTGCTTAGGCCAGGGGGTCCGAGAAGGAGCCACAACAACAGGAGGCGGTTTGGAGAAGAGGGGGGAAAGAGGCACCACGTCCTGCGCTTTGATGCTAACAGACGTGCAAACGCCACGCGGGAGCCACTGTCGCTTTGGTTCACAAGCATGTTTCAATTCAAATTAAAATCACACCTTGACTTTAGTTTTCGGTTTTTTTTTTTTTATGGAGCTTTTGCATGGCTAAACATTACCAGTGAAATAATTGACTGCCAAGTTAATATCTTTGACGTCTATAAGCCCCCAAATTATTTTTTTTTTCCCAATTTTTAGTTGGAATAATTTCATTAGCTTTAACTACAGTAACCTCTGTTGAGGCGCAACCTTCGCGACGTCAAAGTGGAGACAGCGGCGAGGCTTGAAAAGAGCCGTAAAACCCTAAAGGAAGGATGAAGATGAAAAGAGAGCAGGAGGGCGTCAGTTGGACTCGACCCCGCCCCCTTTGTCTCCGTCTTTGAAGGAGCAAAGTGGAGAAAAACAGTTTAAAAAAAAAAAAAAAAAGTGTGAGCGTGTGTGTTTTTTTACAAAACAAAGTGTAGGTGTGTGAGCGGAACGGCGCCAAGGCCGAAACAAGTCCGACCTGACTTTGAAATTGTCACGCTAATTTGCGCTTTCTAAAACAAAGCTGAACTTGCACAAACACACGCGCAGCAGATGCTAAGCAGGTGCGCGTTCGGGATTGCGACACGCGTGTTTAAACCTCGTGATTAGTGTCAACGCGCTTGCTTGCAATCAAAACATTGGTGAGGCCCTCCGTCATTAAACCCTCACCTCTCCCTCCTCAGCTTCCTGTGGGACGACTACACGGTGGAAGTCCGCATCAACGACTACCTGGACATCATCTGCCCGCACTACAGCCACGGCGAGGTTCCGCCGCATTTAGCCGAGCGCTACGTGCTCTACATGGTGGACAAGGACGACTACGACGTGTGCAAGCCGCGCTCCTTCGACCAGCTCCGCTGGGAGTGCTCGCGACCCTTCGCCCCCCACGCCCCCGAGAAGTTCTCCGAGAAGTTCCAACGCTTCACCCCCTTCACCCTGGGCAAGGAGTTCAGTCAAGGAGAGAGCTATTATTACATCTGTAAGTATTTGTACCCGAAGTGTTCCTCAGATTCCAAAAATGTGCAATTTGGGAGGTTGGAAAAATAATCGACTACGCTCCCCCCATCAGCTAAGCCGATCCATCATCACGGCCAGGATTGCCTGAGGCTCAAAGTGGACGTGGCCGGAAAGAAAGGCGCGGGAAAGACTCAGACGGGGAAGTCCAAGGCGGAGACGGAGAAGATCTCGGACCCGGCGAAAGCCAAGTTTGTCTCTTCCGGCGGAGTTCACAACCTGTCCAATCGTCTCCCAGCAGGTGAGGCATCCATTAGAAGACAGTCGGTTCTTCATTTTATTTTTTTCCACACACTCACTTTTTGTTTCTCTTGTGTTCCCAGACGACCCAACAGCCATGGAGCCCAACGTCCAGAGGAGCGTTGGAAATTCAGGAACGCGGACCGTCTCCTTCTCGTTCTCCTTGACGCTCCTTCCTGTTTTGTTAGCGGCGATGCTACACTGAAAAAAAAACATTGCAAAGCAGCCCAGTGCTGGTCACCAGGGTCATGGACACTTTTTTTTTTTTTATACAAATACAGAGCTTTTATACAAAGACAAAGCTGTGAGAGTGTGTTGTGAATGTGGAGTGTAGATCACTCTGAAGAAAATGACCTCCATTTTGTTTTGTTGTTTTTGTACTATGATGAGCATGAAGCAGCATTTTCCGTTCTGAGCAATTTGTTATTGATGTTTTCATACCACTCTGTAGGTACACGTCCAGTTCCTGCGTCAGCCGACGCTGGTTATTTTGGATGTTTTGTTTTTGTGCCGTTATTGTGTAGCACTCATCTTCGCAAGCCTCAAGTCAGCAGACCACTTTTCACACGTTATTCATTCAGGGACGACATCAAACATCAATACTCTGACCATTTGAAAATTGTTTTTATTAGATGTTTTAAATTGTCATTTCATTCCTCATTCTCCAATTCGTACCAAGTAACTTCAAATACCGCCGTGATGAGCGGCATTAAAATAACAGTAGTGTAGTAGGTCTAAGTGTTCTTGAAAAATATTGCAAGACCTTATAACATGCACAATTTGAACTGTGAAGAAAAATGTGGGAAATTTGAGAAGAAAAAAAACTGTTCTTAGGCAGGACCACTCTACTGGAACATCCAAAATGAACTAAGAATATGAGAACATTTTAAAAATGGTCAAATAAGTGCAATGTTGTCTTGTCTTGGTACATGCTTGCCGATGCCCGATACTTGCCACCCCCCTCTCCTGACTTGTCAAGCCTCAAACTGAAGGGACTTTTTGAAAACATACACTGTACAGTCATTTTCTACCTGTTTATATGTACATTTGTACATAGAAAAAACTATTAAGATATTGTTTAAAGATGTGAAAACTTAATGGAATAAACAAAAGTGTTGTAATAAAAATCCTGTCTTGGTTTTTTTTGTTTTTTTTCCACCTCGTTTTGGCAAATGGCAAAGCTATCCCCCGACGATACGTTCCAAGCCCACCCACGGGTCTTTCCCAACTTCTCCCGGCCCTCGGGCTTTTCCACGACTTTCATCCCGTGTGTCGGCAGTTTGCTCCGGCTCCCGTTTCACAGACTGCAAACCAAACACGGATGGTGGGGGGTGCACGCTAGCAAGCGGGTGTGAAGGTGTCACCCTCGCCTCCTCGCTTGCAGCCTTTTTTTTTCGGGGGCCTTTTTTCGCCTCTTTTACCGCTCCGTGCAGGTGAAAACGCAAGACGTGCCCACACGTCGGAATGAAAGACAAGCCGTCGAAAACCTCAGAAATGGCTGAAAACTGTCAAAAATCACTATCCTCTGTAAAACCCAGAAACGTATACTGTACATACCAAAGCAGAAGATAAGGAGCTTTTATTTACTTTTCCACCATCACGTCATGCCTGCTTGGTATGAACGCAATATGTGTTAAAGCGATGATGTCATCAAGCACATGCCAGTCTCACATAATGTCAATCATTCATTTTCTATTCTACGTTAGGGTCATAGGTCAACTGGAGGCTATCAGAGGAAAAATTTCTTTGTGTTTGGACAAAATGCAAAAGGAATGGGGAAGTCTGTGATACAGTCAAATAGAACAATAACACAAAGACACCACCAAGGGGGCAAACAAAAGTAAAATGTCAATTTAAATGTCAAAAATGAAGCAAAGACAGGAAGGGAGAAGAAATGACGTGTGAAGAAGGGCTGTTGCTAAAGGTCAAACTTCAGATTTGTTGTCAGGGCGACTGGACTTGGGTGCGCTATAAAAAATCTGATAATCTCAATTGATACCTAGAATTCGTTTGTAAAAGGAGCATTTAAAAAAAAAAAAAGCTCATTATCTCTTGTATTGATTTTATGAAGTGCACCCAATGGTAAACATATAAGGAAATATTACAAAGTCCAGATTTGGTCAAATATTGTTTATTTCTAATAGAAAGGTTATTTTAGTTATATATTTCGAAATTTGATCAGTTATAGAAAACGAATGAAATATCGTTTATTTACTAAATCAGGTCAAACTAATGATGACGTCAGGTGTATCAGTTTTAGCGCACCATTGGACCGACCACGTACCACGTGATTTGGTAAACAACCAATCGAAGCGCGACTGATTGCAAACACGGAAATCCAGCCAGAAAAGAAGTCCGCCCGCCGTGGGGTGTAGTAATTTTGCTTTTCACGACTCTTTTATATTAAAAAGCAAATATTATACTCTAAATAACAAATATATTTATCGTTTTTTAAGTCCTTTTTATGGATTTGCTGCATCTTTTATCATGGGCGTGCATCGTGTTTACACTCGGGATGCTCTCGACTGGGCTGTAAGTCTGTTTTTGCTGCGTGGCAAACTTTCAACTCTTTTCTACCCAAATAATAATAATTTTGTGGAAATATTTAAAACATTGCATTTGCGAGGTGAAATTTCTTTATTAAATACGTTGTCAACTTGTTGCACTGTAGCTGTCAGTTGCAGTGATGAATATTGACGAGATGAACGTTTGCATAATTCCCTTCTTAATTGTCTTTGTATTTTTGTGTGCAGGGTCGACCTAAAGAAAATGCAAAAATCCAAAAGCACCGACAACATCCAATTTCTGCCTTTTCTCATCACATGTGCCAAGTATGTATTCTTTGAGGCATTTGCTAATCAAAGCAAATGAAAAAAATAAAAATCATAAAACAAAGCTTTTAAGGCAGACTGACATGAATGACTGTCATGAATTGTCCTGTTCATCCTCTCCATTGTTTTGGTTTCCATAGTAACCTCGGATGGCTCTACTATGGGATGCTGAAGAGCGACCAAACACTTATTGTCGTCAATCTTATCGGCGCTTTTCTGCAGTCCATCTACATCCTCGTATACTTCAAGTACACAAAACATAAGGTTAGCATAGCATCATGTTTGCGTGTTTGTACGAGAAGCTTGAGGCCATTTTTTTTTTTTTTTTAGAAAAATGTCCTGTTCCAAGTACTTGTCATCTCAACGATGGTGACCAGCGCCGGGTTGTACTTTTCATACCTCCCTCCGGGCGACCTGGTGCTAAACCAGCTCGGCCTGGTCTGCAGCTTGGCCACTGTGGGCGTGTACCTGTCCCCCCTTGCAGACCTGGTAAGAAACACTTGGGTCATTTATTAAAATATAGCAAAACTTAAAACTGTTCCCTAGCGCCTGATCCGACACTCCTGCACACCTGCGTGTTTATATTTGTGTAGAAGCGAAGAGTCAGTCGTCATGGGGGCCATCACATGTCTTCTTTCCTGTCATGTTTGTCTCTGATCCTGTTTGTCTCCTTCCCTCCATCTGCCGCACAGTCAGAAACGAGCCCGTGGCTTTCCTCCCATTCTTCTCCTCCTCATCTGCATCTTCCTGTTATTCCTTCACCGTTTGGCCCCCCCATCCCCTCGGAGACGCCAGGTTGACTTCTTACCCTAATAGTGTGTTGGCATTTGGCAGCCGCTAATTAGTTTGAAATCCTCGCTTGAGTGGTTAGCTGCTCAAACTGTCGCCATTATTAAATTTTTATTAAAGGTACAGATACTGATTGAACAAGTAACATTTCATTAGGTTTAATAACCTCAGGTAATATTTATATAATAAAAAATTATTTATTTTTTTCATCAAATGTGTCATCAATATTTTTATCCCAAATCAGATTTGATTTTTGTAAATTACAACAGTCGTTCCCATATTACTTTTCTGAAACCTGATTTTTTTTGGAGGGGTAAGAATATGATTGTCAAAAAATAATTTTTCTGCAAAAAAATATTTAACATTTATTCTCAAAAGATTTCTTTTCTTTTAAACCAGGAACATACATTTAAATAGTGAATGCCGTCATTATTAATTGGCCTACAGTATTTTTGTTTTTCCAACTTTTTGGGCTGAATTGACTTCTCGTCTGCTTACTCTGAAGTCTACCTGCTTTGAACCTGCTCACCTCCCTCAACCTGTTTCTACTTGCTTGACTTGTTTACAACCTTCTTGTGGGCCTCGTCTTTGTTGAAACCATTCCTCGTGTTGAAATAAGCACCTCTGATTGCATCTCATTCAGATGGCCATCGTGCAGAGCGGCAACGTACAGCGCTTGTCCTTCCCCCTGACCGTGGCCACGTTCTTCACTTCCACTTCCTGGTTCTTCTACGGCCAGCAGCTGGATGACTACTACGTCATGGTACCACACACAATTACGAATTCACTTATTATGCTAATCAACAGCAAATCCGAATTTTCCAATATTTGCGAATATGATTCTCCTGCGTGTGCATTTTAGGTCCCGAACCTTCCTGGAATTCTCACTAGCATCATCAGATTTTATTTGTTTTGGAGATTTGCCCATGTCAGCCCCGCCTATAAGTCCATGCAGGTATGATCATATCCAGCAATGGACGTGTTACACAATGAGAAAAGTCCCACTGTGGGCGATGACGTCTATGATCCACAAAGTTGTAAGTAAAAGTATTTATATTCCAAAGGTATATTGCCATACTTGAGAAATTTAATTCAGGTCTTTTGTTAAAGGTGTCCCCCTTTAAGTGCCTTGCGTTGGCTACTAGTGGGTATCCTGGACCGACTGAAGAAAAAAAAAAAAGATAAATAGTAAAACTGAGAAGTTTTCAAATAATCCCATTTGCGAAAATCTATTCAAGTGCATTGATTTGTTTACTGTGATCCAAAGACTGCGTTGTTTGTAGGCTGCTATTTTGAAGAGGGCGAACACGTGTCGAGCGTTCTGCCGGGAAAACACTTTTTTTTAAATTCTATTTCCTCTTGTGCCTTTCCTTCTTACCAGAACATATCAGTGGCAGTAAGTTATGTATTGTGTTTCTATGACGACTGTTTACATCGGCTATTTTTGAAAGCTTTTTTTAAAAGTGTAAAATGGACCTAAATGATGACTTTTTGTCAATAAATGCTATTGGTATTCCAATGGGAGCAACAGCGCCCCCTAGAGCCTATCCCTTGATTGTAAAAGGAATTTGTCTGTGTGTGTATAATACAAAGCTTGCTTGATAGTGCGGTGGCGCGAATGAGCTTGTTTGTGTGTGAGTGTGTTGATCCAGAGAGGCCAGTGGTGGGAAAGGCCACACCAGAGGTTCTCATCCCATGTGTGTGTGTGTTACATGAATCCTTTTCCTGAGCTCAAACAGCCCTGATACAACACACACAACACACACAGACACAACACGGCATTGTGCTGCTGAAGCAAGTGAAGGTGGGAAACAAATGTGGCATATTGAACGGAAGACATGAATCAAAAGCGGACATTTAAATGGTCGCTTTTGTTTGACATTTAAATTGTGAAAGTCAACAAACAAGCACTTTTTGACAGGAGCTTAGATTAATTAGAGTGCTACAATTATGTTTTTCTGGATCAATATTCTTCATTTAACCACTAAAGCAAATGTGTATTTTTTTAAAAATGATATTTATGTTTGCTATTGGGAAAATGTAACATGCTATACATATTTAAGTTAATGTAAATACCCATAAATAGTCTGCTAATAAAAATCTGTTTTTACAATTTTATAGCAGTTTTGAATATCTAAATTTCTGCAAAGTTCATTCAAGTGGCAAAAGTTCAACTTTGGGAAACAAAGTCAAAGTCTGCTTTATTGTCAATTTCTTCACACGCCAAGACACACAAAGAAATCAAAATTACGTTCCCACTATCCCACGGTGACAAGACATAGTACACAATATACATACAAGTAAACACAAAAAAATAAAAACAAGAAGGCACAAACTGAATAAATAACAGTTCTGTTATATCCCAAAATTAATAAATAGAACAAAGTGGAACAACTGTACAAATCATTAAACAGTGTAGATCCACGTGCACACGATAGCTTAAATTTATAACGTGTGAATAAATGGGAGGGAGGGGGGGTGATAGGGTGAGCGAAAGCACATTCCTAATGTGCAAAACAGCAGCTGGGACAGGTGTGCATTTACTGGGACGGCCTGCGTGGGTGCACCGTGTGCTGAGTAGTGTCCGCTAACTGTGTGTGTGTCATCACTTTGTGCAAGCTGCACAAGGTGCTTCATGCATAGCGGGGGGCCCCAAAATGCCAGTCAGCTCACATGTGTGTGTAGTCTACAAGGAGGCAGGAAACAGAGCCATCCTGTTTGCAAGTTGAACTCATTGTTCAGCTGATTGTACTCACCCCCTCCCCTCCCTCATCGTCACCCTTACTACACACGCGACAAACAAACCCGCTGTTGTGTTTACTCCACTGCAAGCGTTGTAAAGGCTGTTATTGTCCCTTTAAAGGCCGAGGCAGGAAATCTACGAAGCAACTTGCGGAACACGCAAATACAGTGAGCGATATAAATCTTCAGCTGTGTGCAGTTGTCACTTAAAGACCTTTGCTCCACATACATTAACAGGCAGAAGCTTCTCCGTGTGTGTGTATATGTGTCCTCAGGGCGATGCACAACGCGCCAGATTGTTTTACCACCTTCCTCCTCGTCTTGCTGGTATTTTGGCGGCCTTTGGGAGCCGAGGCAGGCGACAGCGAGGTGACATGCGGACAGGCGCTCATTAAGCTGTCAGGGCAGAACGACGGCCCGCCTCTTGACTGCCTGCATGCACACTTCTTCATTTCATACAAATCATCTGACACGCTCATCTCGCTTTACACTGACGTCTCAATAAACTCACTTGGATTTTTTTTTTTTTTTTTTACTGTGATGTAATCAGCTTTTTTTTCCCCTCACTGTAAATTGCAGCAAGTTTTGGGCTTAATGGAGGGTTAATGTTTTTTAAGGCAAATTATGAGACACGCTCAGTTAATGCCTGCCTCAGCACGCTTCAAGTTTGTGGTGCGAGAGAAAGACAGACATATATAGGCACTATATGTTGAGAAAATGCCCCGAGGTAAAACCAGTTTGAGTACAGCATGTTTCTATGCTTGCAAGAAAGCACGTCATGTTGTTCCTGCAAATAATTCTTGATTATTTTTTATCAGTGTACAACTATAACAAATGGCTCAATAAGACAACTCCCAGTCGATTGTGTTCGTGAGAAGATTGATTTTTTTTTTATTTTAATATATGATTCCACAGTGTGCTCAATCATTTATGGTGCAATTTTACTAAGAAATTGATGGAGGCAATTCTCAATTAATATAGTCGTGAGAAAGAGTTGTTGAGCTGTAAAAGCATGTTTTGTTTATTGTGGGTGTAACCAAGTTAGAAAAATGTTACAAAATCTTATATATAAATTCAAAACGTGCATAATTTTTTTAAAATATGTTTATCAGTAATAATGGCGTTTTTCAATGTAAGATGATATATTGTGTGATGTGATTGAATAGCAAATAATTGTTTTGCATAATTTATGTTTAAATGTGTTCGTATATAGTCCATGAAAAAAAAAATTGTGCATAATTAGTGTAAATGTGTGAATCACATCCGGGGTGAAAGGTCAAGCATAGAGAACAAGATGGTCGACAAGCGAACTCATTAAAGTGGATACAAGTGGAATTAGCATCATTGAAGGTAAGGTACCTTTGTTTATTCTTGCTCTTGTGTGAAGGAGCCATTTGTTTTAAAAGCGTAGCAGCAGTATGTAACATTGGAAGTGAAATATATCAGTTTCCAGAAACTTTGAGATTCATTAACAATAAATGCCTTCATATGATAACATGAAACCCCAAAATAACAAAAGCATGGATAGCACGAGGTGGAAATGTCCCTTGCGTTGAAGCTAAAATTGTGTTAAAAACATTTTAATACTTTCCATTCTAATCAATTCTATTCAAACACATCATAACAGTATCAGTAAAACTCAGGTAATGTCGCCGCCTTGTGGTGTGGCTGTAACATTGCAAGCTCACTCGCCAGACACTGCTGTCAGTCTACTCACAGCTGCTCACCGTAATATAACCAGACTCGACATGTTTACTTTAAAACGCTAACCCCTAATTTGAAAGCCTAAACCTGCCCTGACGTATTGGCTTCACTAAAAAACAACCATAAAAAAAAACTGCGGCCATTCACACAAACGGAGCTGTCAAGCCACTCAAACAATTAATGGAAGGCTTGCCCTCACATGATGCTGTTACGCAACATTCACTCAAAGTGAGCATGTATTTTTTCCCCCCACCTAATCCCAACTTGTCTAGTTAACAATAACAAACGACATAAAAAATAGCACTTGTTAGCAAGCAAAACAAAGTTAGGTACGTTACGTGTCAGATTACAAGTTATTTTATTCTTATGATTTAAAAAAAAAAGCTAAGCATACAGTGTCACGTGATTCCACTACCACACTCATTCCCTCAAAAAAAAAAAAAATCATGTACAATCAAGTTCAAATCCTGTGTAAATATTACAATATCGACAATCAGCGCTGTCAGGCATAAACAACCACATCATTACCTGCACAAAAGGAGAAGAACGCTCATATTTTACCGACACTGTCACGGAGGTATTATTAAATATAATAAGTGATGTGCCTTGGAGCTAGTTACAATCCAATAAATGTGCCTTAACAGCCCCGTGAGGCCACACACGTACAAATCAATCATTCCTACAAAACATTCAATTGACAAACATATCCTGTATATGCATGTTGAACACATGCAATGAAAAGAATTCGGCAAATATCATCAAATACATCACAAGACCTTTCAAAATTGCAATAAATATACTGTTGACATACAAAATGGTCATATGAATTCAAATCCAATCAATCTTCAGGAAACCAATTATATTAGCTCTTCCGTTACGCTACGTTACAAATAAAGGCTTTGAATTTTTAGACAGAGTATATCTGCAGTGCTTTTATAACAATCATAAAATAAATACAGCGCATCATAGTCACGCCCACATGCAATATTTGTCTGAGTTATGCATAGTCGAAATTTTGCTTCAGCCACAATGTTAACATGGAAGCATGAAAAACCAATTGCACGACTTCATGATTTACTAACATCGGTCGCACGTGTTTTGATGGTCACCCTGGACGGCGGTGGCGGCGGCGCCTCCTCCTCGATGCTGCGACTGGCCACCAGGTCCTGCAGCTGCAGGGCGCCGCCGCCGATGAAGCAGAAGGCGGGACAGACGGGGGCCGAGCAGTCCACGTGGCCCTCCCACAGCACGCGTAAGGAGTGGGCGTCGTAGAAGGCCACGCTGCCCTCGTCGCAGTCCAAGCACACGCCCAACCTAGGCGGCAGAGGCGTCGTGTAAGGGTGGGCGGGCTTAGAATGTTGGTGGCCTCGGGGGAGAAGGATTTTGCCCATGCCCATGGTGAGGAAGCAGAAGGCGGGCGAGTCCTGGTTGTCGTCTGCCTCGCTGTCATGGCCGCTGTCCGGGTCATACCTTAGGATGGAGAGAAAACGTTTGGTAAAAGAGTGCTGATATTTTCTATATCCTGCAGAGGGCGCCAGAGGGTTCTCACCTGGGACTGGCCATGTCTTGCGGCTGATGGAACCATTCTTGAAGTTTGGCCTCCTGTCCCACTCCGACCTGCATAAATGGCAAAAAAAATAAAATGAACCCTGAAGAGCAATGATGAGCACTTGAAAATGTCAAAAGATTCTCCTGCCTTAATCAGGTAGGAGCCGGGTTCCACCGAGCAGGCCCAGTAGTGCCTGCCTTGAGAGACGGCCAGGTCGGCCACCAGAAGGTCGGCGGTCAGGTGGCAGGAGGTGAGCGTGCGGTCGGCGACCTTCAGCAAGGAGAGGCCCGGCACGCTACGGGCGTACGTCTGACCCTTGCCCAGCGCCAGCCGGTCGGAATGCAAGCCCCAGCGAGAGTCCAAGGAGAAAGACAACACTGGGCAGAGGGCATAACAGGAAAGGGAGAAAAGGAAAAGGAATTCTCAAGCTGAACACACAATGGAGGAAACAACAGGAAAGCAGAAAAAGAAGTACGAAGAAAAAATATTCAAACTCAAAACATTCACATTTTAAACATTGACAGCATATATAAATGAATGAATTTACCGGGAGCCGGCGGCGTGTGAAGGTACACGTCCTCGCTGAAATCTCCAAAGCCGGCCTTGTTGCAGCCTCGCACCCTCATCACGTACACGCTGTCGATCTGCAGTTGACCCACGATGGCGCTGGTCCCTCGCACTTCGTCCAGTCTCCGCCACGTCGTCGAGGCGTTGGGGGATCGGGTGCCGCCCCACGTGTCTCCGGACGCGCCCGTCCGTCTCCGGTACTCGACGGAGAAGTGCCACGCCGGGGCCGAGTCCTGCGGGAGGCGCCAGCACAGGAAGAGCTGGTCGTACGCCAGCGTCTTCTGGGTGTCGATCACTGGGGCCAGAGGGGCTGGCGGCCACAAAACAAGGTATGCGATCGATCAATTCGCGGCGCCTATTCTGTAAAGTTGATACATTTAGGTGTACCTAATGTAATGTCCAGTGCGGAACCTACCGCGAATAAAATCTAAGCCGTTAATGAGTTTGATCTCTTTTGTTGCATCCAGGTGAAAATGCCTGAATGATGGATCAGCGTTCAGGGAGAAGCACTGGAGGTTTGTGATGGCCTTCACTAGCCTGCCCGGGGAAATAAAACAATCACATTAAGACAATGATAAAAAAAAAAAAAAATGTCAGCAAGAAGAAGCAACCTGTTGTGAGTGACTCTGGCCGCCTGCACGAAACACGGCTGGTCGATCTCCTTGAGGAGCTCATGGGTGTAGGCCATCATGCCGGCGTGCTCCAGCATGTCTCGCCTGGCCGACGCCTGAGCGGACAGCGCCTCCTCCCTGCGACTGCGCGAGCCCTCCAGGGCCACGGACAACACCCCCTGCCGCTCGGCGATGGACGCAGCCAGATCCTGCATGCAGCGACTCAGATGGCGGAGAGCCACGGTGCTATTGGCCTGCAGGCACAAATGTAAGGGTGACGACCTTTAGCTAAAAACTATGTATACACATATGAATTACTGTACGCAGGCGCCCTCTAGTGGTATGTGAACAAATCACAGTCCAAGTGCAGTTCATTTGCATGGAATCTCGTCCAACCTGACCTCCATCTGTTTGATGGTCCCCTCCAGTTGTGTGATTTGACTCTGGATGGTCTCCTGGTTGGCCAAGATGTAGTTAACCTCCTTGGTCAGTTGATCCTATAAGAGCAGGAAGCAAAGCTGATACCAGTGCCTTTAAAAAAAAAAAAAAAATGTGGGGTACCTTGAGGGCCTGGTAGGCTTGAGTCACTGGTAGGACTTTGTGGCCATGGTGGTTGCGGCGGAGCTTACACAGCGGACACAGCAACCTGCGGCAAGTGCAGCAGTACCACAACAGACGTTCCTGCTCGTGCTCCGTGCACGTCAGCACCTTCAGGGCACGGAAACATCACATTCAACGGAGACCATCACGGGGAGGGAAACAAGAAGAAAGACAAAACCTTTGGGCGAAAGTTGTTTGTGGGGAGGATGTGCTCGTGTTGGGCTCGGGGGGTCCCCCAGGGGTGGTAGAGCTTGAAACATTCATTGCAGAAGTTGGCTTTGCAGTCAGCACAGCCCTTGGTGGCCTCCAGAGATTGAGGAGGCTTGCAGAATGCGCACACGATGGCCGTGCTGCCCAAACTCTGCGTGTGCCTGTACCTGACGTACCGCAGAATAAATCAATACAAAATCTAATTTAGTTATAATTGAAAAGAAATAATTATAATAAATAAATTGTCTCCGGCATTTCACTTGTTTTTCCTTTTGCAGTTACCTTTCCACAATACGCTCCAGAGTGAGGTTGCGGGGACAATCGGTGAGGCCTTTCTCGCCAAGTTCCACATCCTCCTGACAGGAAGGACACGGGAACAGCATGGGGGGAGGGGCCACGTCCTTACGCCGCCGTCCGGGGTATGTGCTGCATGCTTGGGGGGAGGAGAAGAGGAAATCAAATTGAATATGTCACAAATATTGTCATTGGGAACATTCACACCTGTTTTGCTAGAAATATCTTTGTTGTGTGTGATATGAAACTCCAGGTTGAGGGCTGACCTCATGGATGATGTCACACGAGACTTTCTGACATCATCCCACTCAATTTTGAGACGTGTTCGTCCGCACTTACCAGTTCTTAGGATGTGGTCCGGGGTCCTCGGCGATGGTCTGCGGGGCTGGCGCGGGGAGCGAGTGTTGGGCGTGGAGGCCGGCGACCTCGGCTCCGGGGGGAGGTCAGGTTGAGGGAAGCCCCTCTGTACCAACACCTCGGCCGCACACAGTAAGCACACGCTGTGCTGGCAAGGCAGCAGGATGGGCTGCTTCACCATGTCGTCGCACACAGGACAACGAAGTTCTCGCTCCATGCTCTTCATGTTGGACTGGAATGAGAACATTGTACTCGCGTATCATTGCAATTGGGCTCAACTATTTTTAATCATGACCAGCGAGAAGCAGCATCCCGTTTCTATGACGACATACATCACCTCAGCTTCCTGTGCTATGTTTAAACATTTTGTTTGGATTACATGTGAACTATTGGGTGTTTTTTAATCTAATAAAAATCTTCATTTAGCAAGCGGCAGCTAAATACAAGCTATGTGTGAAATGCCATAATATAGCGATGCATGTGCACGTTGATTGGGGAATAAAAACCATGAGGAGTTTTATACTCACGCTGATACGAAGCAAAGCATCCATGATGGAAGTGAAGCTTTTTAATTCCGTGTCTGCCATGCGTGCAGGAAGAAAAGCCGGTGCCAGGGAGCCCTCTTATATCTGTGCTAGCAAATCGGCCCGCTGACGTGCTGCTATGAGCATCCTCGGAAAGGTGGGAGAAAGAACTGGGGGGCGTTATCGGGAGGGGGGGCGGCTTAATTCGGTCGCATTCTTTTGTCATCCATCATGATATTATTGTTGCTGTTTTTATTATTATTATTACGTGCGTTAAAGTTTTCTATTCAAAATTGCCAACGATATGAAATAAAACGAGTTCCTTGTGCTGCCAAAAGACAGCAGCATTGTAAAGCCCCATTGTCGTCAAAGCGGAACTATTGCTGTATGAATTTGTAGTTGGTGTTTCCTTCGGATGATAATAAAAAACGTACACAGTTGCTGTAGCAACCGATGCTACTTCCGGCTATAGCCAAGCGATTTGAATGTTAAACGCGGCGATAGACGGAGTAAACAAGCTTTTTGTGTGTTATTCGAGTGAGCTGTTTTCCTTTACAAGGTAAATTTAACTATAGTTAGTTAATACCGTGCGGAATATCGGGTTATTTTGTTGCCTAACAATTGCAATAAACAGAGGATGCCGATTAATCCGCGTAACTGTTCGTTATTGTTTTCAAAATAGGGAGCTTCAAAGTTAAGATGTCGGCCATCAGCAGCCTTATTCCTGCTCGATTCCTAACAATCATCGCCCACCTTGTTATTGTCATCACCATCTTTTGGACGAGGGTAAGATCATTTACACTATATTTATTGGTAAAACATCTTTTTATTTTCAATCAGAAACAATCTTTGATGAAAATAGAATTTTAGGATTAAGATAGTCACAAGGCCCTTGCTTGTTATATTCAAGCTTCTTTTTGTCATGATTTATTTTATCAGTCAACTATTTGATTGACACCAAATCTTATTTTTGCAGGAATTTAATGTAAAGGCGTGCTTGCCTTTGGAGTTCACGCAAGAGCAATACGACAGTGAGGATTTAAAGTAAGTACAAATAAAATGCATGCACACGGACACACACTAATATGCATTTTGTGTGTGTTCCAGGTTAGTGGTGGCCCTGTCAGTCACACTTGTGTTATTTGCCATTGAGTTAGCTGGCTTCTTCTCAGGAGTGTCCATGTTCAACGGCAGCCAAGGCCTTCTGTGTATCCTTCACCTACTCTGAGATGTGTATGACCACATAATCTATGGAGAAAAAGCAATTCCATGACTCGTGTCCCAGCCACAGGAGCCCATGCCTGTGGCTCAGTGGCCCTTCTTTTCTTTCTATTTGAGCAGTTGGACTGTGCAGTCTACTGGTGGATTGTTGCCTTCTGCAGGTTAGTTTGCTGTAGTTTAAAAAAAAAAAAAAAGATTTTGGTTTTCCCTGACATCCACATCACCTAGCTTTGACAGTCCACTGCAGCGCATCCGTTTCCTTGTCTTATTTTGTTTTTGAGAAGTGGGAGTGCTGGACATATTGGGTTATTTTTGTACCCTGCAGGTTGGTGCACATGGACTGATTTATGCAAATTTATATTTCGGGGTTAGAGGGTGGAGGAGTCCGAGACGACAAATTAGAAAATAATGTTTATGACCAGATGTCATTCTCTGTGTTTTCTTCTAGTGTGCTGCCTGCCCTCATGGAGATTCTTCTGTTTATCGCTGTTTTTGGACTTGCGAAGAAGCCATTATGATGTAGAAAATGTTGACAAGGAATTTGTCGTGCAGTATTCAATTTATCATGCTAGTGGTTAGCAACGTTTGCCTCACAGTTGAGAGGTTCTGGTTCAGAATTTCTTCTCGGGATGTGGATTTTTGCTATTTGCAGACTTGCCTGGTCCCTTTTTCCTTTATTGTTGCTTTTAACACTATTATATCCTACTGTATGTATGTTTTATTTTTTATATTTATTAAATTTTCATTGAATATTCTATTATTGCTGTTATTTTTTTTACTGCTCATGAATTATTATCTCTTTCATAAATACAATTATTTGACTAGTTACAATTTATTTCTTATTTATTTTACTATTTTATTTTAATAGCTCGATAGACCAGTTCCGGGTGAAGGTTCCTTCGGTTCCTAGGTCGTAACTCTTACCAATTCGGCTAGTTCGGCAAAGTTAAATTGGACCTTTAAAAAGTAAATAAATAAATAACTACAGTTACGAGCAATTAACTTGGAACGATGGGTATGTATTGCACTTAATAAAAATGTATTTATGGGGATTTAACGTGTATACAGGCGTCCAACCCCATTACTCCGCTCAAGTAGCTAGCTTGTCGTGCTAACTATTTAGCTAACTAGCACTGATTCATAAAAATATTAGCGCTAAGGGTTTGAGCTATTGTGGTAATAAGCTTTATTCTAAAACATTGTTTTTCCGTTACTACTGGCTATACGCTAACGTGATTTTGACGTTAGCATTAGTTTAGCATCTGCAAGGCTTCCGTCCGAACACTGACGTGTCATTAGAAGGGGGTTCAATTTCACAAACTTTAAACTGTAAAACTAACCTATGCTATATTTACGTTCATAAAAATAAATCAGAGTCAGTTTACATTTTTTTCCTTAAGTACACTGCGTTCTAAATTATTTTCCCCTGTCTCAAATTTGAGGTAAATTAGTTGCATCGACTATTTATGAATGTGACATGCTTCATAATTTTTAAGCTTATGTATTCATTGCATTATACAAAGACATAATGTTGATTTTTTTTTTTTTTTTGCCTTTATATCCCTAATAAAGCTAATCAGAATATAAATCAACTGGTATCATGAATGGAGAATTGTTTTTGTCTCTGCAGCAGTGAACACGGGCACGTCTCTGGTGCTGTCCAGCCTTCTTTCCGTGTTGGTATTCGCCGGCATGCAGATGTTCAGTAAGCAGCTGGCATCCTGCGAGTGGCTCACTATCCTGGGGGGCTTCCTGGGCTCCGTCCTCTTTATCTGCTCCCTCACTGTATCCTCCATGAGCACAAGACTCATCACTTGACTTTTTGTATTTTTTATCACAACCAGTTAACCCTAACTCCTTCTTCAGGCATTTAGTAATCTGGAAAATCTGTTTTTTGGGAAAGGATTCCAAGCCAAGATCTTCCCTGAAAGTAGGTTTCTGCAGAATGGGAGTAAGATGGAGTATTTGGAATACTGTATATAAATTTATTATTTTCAATATTGTTCACATTTTTAGTTCTGCTGTGCCTGTGCCTGTCGCTGTTTGCGTCCGGTCTGGTTCATCGCGTGTGTGTCACCACATGGTCAGTCACTTTCTTCACTCCATCATTTTTTTTTCCCTCCACTAAATCTGTCAACACTCTCTCCTTGCAGCTTGATCTTCTCCCTCTTCGCCCTGTATTACATCAACAAAATATCCGCTGCCCTCTACCAGGCGGCCACGCCCATGGCGGTCCCCGTCAAGGCGCCCACCAAGGGCAAAAGGAAGAACTGAGGAACACAAACAAGACATCCCTCTTTTGACCGAAACTGATTGGCCACATTCCATGAAAGAGATTACTATTAGTACAACACATTTTGTAATTAAATTAAAAAAACATTCATTGTGTCTGGCCTCATTCAAACTGGGGGGTATTGTTCAGTGAATTAAAACCCAAATAAAAAATAGAATAATTAATTGCAAATTTCTCTGGCTGTGATAGTCTGCACCTTCCAGCAACTTTTTTTACTCCCACTGAAAATGAAAATATTTAATGTTTTTGTTGTTAACCTCAATTTGTGACTCACGTATTGTACACTTTTGTGTATTTTTTTTTTTAAAATCACAGTCATTGTCAACTGCAAAGCACCTTGGGACTTTTGCACTTGAGAAATCCTAGCAAGGCCCCCACCCATGAGTAATGCTGAGTTCCAATAAAACCTCAAATAGGAACTTCCCATAAGATAAATGTATAATTATACCGCAAGGGTAACAAATTATAAATTTGCGTTACAAACCTATTTGTATATTGCAAAAATCCGTTTTTACGTCTCATTGGAACATAGTAAAGGCAGAACATGGCGTGCTGCCATTGGCTACTGCATCGTGGTAGAATGTTTGAAGGCCGACTTACAATTCACCCTTTCATTTAACAGCCCAACAAAGTCAGTGGAAACTTGTGATTTGTTAGCATCTTATATTCTATGCAAGTGTGACTTCACTTTGGAAAAACTCAACTTTGTGGTTGTGATAGTCGAAAAAAAAAAGCATTTGGGGAGTCATATTCAAAAGGGTGTGTAGAGACATGAGCACATTATTTTTTTGAACTCCCCTCCCACCTTTTTTTTCTTCTTCATCTCCTCCCATCTCCTTCTCGCGGGCGTTGCCCGGCGGACTATATATACTCGAATAAACTCGTGTTGAACTCCTCCTTTCCTCTCAAAGACATCTTGCTCACTCAGCCTCCTCGTAGCTACGGTAAGTGTTCATTCTGGAACTTTTTTTTTTTTTTTTTTTTGGGCGGATTACGCTCATTTTACGCATGCATAGCAGAAGTGTTACTTCACGGAAAACAGGAAAATAAACTCGCTCATTATTAAAACGTCGAGTAGATAGCTTCGAGTCATTTAAATGAATAGTTTTTCTCGTTTATTCTCAGTTTTACGCCGAATGTTTGCCATTGGGTGTGTTCCCATGCGTCATTCATCGGGTGGTCTGCGGTTTGGGCGCACGTAGTACATTTCTCCAAGTGACAAGTCGCCACTGGCCTTCTGTTTCCTGTGCTTTTGTTTAAACTGATCGTAAACTACTCTATTTTAATCACTTTTGTCTGAGTGAAATCCAATAGGAATAGGGCGGATGTGGAGCAAAGGGTATAGGCGATAAGGATGTCCGTGTGTTGCGGAACATTTGGTCTAATATTGAAAGAATTTGCTCTGAGTGCCAATAAAAGCAACGCCTGTATCCTCCCTTTAGTCCACTCACTGTTTACTTTGGATAGGGATGATATTGTTATCTTTAAGTGAGCTTTTAAATAAACACAGATAATACAATGTAGTATTAATTAAATTCAAATTGTCAAATCTAGCAAACAAATTATCGTATTTGGCTATTTTACCATTACCTGACCACGCCTCATAATGTATAATTATTAAATTCAAATTCAGAATGTCATAAATCTAGCAAACAAATGATCTTATTTGGCTATTTTACCTGACCACGCCTCAGCTTTTTCTGCTTTTTGTCCATTTGCAGCTTCCATCCACCTGCTTCTGCAGCCATGTCTGATTTGGAGAAATGCATGGAGAACCTCATTGTCATCTTCCACCGCTACGCCAAAGATGATGGTGATGGCAGGACTCTGAGCAAAAAAGAACTGAAGAAACTACTGGAGACTGAGTTGCCCACCTTCCTCAAAGTGAGCCCACTCTCAAGTTGTTGATCATGTCGATTTCCTAGTCTAAAAGTCAACCAGCATTCTGAATCAGATCATTTGACTTATTCCTCATGATTGTCCCCTAACCACCTCTTTTGTTTTTCCAGACTCAAAAGAACCCCAAAACAGTGGATTGCATCTTGCAGGACCTGGACCACAACAAAGATGACAAGTTAGACTTTGAAGAGTTTCTCCCCTTGGTCGCGGGCCTCTCCTTGGCCTGTGAGAAGTGCTACGTGCTGCACCAGAAGAAGGGCAAACAGTAAACACAAGAGTATAAATGCATTTCTGACTGAATATTTCCTTATCTGTCTGATTATTCACACCATGAAGGTCTGTTTTTGTATTTTTATCCTGCATGATTTGAACACATGGAACCAGTTTAGCCCAAAGGCGTCCACCCTGTTTGTTCTGCCTTTGAAACGCTGTGATTGATAACCAAACAGCTGAGAAATGGCAAGAGAACTATTTGGCACTACTTTCTAGTTTTCCGTAAAGTGTTTCCGCTGTGTACTAAATCACAAAGCTAACAAATTCTGTATATGTATGTGAGTCTTAATGAAACTTTCACGGCTGAAATAAAATGTTAATCTGCTAGCAGAATTGCTTCTTTTTTTCTAATGCTTAGATGGCTGGTTGTTGCTATGCAGAATTTGATGGGGGTCCAAAAAATGTGGGCATTCAAGCCAGATTAAATAAAAATACACTTAAAAAAGCTAAATCAACCACTTTTTATGGCATTTTAAAAGTTTGAACTTCTGACATGTTCCCATATTTAACAGTGCTGGAAAAAAGATTTAGCATAATCCATTTTCATGGAGTCAAGCTTTGCGATTTGCATACAATAGCCCAAAACAGCGCCATCTGGTGGGGCTCTTTGCCCCTTTAATGCAAGTTCCTCACAGCTTGAATGTTGAGCAAGGCTTGAAAGGATGACACATCACTATCTGGCATCCGAGTTTTGCAAGTGGTTAAAATCACGCCCTTAGAACACAGCATAGTTGTATCTGAGGAATTCAAAACATGTGATATGTTGCCATGACAACGCTGCTTGAGTATACAGTATCTGCACTCATGTTAGTCCGCACTGGAATCAAACAGATTACATCACTTCAGAGTCCCAAATTGCAACTAAAGAAAAGTTATTTATCAATTTAACAGAATTAAAGGATGGCATGGTAACAAAAAACATGCCAAATCATGATTAATCCTAGCTAAATGTGCTAACATGCTAACACTCTCATACGCTTTCATTTAAAAAAAAAACAAAAAAACTAAACACAAGGTAGAGCTAAAATAAAACACTAGGGGGCAGCATCGATACGAACTAGGGATGGGCACATTGGGTTTGTTTCCTTTCAGATGTTTTGACTCGTGTGCAAATCACACAGAGATGAGTCAGAACCAGTAACACCAGTCTGGGCAATGAACAGAGCTTGAGTCATAGTTTGTTTGCTCGAACGACTTTAAAAGACATACGAGAGGACGATTCCAGTTGAGTTGCTGTACGTACCGTGAGTATCTATCTATCTATCTATCTATCTATCTATCTATCTATCTATCTATCTATCTATCTATCTATCTATCTATCTATCTATCTATCTATCTATCTATCTATCTATCTATCTATCTATCTATCTATCTATCTATCTATCTATCTATCTATCTACCTACCTACCTACCTACCTACCTACCTACCTACCTACCTACCTACCTGTTTGTCCGTCTGTCGTCCATCCGTTCGTCTGTCTGTCTGTCTGTTTGACCCAACCCTTAGCGATACCTTCAAGGATTCCTCATTGCAACATTTTCCATTATTTTTCTCTCTTCCTTTGCACCGATTTCCAGAAGCAGACTTTTTTTTGTCGTCCCGAGTAGCCATGGGTGAACTGGAAAACGCTATCAAATGTTGCGTGGATGTCTTTGTGAAGAACTGCGGCGAGGGCAGCGACTGTTTGAACTTAGATGAGTTCAAAACAATGATGGGGAAAGAAATCACCGCCTCAAGTTATAAGGTAGAAACTGCTCAGGACAGGAAGTCATAGTGGAAGTAGCACTTGAAGTTGACCTCAATTTCTTTCACAGGGGAAATTTAACGTGAACGATCTGGACGAGGCCTTTTCCAAATTGGACAAGAATGACAACGGCGAAATCAGCATTCAGGAGTTTTCCAGATGCATTAACATTCTGATTAAAGGTTACTACCGCAAAAACGTGAAAGCCAAAAGAGGTGGCAAGGGAGGCCGGGGCCGAAAGCAGGGTGCCAAGGGAGACGACGACGGCGGTGAAGATGAGGATTAGCATATTTTCAATCTGTCTTGTTTCTCATGCATTCTCAATACAAGCTTGAGACCAAAAAATATAATAAAGACTGATCATTTGATTATCTTCAGTTTCATCCTGTCTGGTTATTCGTGAAATGAAACCTTGTTTGACTTTCTTTTATTGCTCATATAGTGATGGTAAAACGAAGCTTCGAATTTGCTTCATGAACCAGTCGTATTTTTTTTTTTTATGGCACTCTGTTTCAACATTGGACTGAGCACATACTGACTTACCATTTCTTAAAAACCTTTCTTTAAACCAACATCGCCTTCTCACCATCACCTCAAGTATTTTTATTTATTTTTTTACCTCGTTACAGGTGTTTCATTTACCCAAGTCCTTCCCATTTCTATGACTCACCCCAACATTAAACATTGATCGAGGAAGTTAAACAAATGTGATTCACATTGTTTATAGGTGTGGCAAGTATTGAAATATTTTTTTATTTATTTACTCGGCGGTACCTCCAACCTGTGTTCCACCCTAAGCTGTCCTCGAAAGTGGTTTCACTGACAAATTGGGCTCAGCAGACAAAAACCAGAACGGTGAAACCAGTCTAGGTGGAGTCTGAACCGTTTTACTTTAATGACATTTGTCTGCACGTGTCATTAAGTGAATTAGCAGTCCGATATAAGAAGATTCATCTCACTCAAGTCCATTTGGACATCTCTTGAGTGTCACACGGGGATCTCGTCTTGACTGCTGAATATTCTGTAAGTGGAATTTGCGCAATAATGTTTGGTGTGTGATGAAAATGAGAATATATTTGCAATTGTGGGTAATATTGAAATTAATATTGATGATTTTTTCTTGAAATGTCTCGTTTCTTCAAACAATTAGAAATCTCTTCCCCTCCAAAGTCACCATGGGCCGCCTGGATGAAGTTATCATAAAGTTAGCGGAACTCTTCAAGGAGTACAACACCGATGGCGACAAGTATTTGAGCCCAGCTGAAACAAAAGCCATGCTTGAGAAGGAAATCAATATCGACAACTTGCAGGTGAGCGACATTGATGCGATCGCTGATGTGTGCCAGATTCCCTGCGTCTTAACGTGTTCTTGATTTGGTGTTTTGACAGGGGCTAATCACCTTGGACAATGTCAAGGAGAGTTTGAAGCAGCTGGACGATAGCAAAGAGGTCGACCTTAGACTCTTTGACTTGGGAAAAGCTGTGACTGAACTGACGGTGATTTACAACCGCAAGAAAATGGCACAGTAAAGGATTAAATAAATAAATAAAGCCAAATTAATAGGGATAGTTCAAATAATTGCTGAAATGGACTTCAATAAAAAAAAAAAATTGGGTTTAATGCAAAGTTGCTGGTCTTTTTTTAAACTGTCTGCTACTTTGAATAAATAACAAAATAAATAATATGAAAAGCCTTTGAGGGTTCTGGCCTTTATTGATGTTCTCAAACTTTTTCTGACATGCACATTGAAAATAAATGCAACATATTTGAGGGTTGTATCCTTGTTTTTTTGGGGCAAATAAAAAAAAAAAAACTTTCAAGTTTCATGATGTCTTTGCATCATATTGGCTCTCAATTTTTGTCAATTTGACGATGCATTTTATAATGGCGTTAACCACGTTGGACTAGATGCTACATGCTAAATGCTAAAAAAAAGCTGAACGCGCTTTAATTGCCACTCTTTGGAAAGCCAGAAGTTTGTGTTGCTTCTTCTGATCTTGTCAGTACAATATTGACAAGAAATAAAACTCTATTTGACTGATTGAGATTTTTTTTGATCACATGATTAAAGGAACTCTCACGTCATCATCTTATGTCATCCATGTTATATAATATTTTCTATTCTCGTTCATCTTGTTTCCTATCATTGCATAATATATAATTAAACAGTGTTTTAACTGAACATTATTGGCCTCACATATGTTACGTTAGAAAAATCTCGCAGCACAAAAAGAACTGTGACAAAAACTTACAATTATAAAATGTGCGCTTGTTTAGTTGAACACTAAGCTAGGTTTTATTCTGTGAATGGAAACAGGTGCCTTTTTTGGGGGGGGTATTGTGTCTAAATGAAGATGAAGAACCTCCAAAATTCTTAAAATAAATATAATTGTTTTTACTTAACAGCGAATACACCTTAAACACAATGAGAGCGAGAAACTCCTCCCACACGCCTCAGACAGTCACGAAAGGTTAATTGAAGACGAAATTATCCGTGACTCAGTGTTTGTTTGTCTGAGATTGGCTGACCTCCAATTTAGGGTATACCTCGCCTTCCCTGCCGCCCCAAGATGACAAGGAGAGGCGCCAGCGCACCCCGTTCAGACCGGTTCAAAGAATGTTTAAATTGGGCTCAGACCGAAACAGTGAAACCAGTCTAGGTGGAGTGGGAAACTTTTGTTTTTAATAACGTTTGATTGAGTCTGTGTGCATGGGTGTTTATAAGAAGGACAAAATAAGAACATGCATCTCATTTGAGCATCTCCAAAGAGTCACTCGAGATCTCACCTCGTCCACTGAAGCTACCGTAAGTATTCAAGGAAATTTCTAGATGCTCGTTAGGTTAAATTGAATTGATGTTCAAATCAATTATGTCTGTTGTTTTATTTTTTTCAAAACAGGAAGAAGACTTTTGGTCAACCTGAGTCACCATGGGTCGCCTGGATGAAATCATTGTAACGTTGTCAGATCTCTTTGAGGAATACAACACTGGAGACAACCAAAAGCAAAAACGATTGGGAAAAGACGAGATTGCGGCCATGCTGGCGAGTGAAGTCAGCATCGACAAGTTTAACGTGAGAGGATAAATTAGTGAACACATTCACAGTACTATGTTGCTTGACGTTTTCTTCATTTGGTGGTTTGACAGGGCAAAGTCTCCTTGGATGTTATCAAACAGACCATGCAGCAGGTGGACAAGAATAAAGACAGCGAAATCAAAATTCTGGAATTCTGCAGAGCTGTGACGAACCTGGCCGTGTTATACTACCGCAGGAATACGCCCGGGGAAAATGTTTAAAACAACTAACAACTGTCAGAAAAATAAATAAAGCACAAAAAAAGTACACTTTTTTTTTGTATGCTTCTTTTCATGGCAGGAATAAGAAAAAAATAATAAAATACTTTTTTTGCAAAGCCTTTTACGGTCCTGTCTCTTTATTGCAGATTCTGAAGCTTTTTTTTTTTTAAGTCTCAAAAAATTTCAGACTTTGCATTCCAGTGCTAATTAACTAGCATTAGCTAAATGTCAATGCTAGCAATGCTAGCTCTAAGGCAGGGGTGGGCAATTCATTTGAATCAGGTGTGTTGCAGCAGGTAGACCCAGAAGACGTGCAGGACTCAGGCCCTCATGGATCAGAGGGCTTTGCAAATTAAAACCGTGAGCCTGTAAGTCTGCAGCTTTATATTATTTGAAAGAGATTTTTTTTTGCTGGGTATACAAATGAAATGCTGACATGAAAAACAATTAAAAACCAAGCAATTTCGATTTCCATTCATGCACAAATGAAAAACAATTCGGAGCCGATTCATTTAAATTTGTACTCCGATGAAAACAGTTCTCACCAAGAAATGTTTACTAGAGGGAATATGAATGGTTAGTCATGCAGGCATGTTGACAGGTCGTCATGGTTACGTTGTTTAATAGGACAAGTAAACATGTGGCGTGACTTGTTTTGACTGACATCTGTAATGAGGATAACTAGCTAAATCACCGTAGTGAGCAAGGGCCAAAAAGTCTTAAAAGCAATAAAAAATAAATAAATGAAAATAAAATAATTAACAAAAATAAAATAAAGTGAAATGTTGCATAGGTCTTTTCAGTTTGTGTGCGAATGTGAATTGTGTCAGCCCTTTCTGCTCACTTTATTTACTAACAACACAAAAAAGAATTGAAAAAAAAACATTTGTGCAACTTCATTCAACATATTTGTTTTGGAATGTTTGACAGTTTTTCACAAATAGCAATGTCTTCAGTGACTGCACAAACACTACCAAACCAGTAAAACCTGTCAATGTGGAGGATGGCAAAAAGTGTGATTAGTCATTGAGGCGTTTGTTTATTTATAAAAGGCATTCACTTCATTCTTAAACTTGCTTCATTGGAAAACAAGACAAGAGCATCTGGTACGTACTGATGGAACTTGTGATATATGTTATCTGCATGATTAGATCTGTTGATATAAAAACTTCGTGTGCACTTATGCATATTTAAGATGATTTTTCTAGCCCATTCTGCAACTTTAGATGATCCTAACTCCAGTTTTTTTTATTTTTCTCTCCTGAACCAGATTGTTTACCCACCCGAAGCAGCCATGCGTGACATACAAAATTGCATTGATAAATTTGTGGATCTCTTTGAGGAGTACTCCAGTGAGCAAACTGACTGTTTGAGCAGAGAACAGTTCAAAGCACTGGTAACCAGTGAAATCAACTCTCCTGATTATGGAGTAAGTGACAAAATTGTAAACTTATCCACATTGCAGAATTGAATTTTCTTTTTGTTTCCTTGATATAAAACGGCCTGTTTTGTGTTTCCATAGGGGAAACTTGAGGTAAGCGATATTGATGACGTCTTTGCAGAGCTGGATAAGAACAAAGATGACCAGCTCGACTTCCAAGAGTTCATCAGTTGCATGGGCAAAATTATTAAAACTCAGCGCAAAAAGGCTGGCAGACGCGGCTGCGGCCCCCGCCCCGACATCGGCCCTATCTACGGCCCCGGCAGTGGCATCTACGGTAACTTCCACTGATCACTGTCAGCGCAAGTCAATAAAACACAATGAAGCTTAATGGTGGCTGTGCGTCTCTTTTTTTTAATAAATCCGCCTCAGAGGTCTTCAGTTTTGATTTCAAAACTTGGTTTTGACGCCCCCTTGTGGAGTTTGCGTGCAATGCATGTCACATCACCTCATGTCATTTTCGTATGTAGTGCCGCCCCTGTCGTATGACGTCATGTCATGTCAGGTGATTTTCATGTCAGCTCAGGTCGTGTTTACGTTCCGTTGTGGCTGTTACCATGACATAAAAAAGGTCTTTAAGGAAATGCACGAAAGCAAAAGCAGGAATATTGCATGAGTGCTTCATCACTGAAGAAGTACCCAAAATGGATCCATGCAGAAATATGTAAGAAGTTGAATGCTACATCTAAAAAAGGTGTGTTTATTATGGTATACATATATATATATTTATTCTCGATTTGTTTACTTGCACATTGCTTCTCTGCCAGGACATTCTATTTTTATTTAATACATTTTCCACATTATTCCAGTCTTAACATGAAAATACTTTATTTCAGTGAAATGGTACATAAATAGAATGTCGTTTTATTGGGAGCCAGCTAATTTTAGCACCTGGCTAACTGTTAGCAGCTAACTAGCAGTGGCAGGCTAAATGAAATAACCTAACATCAATATTTCGCAAAAATTATGTAAATAATATGAAGGCTAATTAGCTGACATTCTTTAAGTATTGTCTTTCTTCCTTTGATTAGTAACCGAGTGAATGTCGAAGCAGGTGGTGGACCTCATCCGGATAATAATAATAATTAACAAAAATAAAATAAAATGAAATGTTGCATAGGACTTTTCAGTCATGTGTGCGAATGTGAATTGTGTCAGCCCTTTCTGCTCACTTTATTTACTAACAACACAAAAAAGAATTGAAAAAAAAATTGCAAAATATCCCTGTTTATGTATGCAACAAAAACATTTGTACAACTTCTTTCAACTTATTTGTTTTGGAGTGTTTGACAGTTTTTCACAAATAGCAACATCTTCAGTAAACACAACCAGTAAAACCTGTAAATGTGGAGGATGGCAAAAAGTGCGATTAGTCATTGGGGCATTTGTTTATTTATAAAAGGCATTCACTTCATTCTCAAACTTGCGTCGTTGGAAAACAAGACAAGAACATCTGGTAAATACTAATGGAACTTATGATATATGTTATCTGCATGATTAGATCTGTTGATATAAAAACATTGTGTGCACTTGTGTATATTTAAGATGATTTTCTAGCCCATTCTGCAACTTTAGATGATCCTAACTCCAGTTTTTTTTTTTTATTTCTCTCCAGAACCAGATTGTTTACCCACCCGAAGCCGCCATGCGTGACGTACAAAGTTGCATTGATAAATTTGTGGATCTCTTTGAGGAGTTCTCCAGTGAGGAAACTGACTGTTTGAGCAGAGAACAGTTCAAAGCACTGGTAACCAGTGAAATCAACTCTCCTGATTATGGAGTAAGTGACAAAATCGTAAACTTATCCACATTACAGAATTGAATTTTCTTTTTGTTTCCTTGATATAAAACGGCCTGTTTTGTGTTTCCATAGGGGAAACTTGAGGTAAGCGATATTGATGACGTCTTTGCAGAGCTGGATAAGAACAAAGATGACCAGCTCGACTTCCAAGAGTTCATCAGTTGCATGGGCAAAATTATTAAAACTCAGCGCAAAAAGGCTGGCAGACGCGGCTGCGGCCCCCGCCCCGACATCGGCCCTATCTACGGCCCCGGCAGTGGCATCTACGGTAACTTCCACTGATCACTGTCAGCGCAAGTCAATAAAACACAATGAAGCTTAATGGTGGCTGTGCGTCTCTTTTTTTTAATAAATCCGCCTCAGAGGTCTTCAATTTTGATTTCAAAACTTGGTTTTGACGTCCCCTTGTGGAGTTTGCGTGCAATGCATGTCACATCACCTCATGTCATTTTCGTATGTAGTGCCGCCCCTGTCGTATGACGTCATGTCATGTCAGGTGATTTTCATGTCAGCTCAGGTCGTGTTTACGTTCCGTTGTGGCTGTTACCATGACATGAAAAATGTTTTTAAGGAAATGCATGAAGGCAAAAGTAGGAATATTGCATGACTGCTTCATCACTGAAGAAGTACCCAAAATGGATCCATGCAGAAATCTGTAAAAAGTTGAATGCTACATTTAAAAAAGGTATGTATGTTTATTATGGTATACATATATTATATATATATATATATTCTCGATTTGTTTACTTATTATTATTTGTTTCTCTGCCAGGACATTCTATTTTTTTAATACATTTTCCATATTATTCCAGTCTTGACATGAAAATACTTTATTTCAGTGAAATGGTACATAAATAGAATGTCATTTTATTATGTAACTCCAAACCCTTAAATGAAATCAGTACATAATCAACTGTTATTGTCAGTGGCGTGTTGTTGGGTGTGTCTTCAAAAACCTGTTTGATCAATTCAACTGCCAACACCAAATTGTTTTTAAGAACTGGTTGTAATTTGAAACAAAATAGGTGTGTCAGGGCAAAATGACCCCTTCATAAAGAGAGAAAAAAAATAGAAGCATGTTTTCCAGTAAGAACAAGTAAATAAAAATGTCATCTACAGTTGTTGAATGTCAAAACATCTTCAGAGATATTGGGACAAGACTTGATGTTTGTAATGGGGTATTAACAAAATGGCTGCCCCCTTGAGATGGATTAATACACATACAGTAATCTGCTTAATTCTTGATGCACCAACTCAATATCAATCTGAATTGCATATTTAGATTTTGCGGGAATAAATAGACCCTAAAATTAGACTTGAGTTCAACTTTAAACCTGCATTTTAATGCACCACTGTACTGTAGATGCTTTTTTAATTCAGGCTTCTGATCACAAATAACAAAAAATGACAGCACATCTCACATAACTGAAAAAAGTGAAAGCAAAAGGGTGTGTCGCCGAGTGTTGTATAAAAGCTCCGTAGCCATTTTCTGTTGACATTTCTTCTCGCCGACGCCATTTGAACATCGTTAGCTGATCATACAGGTTTGGTGAGTGGTGGTTTCTTTTTAAATAGCATCAAATATATATTTTTCTCCTTCCAGAGCCAGCATGAGCGCCCGGGCAAAGTTGGCAGGAAGCACACAGCCAAGGGTGATAGAGGCAATGTGCATTCTCCAGGATACATTTATAGAGTATGCAGAGCTATCAGAAGACAAAAACACTATGACCAAAGCAGATTTCTCGTTGATGCTTCGTAAAGAGTGCTGCATGCAGGTGAGTGAGAGATAGAAGAAGATTTAATTCCTTCACATTCCAAAGTTGCGTATAATTTAAATTGCTGCTTTTGTACAGGTTGACACCAATCTGACTGAGTTCTTCGACAGCCTGGATTCCAATGGTGATGGCGTTATGGACTTCAATGAGTTTTGTGTTCTAATGGCAACATTTCTTACATTGTTGTCACCTTCATAAAAACATATTTGATATGTTTTTGCTTGCTTTAACAAGCACACAGGATTCTAAATCTTCTCATAAAATGTCATGAATTCTAATTGACTTATTTACTCAGTTTTAGCCATTTGGTTGACTGTCTTCAGTGGAGAAAAATGCGGTTATACTATTTATACTGCGTGGTGATGAACGCGTACCCACTGCACTGCTGCCACCTAGTGTTGAGATTTTGAATAATGAAACGTGTCAAAATGCGAGTGAATTTCCTCGTGTTTGTTTCTCATTATATTTAAAGAGGAACGTTTGTCACTTGGTATTAAAGTAACCTTGCTCTTACTTGAATACAGATTTTAGGGAAACTATACCCATATTTGTAATTACGTCATGGCTCCTGAGAGTAGGTTCAACTCTTCTGACTAAATTTCATCGAGTCAATTTTAGTAAATTAAGATTGTCTTCATTGCAGTATTTTTACGTCTTGTTTATGTTTGGGGCGTAGTCGTAAAATCTTTATTTTAATGTGATTTTGGTCAAAAAAGGGTAGAGAACACGCTTAATTCTGCTAAAATAACAAGGACCATTGATGCGGCTCGCGTGAACGCGCTGAGGCGCGGTCACGTTAATCATCGGCGTCTTTCGGCATTTTCCGCTCTCACGGACTGTATAATGGTTTAGCTAGCGCAGCTGATTAGCTTGCTCTTATTCAGCTAATATCCGTCTTTTATTCGCCGTTTTCCCAACTGGGGCGGATGGCACAAGTGCTATAACAAATGTCGGATGTCGAGGGGCACGTATTTTGTCCACCGCTGCCTCAGCATTCAGCGTGTAACGGTACCCGGAGCGGCGACATCACGCCGGACGCCGCCGGCGGGGATTTCGGCGGCTTCCAGAGCCGCAGCACCGCCGTGACGTCGGGCCCACGGCTCATCCGAATAGTCAAGTCAGATTCGGGCTATGGTTTTAATGTCCGCGGCCAAGTTAGTGAAGGAGGGCAACTCCGGAGTATTAACGGAGAACTGTATGCCCCGCTGCAGCACGTCAGCGCCGTCCTGCCGGGAGGTGCCGCCGACCGAGCCGGTATTTCGAAAGGAGACCGGATTCTGGAAGTGTAAGTGGATTTTCGTGCTCCTATTGTTTGTGTACTAAGTCAATGCCACAGACAGCGAGTGGCAGTGTTGAAGCTGGACTGGGCCGGTGAATGGCTTGTTTGTGCCGGGGGTCATTATACATTCCTGTCACACAAGTTCCATCTCACCCCTATTCCCCATTCATACTTGCTTTTTATGGTACCTATCACCACCAAAGCCACTTGAGTCTCATCAGCATCATTTAATTGTGACTTGCTAATAAGCGGAGATTGGGAGCTGATGTTAGGCTCTGTTGCTATGGTGAGGAGTGTGCAGCATCCACTTGAGCATCATCTGTGTGTGCGTGAAAGGTATGCAGAATGGCAGGAACGCTCATCCCTGATTGGCTTCGCTCTGGCAAAGTTGCCGAATCATTGGCTGGCTTCGGCATGCCGCTTTGTCGCTGGATGGCCTGCAGTAACCTGGCAGTTTGGTGACCCCGTTATTTTGTGGGCACGTTTCGTCATTGCCCCTATGAGTGGTTTTAATTTCGTATATGTGGATGAAGTTGTGCACCTTTTTCTTCGATTCTGTCTACTGTTTGTACACTGTGTTACCCAATGCCCGAGTTCTTTCAACATCTAAGGTCTTTAAAATTTTCCGTCAATGTTTTTGGGGAGAAATGTTGTATATCAAAAGTAATAGTGGTATCGGTACTTAGTATCGGTGAATACTCAAATGTGCCTTTTTGCACCTCCAGTTTTGCAGAGAGAGTGAAACCCCCTCAATGACAAAAAAAAAAAATCTCGTAACAGGTGATCCGAGGCAATTGAAAACATAAATCATTCCCTGGAAACGCGAGAAAACGACTGACTTGATGACACTGTGGAAAGTGCTGAAGTTGCAGGACCAAAAGTCACTGCATGAGGTGCTTATGGAGTCATAAAACCGGCGAATTGAAGTGGTGCCAAGTTGGTGCTTTGCACTTACTCACCACTTTTTTTGTCACTACTGCCTCTTAATTCTACGTCCTGGCTTCATTTGTCGTATCCATGCCGCATTACATAACTGACGCTAGATCAGCTGTCAGTCACAAGTTCCTCTGAAAGCATTTCCTGTTGGTCCGTGTTCTAGCTGACTATTGCAAATGGATGTGCCTTCTGCTATCCAGCATCTTGCTTCACTGCTGTTCAGCAACATAAAATACCATCAAGCCCCTTTGGGAATTGTTTTAATTAGCTTAAAACATATGTTTGGCTGCTGCTTTAGCATGAACATATGCTCCACTCAGTTATGGTTGCTGTTTTTGTTTCCTGCCTTCAACCATGTTTTTGTAGCACTAAGATGTCACATTATTTAGTCATGAAATTAAATTAGATTTTTTTTCACTACATTATCTTTGACTTTCAATGTACTTTAAAAAGTTAAACATGCCTGGTGAGTGACGTGGGAGCCAGCTAATTTTAGCACCCGGCTAACTGTTAGCAGCTAACTAGCAGTGGCAGGCTAAATGAAATGATCTAATATCAATATTTAGCAAAAATTATGTAAATAATGTGAAGGCTAATTAGCTGACATTCTTTAAGTATTGTCTTTCTTCCTTTGATTAGTAACCGAGTGAATGTCGAAGGCGCCACGCACAAGCAGGTGGTGGACCTCATCCGGGCCGGAGAGCGGGAGCTGCTATTGACCGTGCTCTCAGTCCCGCCTCAGGAAGCCGACTGTTTAGATATCGGCGACGATGGCTCGGCCCTGTCCTGTTACGATTACTCCGACAAGCAGGCCGTCCCCATCTCCGTGCCCAGCTACAAACACACTGAACTCAACCAGGAAAAGTTTGTGGTGAGTACACAAGTAGAAGATCATGAGTAGTCCAAGGTTTGTTCCACGAGTGTCTGACCTGCTCTCTTCCACCCAGGTTTATAATGTCTACATGGCGGGAAGGCAGCTGTGCTCAAAACGCTACCGAGAATTTGTGATTCTTCACCAAAACCTGAAAAGAGAGTTCGCTAACTTCACATTCCCCAAGCTACCCGGGAAGTGGCCTTTTACTTTGTCCGAACAGCAGCTGGATTCGCGACGCAGAGGCCTGGAAGAATATCTGGAGAGAGGTATGGAGGGAGAAAGTGGAGATCATCAATAATAAGTTATGATAGTATTTACTCATCCATCCTTCCACTTCTTCGTCCGTCTGTCTGTAGTGTGCTCGGTGAGGGTCATTGGCGAAAGTGACATCATGCAGGAGTTCCTGTCGGAGTCAGATGAAGTAAGAATTGACTGAAAAATGTGTGTGTGTGTTTTGTGGCACTGCAGCACGTCTTTTCTTCTCATAATTTAGAATTACAACGGCATGTGGGATGTGGACCTGAGAATAGCCGTTCCTGATAAGACCATAGTCACTGTGCGGGTTCGCAAAAATTCTACCACTGACCAAGTGTACCAGGTACCAAAAAAAAAATCATCACAAAACATAATCATGAAAGTCTGATTAGAACTTTCCCTTGACCCCGATTTTTGTCTTTCAGGCGTTGGTCATGAAACTTGGGATGCATAGCATAACGGCTAGCTACTTTGCACTGTTTGAGGTCATCAACCACAACTTCGGTGAGTAACTGAGCACCCTTTTATTACATATATGAATTTACCGTTAAGTCAATATGACCCAAAAAAATATGCATGACATATTTCGATTTTCTTTCGAGGCATATTTGTCCACCTTATTTTCCATTTGTTGGCTTGCTTCAGATGCTCTCCTTTTTTTTTTTTTTTGTTCAGTGCGTAAACTTGCCCCCAACGAGTTCCCTCACAAGCTGTACGTGCAAAACTACACCTCGGCCATTCCCGGAACCTGCCTGACCATGCGCAAGTGGCTCTTCACGACCGAAGAGGAGACCTTGCTCAATGACAACCAACTTGCCGTCTGCTACTTCTTCCACCAAGTGTGTGTTGTGTTGTGTGTGCTGCAACGGTGCGGCGTTTATTTCCTTCCCCCTCTTTAATTTGATTTGTCTTTTTTACAGGCCTTGGAGGATGTAAAGAAAGGTTTCATCAAAGTAGAGCAGAAGTCTTATCAGCTCCAGAAGGTTGCCGAGCAGAAAAATATGCCCATGGTTAGTCTCTCATATACAGTTTTACGGTAGCTTTCCAATCCAGGTTTTGTTCGAATTTATAGAAGTAGATAAGTGTTCTATATTCCTGTTGTGACCATTAAATCATTATAACAACACTTGGCATATCATAAAAAAAAAAAAAATGCCATTTATTATTTACCATGTCATTAAAAAAAGATAAATAAATAAATATATATAAATATATATAAATAGAAATAAATAGAAACAACTAGAAATAAATTAAATAAATTAAATAAATTAAAATAAATAGAAATAAATAAATAATTGTGGCAGCGGTGTATAAAACAAAATCATACAAAATAAAACTAACCTGCGCTGTCCCTCTCATTTCTCTCCCCCCCCCTCACAGTATTTGAGTTTGTTGCGGGGCTGCGAGGGCTACAATGAAATCTTGTTCCCTCATTGTGCGTGCGACTCCAGACGCAAAGGTCACGTCATCGCCGCCATCAGCATTCAGCACTTCAAGCTGCACGCCTGCACAGAGGACGGGACGATGGAGGCAAGGGCAACTGCTTTTTTTTTTTTGCGTGCCACTCCACCTTACATGTAGAAATAAACAGAATGCCTCTCAGCAAAAGAAAAAGAAAATCCAAGTGATACCCGATGCTAACTTTGAGGTATTGTGTCTTCTAATACTTTGTCCTAATGGACTCCAATTTGTTTTCAGAACCAGACGATTGCCTTCGAGTGGAGCGAGATGCAGAGGTGGGACACCGACGAAGAAGGCATGGCTTTTTGCTTCGAGTACGCGCGAGGGGAGAAGAAACCACGTTGGGTCAAGATATTCACGCCTTACGTGAGAAGACAAAGCTCTTCTTTTTTTTTTTTAGTGGATCATTTTGTGGATTCAGTTTGTTTGTCCTTTCAGTTTAACTACATGCACGAATGCTTCGAGAGAGTTTTCTGCGAGCTAAAATGGACAAAGGAGGTAAAGGCGGATTTTAGCTACCTTCCAGTAGAGTCGACAAAAAAAAAAAAAAATCTGCTTCTTTCAATATTCTCAGGTAGAGGAGGAGGCGACGGACAACGACAACAAGAACGTCTCCCACGATGGTATGTGTGGCAAGGTAAAGCTAAACCTGCCTCGGTCCCAATTAGCAAACCTGACCGAGTCTTTTTCTGATCGAGTCCCGTCTGACTTTGCAGAATATTTTCCAGCTGCTGAGACACCGCAGCGATGGAGACACCCAGCAAGAGAAATCATCACCTCTTGACTACGCGGCAGAATCCTCGGCTCTGCTTAGCCCCGCCCTCTTCTGAACGCTTACGGACATTTCCATTTCCATCCAACAGACGAGCGATTCCCATACGTGCGAAGCAGCAAACATCTGCAAAACATCTCGTGAATCCTTAAATCATGCACTGAGAGCATCGAGATCAAGTCGACTCAAGTCGGGACGAAGCGGGGTAAGTTCACTTTAATAGATTGAGATGTGTTTTGCAACTTTTAAAAGGGAAACTGGAAAGTAGTTATGTTTTAATGGATTGCAAAATATGGCAATAAGCAGCCTTTGACTTGTACTCAAAGCGAGAGATTGCCACAACTGTGTTTTTACACACGTAACGACGTCCATCTAAATATTTCAAGTCGCTGTCATTCAAAAAGTCTAGCTCAGCGGAATTTTTATTTATCATTTTGTAATGTGGCAATTGAACGAAGAGAAGACTCCAGAAAGGTTTTTCTAAATTGACGTGTACAGTGGTGTCCTATGGATTTCTCTTTTGTCTTATATTTAGTTGGCAAGTAAACCTCAACTTTAAACTTTTTTTTTTTTTAAGAAATTGTTTACTACGTGCCAAACTGCAGCAGCTTTTGAAGCGTGTCGGATTGAATTTGCTACCACTGCCGAGCGCTTGTGTCACACTTGCAAAAAGGAAAAATGGAGTCAGGTCACCACTGTCCAAATAGCAATTCCAAACATTGTCCAAATAGCAATGTTTCAAAACGTGACAACGCCATAAATCGTTTCAAAACATCTTGGACTGACCTAAAATCTGTAGACACCTTTGAGACCTAAAAAAAATTGTCAAAGCGCCTTTTCATTAAATGGCCGCATTCAGTCATGGCAGTCTTATCAGAAAATACTCCAAATATGTCTGATTGCGAGGACCCAGCCCATTGGGGGGGGAAAAAAAAAATATATATATATACGTATTTTATTTTATTATTTTTTTTAAACGGGGCGTTTCACTTTCACACTGTAAGCCGTGATGCAAAGCTTTTTTGAAAATTGTGACTGACTGCCTCATAAGCCACTTTGTATGAGTCATCATCCAACCGTCATAAATTTATACTGTATTATATAAACAAGCCCGAAGACTTAAGTCTTTATAGGGATATTAGTCTGAGAAAAAGCGACAGTTGTTTACTCGGAACTGTGTGCGTGACCCAGACCGAACAGCAGGGGGCACCCTCCCCCCCACAGATAGTGATTACTTTCCCCACACGATTTATAATAGGCCTTAATTCAAACATACGACAATTTATAGCTGCAGATGTTTGCTCGCTCGTCGGGTAAATCCCTCATTTCAGACGGAATATATTTACAACAGCACGAAATAAATTTATGCGAAATGTAAAAATATTTTCAAAGGGCTGAACAAACAGTAGCTGCAGTCTAATGTGATGAACCGTCTAATTTGATATCCTGTTATCGTTTCCGGATAATTTAATAGGAACGGCATGGAAATGAGATATGGTGAGTGAGGATTATCATTACAGTTTGTCAAACAAAATATGCAACATTAATGTGGATATAAAGAGATATTTATTGTTTGTTTTTCCCAAAATTATTTAGGAGGGAAAGTTATTGTGGTAATCAGAACAGAAAGGTGTTGATGATGTCATCAAAATGTCATCATGCACTTAGAAAGCACTCGTGAGATCTGACAGGAAATTTGGAGCCACCATAGTATTGATTACGAAAAACAATATGTTTTTTATTTTGTATCTCGATGGAGTCTTCGGTCCAACCCGCACTTGAATCTCGGCTAACTTTAAGAATGTGACATTTTTCATTAAAGCCATGCCTGGAGAGTTAATTAAGATTTTATAATGCTACCTGTTTGAACAAATGAATTCTCTATGCATTATTCCCCATGGGGGGGAAAAGTGCTTTTAAAATGACTCGCTATTGTCTCAGCTTGTGCTTAATATTTAAAGGAGAAGTCAACCCAATATTTTCTTTACAATAATAAGCTTTGAGTTAGCCGGAGCCATTTTTGTTCTGTTTATTAAGTGTCTGATGTTCTCGATTTATCTCCGTTTCTCACGCTCAGTCCAGCTTGAGACTAATTTGTCGCTTTGATTATTTATTTACGGATTGTATCAATTTCTGCATCTCTGATAATAGCCCCCCCCCTCTGTCGATAAAACTAACTGACGACCCGCGGATTGTTGTCTTATTGTGATAAACTAAAGTATTCTTTTAAATAAATCATTTTATTGACACACGGTTTACACTCTTTCTCTTTTGGAAAAAATGGCTTCTTCTACTTGTCACTCTTATCCCGCTCTTTTCTCATTGCCCTCCTCCTCTTTAACTTCCCTTAATGAGATGTGGGAGACAAATATCCAAAAGTGGATAAAGGGCCGTTCCGTATCGACCCGTGTCAACTCACCCGTTGCTGTGTAATTAATAACTGCTGATGCACAATGTGAGTTTAGAAAGATGAGGATGAAAACTCCTATGATGTCACCTGGATAAATCTAATAATGCATTTTTAATAATTGAACCCGAGACTCACTTAGGACACGACCTCTCTGGATTGCGAGATGACAATGGACAAAATTAAAAATAAAGAAATAAGTGAAAATACAAAAAATATAAAGATATGTAAAATTAATTTCAAATAATGTATAGGAATAAAAACAACATTAGAATATATATTACAAAATAAAAGTAAAAATAATACAAAAATAAAACATTTAAATTTTAAAATAGCAAAATAAATGTGGGGATAGATTAAAAATATAAATGATATATATTTCAAATATAATAAAAAAAATTCACTTTAATTTATTTTGGTTTTTAAATATATATAATTCAATTATTTGTTTTTTCCCTTTTTTTTTGTTTTCAGTAGTTCTATTTTCACCCAAAAATAATATCATCTAAAGAGAGCAAATTAAAAAAAAACACAAGAGTCGTTTTATGTTAAACCATTTTATTAAGACTAATAAACAAATGTACAAAAAGTGAGAAAGAGAATATAAAATATCTAATAAATTCCAAGTCCATCAATTCCTTCTTTCGTATTAAACAGCGGCGGAGAATCAAAAAGAGTTTTACTTCAGGTAGACCATTTGCACAATGGCACTCAGGACACTGTTTCGTGAAGTGACAAAGGTTCCATCATAGTCCATGGTGTTGTAGTTTACAGAGCCCTCAACAAACTTTTGGAACAAGCTTTTGGTTAAGTCGCAAGCGGCGGCAGCGCAGAAGCAGCAGAGATGACCTTGTGCCACGTATTGACGCAAAACTGGAATCGGACCCAGAGCGTTGACCAGCATCATGCCGATGGCCTTGCTGGCATTGGCAGATCTTTGCAGCAAAGTTTTGCTGATGGTTTTCTCTTTGGCGGGTGGCTCCAGCGCCTCCAGAAGCTTGTCCAGAGCCGTTTCTATGATACGCCGCACCAGGGACCGAGTAGCACTGTGGAACAGTGGGCAAAGATCTAGTCTTTCTGCCATGGTCATCTGGGTCTTGTTTAGTAACATCAACAGCTTGTTGCAAAGTTGGCTGAGGAAATCCTCGGTGTCTCGTTCGGCTTGAGGCAGCAGTAGTATCCAGAACTTTCGGAGGCCTTCAAGCGTGACCTTGGGAAGACAAAAAAAAGTTAGTTAAGCCACTGGTTCATTTAGGCCGGGAAATAATTGACTTACCTTCCTACTGAGCAATCGGGATAGGCGCGCCTCTTCTGTTAGTTCCATGTAGACTTCAGTCTGAAGCTTGTTCAAGTGTAGGATCCGTGTAATTGTCCAGGCCTGGAAATGGCATTTTTTAATCCATAAATTATTTTTTTTCAGTAGTTCTAACGCAAAAAGTGAATCTACTGACTTTTATATCACCACATAACTTGATAAAATATTAACAGCATCTGCATTTTTTACTTTCTTTCAACTTTTCAGTACTTACCGCTTGAATCATTTGAAGCATGCTGGGATCCACGCTCTTTTCCATCTCCTTGTACCTATCAAATTGACACAAATAGTTAATTCATTTTGGGTGAATTAATGAAGATATTTTTTAATATTGTATATATTCCACCCACTCTTGCTGGAATTGTCTTTTCTTCATCAACCACACCTTCATGTCTCTCGGCAACAGGCACGGTGGGACTCGGTTTTCCATGGCCAGGAGCACAAATTGCCTCATGAACATTTTCTGTATATTCAAAGAGACAATATTATTGATAGATTGAAGTATTAAGATATTATTTCCAAATCTTTTACCTCTGCAGTGGCCATTTGTTGCTCCTTGGCTGATAAAGAAGTCGTTTTGAGGAGTTCCTCAAGCAGGTTGAAGGAATCCTCGGTGAAGTAGGATCTTTGGACACAAAAAAAAAAAAAATTAGAAAGGGGAAATACTTTAAAAAGCCTCATGAGATGCAAATTAACAATATTAGGAAAAATAGTGCAATTATATTAATTTCCACAAAATCATTAGGAAAAAAGAGTGCAATTAGATTAATATCCACAAAATCATTTTTAGCATCCTCTGCACATTTAATGTAATTTAATTTTATACCATATACAACAAATTTGTATAGCGTTTTAATATTTATAGCGTCAAAATAAATAAATGTTTCGGAAATATTTATACATACTTGATGGACGTTACATTCCCCATTCTTGAAAACGTGAGAGCTCCGTGCGTTTCTGCTGGTCTGATGCTTTTTGTTGATTTGATCAAGTTTGCAAGTTGCCACATATTTATAAGTGCAAAAAGCTCTTTTATCCTCTTTCATCTCCATTTATCTCTTTTATCGCGCATTGACGTCATTGAGACGCAACTTTGCAACGGACCAATCAAAGTTAACCTTGCATCAATCGTGAAACCGTTTCTTTAAATCAACCGTTTCTTTAAATCAACGTTTACTAAGACATAATTCACGTTAGGATGAAATAAAAGTATTAAAAACAGTGCCTTCTTGTGCTAAAGTCGCAAAAAGGAAAACGTTGCACCTACCATTTGTTTTACCGTTTCCATGCTAGCACTAGCATGCTTTGTTGCAAGTTAGCTTTAGCGCTAACAGTTGAGTTCCGTACGTAGATTTCAAAATTAAAGCTTAGATGCTTTAAAAAAAAAAAATAGAAGGTCAAGTTAAAACTTTACATTGTACTTAAAATGTCCACAATAATGTATTTATTTTTCTCAAAATGATGATGAAATAGCTGATGTTTATGGTCAAATAAATAAAATGTTGTTAACTTTAGCCCAAAGTCACCAAATCAAATAACACTAGACTAATTTTGTTGCAATTCCTAAAATACAAGCTTTTGATTTAAAAAAAAAATAGTCACATTCAACTAAAACAATTATGAATATTTAATACTATCAGTTGAGTTTAATAGATTTGAGGCAATTATTGTCATCCATGCATTTTTACGATACAACGCATGACATCCTCTGTCGTCGTACCGTAGTACACGACATACACGTTCCCACGAGTGGGAGTTTTTTTCGCTGTGTGCCGGCGTTGTCACAGTAGAGCACATGGCTGACATCTTCTAAATTTATGACCCTGCGTTTCATTGCAGCTCGCCAGCACAGTCGCTTGATGCAACTGTAATATATATTCAGCGGCCACTTTATTAGGTATACCTGCATGAGCAAATTTTGCCCGGACAAGAGGAAAAAATTCTCCGAAGGTGTTTTCTGTTTACATGGCAAGGTTAGGGTCACTTCCCTCAAGCTGCCTCCCTCTTTAATGGCCAATCATTTAAAAAAAATGTGAAAGCCTGTTTGCTTCCTCAGCGTGTTCGCTCTCTCTCGGGCATATTCTTTTTTTTTTTTTTGCATCCTCTGCATCGCTCTCCTCCTCCTCTGTCTTCAATCATCCCCTCTGTCTCATTTTCTACCTTATCGCTAATCACTTCCTCCACCATCATCACTCTTGGGCTAGTTATCCTTCACATCAGCCCCTTCTCCATCCTCTTAAAAGTTCCTGTTTGTCCAAAGGTGTATCAATCTTACTAGTAGGTCTTTATTTTATAAATAAAATGGGTCAAATATTGTAATGCTGTATGTAAATCATCCCATCCACCTGGCATAAATCCATATGTAGCATAATTGCTTTGAAGAACCACCAATCTTGAACATCTAAACAATTAGTTTTAATAACCAATGACATGGAAATGTTCATGCACGCAATTTCTGCATTGCTCATTTTGCATGCAGTTCTCATATTTTCACAATTCCTTTATGTTGCTTGCTCAAACGGCAAAATTGCAAAAAATCCTGATTGCTTCTTAGAGGAAGTCTTTGGCTAGAGATTCTCCGAAATTAGGTGCGGCCATGAGAATGGCGATGGTGCAGATGATGTTGAAGACGCTGAATCCGACCAGACACAATCGGTCGATGACTGCTGCGGCGAACTGCCACTGCTCGGCCAAACTGAGCTGGCGGTCCTGCTCGCGAACCCGTTCTACCAAGAATTGCACTTCGGTGAGAAGAGCTTGGAGTTGGTTGTCCACTGCTCTGCTTCCATTGAGGCCACTGTGGGCGTTTGAGGCGGTTGCCCTCCCTGAGCCCATCCCAGCTTCTAATCCACCTGGCCCGGGAGACGTAGTGGTCGATTCTGGGTTTAGCGACAATGGCGTTTCCTGCGATTTCCCAGATGAAAGGTGATGACTCGGCATATCTGCCCCTCCATCCAGTGCCTCTCCATCTTCACCTACAGGTCCGTAGGAGTTTCTCATTTGACTGTGACTTTGGGCTTCTGCTGTGGGTGAAAAGCCCTGGAAGCCTACGTAAGGCAGATGACCGTTTGGTTGAGGATGTAGATTAGGGCTAGGTTCTCTGTGGATGGCATGTGGGACGATGATGGCTCTGGAGATGCATCCGTGTGGTGGTGAGTGGTGAAGCTGAGCCAGGCTGGCTCTCAAGGAGGCCAGGCTCTGAGGGAGAATGGAGGTGAGCTGGGTGGCAGGTGAAGACAGGGTCTTGCTTTGAGTGTCTGCCTGGCTGTGGGGAAGATCTTGTTCGGTTCCCTCGCCTGGTCGTTTCATCCGGAGAAACCAAGGAACCCACTGCAGCAGAACCAAGTTCACCTGAGAAAAAACAACAGAAGACAACTTGGTTTCAATGTTCTACCTAAGCTTGAAAACAAACGGTCAAACTCACCCAATGTGGAATTTGGCCATTGTTGGGGTTGTGGTGATGGAACTGAAGAACAATGACCGTAGCCACTACGGACATGCCAACGATCACCATGGTGCTGGCAAAATACTGCCCTGAGATAGACAACGGTCCACATCAAATCCATCGTGACCATTGTCAAACTTAAGAACTGAAGAAACTGACCTATGAGCGGTATGGAATCCGAAGTGGCGGGCATGATCTCAGCAACCATCAACATGAAGACTGTCAGAGAAAGTAGAACAGTAATGCCTGGAAGAATGAGATAAAAATAATCATCCGTATTGGAAGATTTCTTCAAGTTGGATTTGACAACTTATATCATGCCTCGAGCTCATTTCGGCAAATGTCAAAGGATGAACTCGACTTTGCATGTGACTTGAGATTCTTGCGACACTAAGTGTGAAATAAGCTGACTTGTTTAAAGGCTTTATGTTATGGAAACTTTTTATCGCTTGTGTACGGGAGTGCCAGCTCAGCCATTAAATCGGAAATGAAACCATCAAATACATTTTGTATGGCTATAAATTTAGGTCCTTGGGGTTTTGCGATGAAGGCGTGTCAAACGTCGCATCTTTAAAACAGAAAGACTCACTGAAGATGTAGATGGCTATGTTAGCTTCTTATGCTAGCTGGTGACTACTTAGTAGCTATATGCTTACAATCTGTGATTAAAGGTTAGAGTATTTTATTTTATGTTATATATATATGTAAAATTGTGTTTTGAAATCGATTTTCTGCCAGTGTCTTGCGGTTAAACCCAAAAAGGAGCTCTCACTGAAAACTGCTACGTTAGCTTATCATGCTAGCTGGCGTGTCGCTTGTGATCAAAGCCATGTTCGCGAGTCAACCATATCAACGTTCCACCTCTCTTGTGATTGGACTTTGAAGCACCATTGTAATTTACTTAGTATTCCGTGTTTTGATTTTTAATTTAGCTGACTTTTTGACCATTTTTTCCTTCTCATCTTTCTTCTTGTCTGTTCTTTTCATCCCTCTCTGTCCTATCGCAATTCTCCCTGAAGCGTCTCCAAAGCGTGAAAAAATTCAATTTCTCACACTCCTGTCTGTTTACTGTCTCCTCACCCAAACTGATCTTCTCGCCGGAGTTGGCCGGGAGCAGAAAGACCAATAGCGTCATGGACGAGAGGAGCACGCAGGGAATGAGAAGGTTCAGAGCGTAGTAGAGGGTCCGTCGGCGTAAGGTGACCACAAAGGTCACGTCCGGGTAAGGTTCTGCGCAACATTCGTAGAAAACTTCGTGGCGACCGCCTGGCACCTCTGAGGGGAAAAAAAATAATGCTTGGTTTGATGGTCCATGAATGACCTTGCCCAAGAAGAAAAAGTAGACACTTAGAAAATCTTCTTACAAGTTTTTTTGTTGTATTTCTCTTATGGGTTTCTTTTTCTGTCTCTTAAAGGGGTAAAAGATTTCTCTTGACACCTCACTGTGCTTTCTGTTTTATGTTGAAATTCAAGATAAAGCTGCCGCCATAGGAACTAAAGAAAAACCAGACTTGCTGTGTAGGATGTTAAATTATGAACTGCAGTAGAGCTCATAAAAGTATTTTAGAATATAAATGAGTGGGAACTTGTCTGTGGAAAAAAAAATAAAATCCCATCAGAGAGCAACCTTCTTGGTAGAAATATACTATATATAGAATCATGGAAAAAAATGGAGGACGCAGTGGGATACCTCGTCTACAAACGTGCACTTCTAGTTATGCATTCGATTTAAATAATGAGGAACATTCCGGTAATATTTAAATCTGGTCAATGCATGTCGGTTTCTGCTGTCAACTAACACCCATTCAAAATGAAATGACGATATTTCATTTTCAACCTCACCCAGTAAGTCCCACTCTCCATTGGGCATGTATCCCGACACGTCTGCCTCCTTCATCTGGATGTCCAGCAACCAGCCGTCAAACGTCCAGGAGCCAAATTTCAGCTCGCATCGCTGAATATCAAAGGGGAACCAGCGTACGTCCACGTTACACGTGCTGATAAAAATTCCTTGGAAAGAAAAAAGTGTAGAAAAAACGGGATCATTTTTAGAGAGGGACAAAATAATATAATATAATATAATATAATATAAAATAATATAAAATAATATATAATATAATATAATTAATATAATATAATAGTATAATATAATTATTTTTTATTTATGTGTATAATAAATAATACTGAACAAATAGCAGCTCACCTGGAGGCAGATACTCACAGAAGCCACTGGAGTTTACAATATAATAAATATAATATAATATAAATAAATAATATATAATAATAGTATAATATAATTCTTTTTTATTTTTGTGTATAATAAATAAGACTGAACAAACTCACCTGGAGGCAGATACTCACAGAAGCCACTGGAGTTTACAATATAATAAATATAATATAATATAAATAAATAATATATAATAATAGTATAATATAATTCTTTTTTATTTATGTGTATAATAAATAATACTGAACTCACCTGGAGGCAGATACTCACAGAAGCCACTGGAGTTTACCAACACGTTGGTCTTAAAGGTGCTGTCAAATTTGTCGTGAGCACTGCCGAAATATCGTTATTCTGACGTATTCATCCCGAATGGAACGCAGCATGTGTGTGTGCGCGTGTGTGTGTGTGATTTACCTATTATAAAGCAATATGTCAGGTGTCCATATTTGATCTGCAGTGAAGCGAAGGTTTTTAACTCCAGGGTATTCTGACTGATTCCACTGCAAGTAATGATCATACCACTGCTGAGGGACACAAATATACTTTTCATTGATCGTTTAACGGATGCTCAGATTAGCATAACAGGCATAAATGATACATGTGCGGGTATCTGTATTCAATTTATGTTCCACCTATTCTTGCCATCTGTGTTGCTGCGTGGGCTTGGCTATTTATATACAGCTATAATCACAAATGATTAATTAATAACTCACCATCTGCAGCCAGATATTTGTGGTGAGGATCTGGTTCTTTTCATCCTTGGAAAATGCAAACATAAAAAAAAAACTTTAATCTGTGAAGTGATTATTTTCCGGACATTTTTTTATTAAAGAATTGTTCAACCTTGGCAGAGCCTACTGGGTGCCATTGTACAGTTGCCGGTTATTGATAACTTTAATTACAGTAGCTTGTGTAAACAAGGCTATTTGGAGTCAAACTCACAAGTAAGAGTATTGTGTAAAATTGTCTTTCAATGTTTTGTTACCGTTAGGTAGCACTTAACGAGAAAATGCCATCACAAAAATATTTGAAATATAAAGACAAAAACTACCTACATGGCACAGTTGCCAAAAAAAGAAAAACTGGCTGGAAATAAAGGAGAGCGTCTAGATATTCAATATAATAAATAAGAATTACCAATCACCGATGATTGCCCCGTTTATTAACCACATCTTGTAGTTTTGTAACGGACCCTCTCCACCCTTCGCTTTTTCACATATGTAGTTGAGTATTATTCTATTCTGAATAATATATATATTTTTTATTTATTTTATTTATATATATATATATATATATATATATATATATATATATATATATATATATATATATATATATATATATATATATATATATATATATATATATATATATATATATATATATATATATATATATATATATATATATATATATATATATATATATATATATATATATATATATATATATATATATATATATATATTTTATTTATTTTTTTTTTTTTTTTTGTGCCATCATTTGTGTTGTGCTGGTTGTGTCACTTTGCCTACCACATCCATGACTTGCATGAGAGTGATGGAGAAGTGGACGGTGAGGCCGTGGGAGTCGTTGGCCACGGGCCTCTCCATGGGGTTATAATCCCTCAGCAGCTCCCTGAGCAAAAAGCGTTGATGGGGACCCTGACTTGTCTCTTGGTGGGTCGATAGAAGGGGGACAAGTGGAGATGGAGAATTTGGAAAGTATTGATTATGTGGAGGGGGGAAATGGGAGAAAAGAGCCATGAAGAAGAGAACGCTGTGTCAGAAGAAAGCAAAAGAGTAATAGAAGCTCGCTACTTCTAATCAATTAAAGCCCCTGATTGATCACCGGCCGACACGCCATCTCTTCCTGCTGTTGTAAAGATGTCCGCTTGGTTTCAGGCGCAGAAAGTCAAGCTGTTAAACGGGGAGATAACCAGCGGGACACGTAGCATTCACTGGAATATGAGCTTTCACTCCACGGCCCATAACTCCACATGAGGGGCCTTCGATTCGGTGATTTCTCAAGAGGGTAATTATACAGATGTGGACACAAGGATCATTCAACAGTTACTGCTCATTTTGCATATGGACAAAAACGTCGAGCTAGTCTTTGTGATGGCTGCACCAGTCCTTTCATCAAATGGGTCAGGTATTTTGTCGATGAGGTTTAAAATAAAAAAATAATTTAAAAATATTTGATCAATTATTATTATTTATTATTATTATTTATCATTATTATTATATAAAATATAAACAAAATATTGTCCATGTCAGCACACCCGTTTTCTGATTGCAATTTTTGAAAAAATTTGAAAAAAACATTTTTTTGTGTGAAAACTCGTATCCCAAAAAAGTAATCACTGCCATATAAACTAGCATGATATAAATCCCCTACATTTTATTGCAGCCATAAAAGTTTATGCTCACTGCAAACAGGACCAAAATAAAATCACCCACTACTTATATGTAGCTTGTTTTAATCATCCGATTTCAGTCAGAAAAGCTAAATGAATGTAACAAATAATACAGGAATCTTGATTACGTCAAAGTTAGGTTGACGGGATTTAAGAACGGATTGGTCTGAACCATCCAGCCTCTGTGATAGAATTGCTTCCTTTTCATTATCAATCTTCTCCGAACCTTTAATACCAAGCATATTCATTTTCAACCTACTGACCAGGGGCGTAGTCAACTTTTTTTTTGTGGGGTGGCCAGGGTGGTATAATGACTCGGGCATGTATGCGTCAATCTTTATCATACCATCCACAGCCAGGGTTTTGTCGAATAAAATATTACCCAAGTAGCTCTAGCCACCCCTGGCCACCCTGTAGCTCCGCCCCTGTTCCTCACAAAGTAGGCACAACAACTCTCATCTCCACAGAACTTGATTTTTATTTTATTTTAAAATGATCCATCTAAAGTAAATACATTATTTTTATTTATTTAATCACAAAAAATGCATCTGAGCATGGGTGTGTAAACTTTTTATACCCCTGATTTTCTATTTAAAAAAAAAAAAATCACTTATACAGAATTTAATTGCCATACCAATAAACTGTTGATTTTTAGGGTGTGTATGGTGCAGGATTTTTTTTATCTAAAGGGTCAAGCCGTTTTAGGTAACCCACTTAATGACCCGTAATTAATATCTGTTTATCGTGATCTCATGATTGCGTCAATCCTCTCATGCATTGGAAACCTCACACACATGACGCTTGTCATTACAAAGCAGCTTCTTCAGTGGCGTAAACGTGCAAGGTCACACACACACACATACACACATGCAAACGTAAACAAAACCACACTTGTTAGAACCGAGAAGTCACTCACCGGGCAGCCGGGTGGCAAGTGTCAAAAGCCAAAGTGCCGCAGCCTGCAACATGCTGCGTGCATTCCCCCTTCGTTTATGCGCGGAGAAAGAGTCTTGGAAGATGATGGATAGATCCAGATGTGAGGAGAGGTTGAGTGTGAAATGAACAGCGGCGGAGCGAGGGAAGAAGCAGGAGATTGGGGGAGGGAGGGGGAGAGAGATGGAGTGAAACAAACACTAGTGGGATGGATGGGGGGGGGGGCTGTTTGGCTTGTACGTGCACCTTAACACATGCAGCACTCATTTTTTTTTGGGCACTTTGTTTAGTGATGGAAGTTCATCATTTGCAAAATTCATCAATAGACCCGCTCCGTCCCCTATTTAAAGGTTTTGAACGTAAAGTGAAGAAACAAAAAGTACAATACGTACTTGGAATCAACCGCTAGCGTTCATCTGTAGAGAAATGCTGACACCTAGTGGACGTTACCGCAAATGACACAGAAAATATTTAACACTCGTCTTATTTCTTTATTTATTTATAGTTTATTGAACAGGTCAATCGAACAAAAGAATACCTGATGACAATCTGGAGTAAAAATATCGTCAACCTCATCAGGAAGTGAAAGGTGCAAGTGAAAGTATTTTCAGAGGAGTTGCATCATTCGTCCAAAAGTAAGGAAATATTTTCTCGTTATCATTATACGAGGTGTTACGGCGCCTGAAACACTTCAACGTCGTGTAGTTATCACCGTTGACGAATGTAACCCTTCCGTTATTGGTGTTTGCTTGAACTCGGATCCTCTGCAACGCCTGAGGTACAATTTCGTCTCTCCTGTTTGTGATTGTTCTCTCCTCAACATTTACCATTGGCAAACCCCTTGCTTCCATGGGTTCTGGCAGAAAAGGACCCCCCCACTCATCCACCGATGTCCAGTCTGTGATGCTTTCCACCTCATGGCCCCCGAATAGCAGCAGCCTTGTCGTGCGATAGACGTCTTGTATAAACATTTTGTATATTTCATGACGACGTGTGCAAATACATGCTTTCACGGTCTTTGGCAGCCAGGGATCCCCCAACAGAATCCCCACTGTCCAGTTTTTGTTGTCTCCCACCTCAATATCCCATACGTGGTTTCCCAAAGCCAAAGCAGAACCGAGCACACCCTTCCACTTGAACTGTTCAGGATTCTTTGGGCGCTGCTGGTCTATTCCAAATCTCACAGTGGTCAGGTCTTCAGACAGACTGAGGTCTGGATGGGCTGTGTTGGGGTCCAGAATGATGGGACTGTAGGGGACCATTTCCTTCATTTTTTCCCACACGCTGTACTTTAGGTTGCCCACGTGTTTGGCTTCTTTCAGGAGAAATCCCCTTGGGAGCTGTTCGGGCTTGTCGGGCAGCTTCTGCATTCTGGTCATCAAAGTCTGGAAGTTCGTCATGAGGGAAAGGTCGTCAGACATCAGCTGCTCCTCTGCGGTTCTGATCATGTCTGAGAGAGTGGCCATGTCTCTGCTGAGAGCGTTAATTTTCATCTTCATTATCTGAGTCTTGTTCTTCTCTTCCTTCCTCACAGCAGACAACCTGGCCTCCTCCTCAACCTGCAGGAAGTGCCGAAGCTCCTCGAAATCCTTCTTAATCTTGTTTTCCACCTTCTCCCTCTGGACCTTGATGTACGCGGAATGTTCATTGTAGTTGTCCTTTATCTCATTAGAATCTTTCAGTCTTTTCTTTACTTCCTGCAGGACTTCTTGGAGTTTCTTTTTCTTATCTTTTGCAACTTCATCAATGGGGCGGAACCGGTGTTTGGTGTGGATTTCTGAATCTCTGCAGATGAAGCACACAAGCTCCTGGTCGTCCAAACAGAAGAGTTTGAGTTTCTCCTTGTGCAAGCGGCAGAGGTCCTCCGACTTCGTTGAGATTTGTGAAAAGGCCTTGCACATGTCATCTGACTTTGTTGAAACCTTCTCGCACATGTTCCTCAGAGCCAAGTTCAAAGGGAGCTCCATCAATCTGCACTCCGTCCTACAGACTGGGCACGGCCGACTGTCTTTGTCCTCCCACCATTTCTCCACACATGTACGACAGATGCTATGACTACACGGCAGTAAGACGGGATCCTTAAAGATGTCCAAACAAAACGGACATTGGAGATCCTCCTCAACTTGGCGAGCCATCATTCAACAAGCCTTCAACGAGCACTACCAGATCCCCAAGAACAGGTTCTCCTTTTATTTTGCCCTGACCGCAGAAAAAACACACGCCTAACCCTAACCCATCAAACTAGCTACCCAACATTACAAAACTGGCAAAACAAAAGCAATAAAGTGTAAAGCACACACCCTTAAAATTCCTTGATGAAAATTTAGGTAAGCCAAATTCAAGTTAGGTCAACGTCCTGGGTTGTTCTGCACAAAACAACGTTGTTTTTTGACAAACCTAACACATCTGGTTATTTTTTTTGTAAAACAACCTAATGTTGTGGCAGACAGCCAACTTTCTGGGTCGGTCTAATAATAAAAAGGCCTCACGCAGGTTTTATTTTAACCATGTAAACTTTTTTAACCTTTACACCTCGGAGGCGCTGACGCTGAACGATGTCTGACACCTCCTGGTTAAAATTAGTATTACATCTTTCAACGGTCCTCGCAACTATACACGTTTTAATTTTCAGAAAATAATCAGGGACCGCCCCAAGTTCGGCCCGCTGGCCACCAGTTGCATATTGATAAACCATCCAGAATAATGATAAACAACATATTTACATTTATATTCAATATTTTTCTAACACTGATACACAGGAAAAATATGTCTAATAATATTACTTAGTTACATTTGACCAATTGTGAAAAGACATTTAATTTAAATGATCTTTTCTTGCAAATAATACAAATATTTAAAGTTGAGAATCGCACTTTTGTGACGCAATAATCCCGCGACAATTGGTACGTTCTTGTCGCAGGCCAAATGCGTCACAAGTCCCCGTATCGTGCACGGGATTGTTTCCATCTCCGCAGTACGCTTTTCCCAGAGCCAGCGGGGACAAAACAGTGGGTCGAGGTAAGGCCTGGAATTCCTCAGCATTATGTCAGACATTTTGAAAGTTGTTGACTAAACTGTGTCGTGTGGACAATGAAAGGTCTCCGAACCAAGCGCCAGCTTAGAATTGGTGCAGTGGCGACCTCCGCCAGAATGGAGCTCGGCTACTAAACGGGCTAACCTCCGTTAGCTTGAAGAGCCGCTAACGCCGCTTTGCACTCTTGAAACAAAATATCTGAATAATCGCTCCATGCGCGTTTAATATAATGTACAGTCATTAGACTAGCGCGTGGATATTGTTGATCCTTTTTCTCGCCACCTCAAAATTGCAACGAACACAAAAAGCTAATCTTTGCTCTTCCGAATGACTTTTATTGTTGTTGGCGCACCTCTGTTTCAATGTTTATTCTTCTAAATATGCACATACTTAACCTAATAGTGTACTTTCTACACTACGCGCAATAATTGCACGCGCAATTGTCGTAAAAATATGCATACTCGACACTGTACTAAAGTGGTGCATATTTGTCTTTGTTACGGACTGTCAGTAAAATTAAAAATAAAGCAGTCCGTATATTTAATGCGTTTTGCGTTTTTGGCTGCGACTTGCGTTTCAGGGCTGAATCCAAAACGTGCTCTTGTTTGGTGATTGACAGCATGTTATTGTTTTGTGTTTTTTTTTTTTTTTTTATATCACCAGTGGGGTTTTTTTTCGCGCTCAAATGCCCGATACAACACACAATAGTTTCTGCCTTTACAAAAGTCAACTTAGAATAGTTTTTAGTTGTGTTTTGTTTTACTGCAACATCCAACACGGCATCATACTGTCTTCCGGTCACATGACTCAAACGAAAGTTAACCTTCTCTAAAGAAATGAAATCGAAACTGAATTCCTCTCGTGGCTTTTTTTTTTTTTTTTTTTGTCCTCTTGCACGATTTAGCTGCTGAAATTAGTTGGATGATTAGCCAGTGAGTTTTTAACTTGCCTTTCCTTCGTTTTCTTTCTTTTTGTTTTTGCTTCTTAAACTTGTCCGAACGTGGAAGAAATCTTATTAAACCTTTTTCTGTGTTATTTATCACCACGTCGTTTATATACTCTTCATCGCAGCCACCACCAATAACAAGGTGAGGATCATGTGAATTACAAAAAATAATTTCGGATATCACCGTCCGCCACGAGGGAAAAAAAAAAAAAAAAACGCTAGCATCAAAAAGAAATATTTTGCTTTTATTTCGCTACTCGTTTGAATTGCAATCGACTCAAACTTTAAACGGTTATTATATATTCTCAACTTGCAACAGACATATTTTACGTAAATTTGATTTTGAAACACTAAAGAATGCAATCACAACTATATATTGCAATTATATTTTTATTTTTTTTATTTTTTTTTGCGAAAGATAAATATATGCCTGTCACTATTCTATTGTCAGTCTTCAAGTGCATTTTTGCCCAAGACTTAGTCCAACCACATAAAGTGACGTTTTAAGTTAGCAAAACAAACAGTGGAGGGGGTTCTAAAAATCCTCAATCGTAAAAGTTTGACCGTCATTGCCAGCGCCATTCTCGTTTGTCCTCGGGCTTTTGTCAGCCTTAATTATTGTGATGTCGTCCATTAGCTGGACAGCATTCAGCTCTGCTCACATCTATCTATGTGACGGGGCTGCTGACTGAAAGAAACCTGACTCAGTATTTGGTGTTTTGTCACTGGTCGCCTTATCTATATCATAGCGCCATATATATTTTAGAAATCTATAGTCAAACAGAGTTGCGGCTGAAACTTTTTCATTGTCTGGTGACAGACTGTGTCACATCTCTCTCTTAAATTCACACGCCATCCAAAACATTGCCAGGCTGAAAATAAAAACGGAATAGTCACAAGAAGATCTAAATTATTCACCACCGTACTTTTACCTAGGGATTGAGTTTCACTGCGACTGGGCCCGGGACAGTATGTCACCTTTGTTGACTGACAAGGTTATAATTCTCTCGAAGCGTACAACGGCAGGCGCGGTATTGATTTCCATCGTCTATTCCCCCCCTGCCATGGTACTGATATCGTTTTTAGATCGCCGGGTAGGAATTTCTGTTGTGAAAAAAAAAAAAGCTCCCTGATGCGCTATTGATATTGTATGTTTTCTGCCGTGCACATTATTCAGAGACACTTGATCACGTCAGGTTGAAAGGTCTTAACAGGAGATCGCTTCTTCTTGGATTTCCCTACGCCCTTCTTCTGTCTAATTTCGTTTTTGTTTGTCATCCAGGGGTACTCACTCCTCCGACCTTCGAGGTTTGCTCTCCGGTTGGCGTGTTCGGCCCCCATCTTACTCGACCCCTCGCGCTATGAGCAGAGGTAGAGGCGGGCTTGACAACGAACACTATTACCGACACCCGCCGCCTTATCGCCAAGCGAGGCAACCTTCGGAAAGACCCGGCCCGTCCGCTTCCTTCCCGAGAAGCGGCCCGCAGTTTTGCTACGACCGACCTGTCCGTGGCGTAGCATCCCCTCCGTCTGCCCCGCCCATACCAAGCGTGACTAAGAAGCCTCCCAATCCTAACGCACCCTCGCAGAGTTATACCCCCCACCCTGTCCTCAATTCTTTTCAGTACCTTCAAGTCCGGTTTCTGAGGGGACACAGCGCCGAGGCACCCCAGTTCAAAGTCAGTCCCCAAAAACCCGGCAGCTTCAATAATTCCTCGTACCAGCAGCAGCCGGGTTACAGTCGATATCCAAAACCACACTGGGGGGCTCGAGGTTATCACAGCCAGACCCCCAATTTCGCCGGACAGCCAAATCAAAAGCAGGCGCAGAGTCCATACGGCGGCGGCGGGGAATGGCACATCGATGCTAACGCCCTCTGCGAAAGTTTTCAGAGCGTGTCCCTCTCCCAAAAACCAACGGTCGTCATCACGTTCACTCCAGAAATCCAGGAGCGGGTGCACAGGGCTTTAAATCCGACCAAAAGTGTCTCCGCTAGATTTTTAGCCAAAACACTACATCTTCCCAAAAAGGTGGTCAACCAGGCCCTGTACTCATTGTTGGAGTCACACAAAGTCTCCAAGGTAGGCCTTGCCCCTCCAAAGTGGACTTTACACGTCAAGGACGAGCAACCTCAAAAATCTCTTTCGGGGAAACCCCAACAAGTCAAGTTAGAGACGACGACAGAAAAAGAAGAAGACTCCTACGCAGATTCACAGTTTTCCAGCTCTTCTTCGGAGTCGTCGCTTTCAGAAGTTTCATCCGGACAAAGTCGTCAAACTCCAATTTCCACAATGCCTGATCAGAAGGAGCAAATTTTGCAGCACCTGTTGAACTTTGGGCCGGTAACAGCCCTGGTGCTATCCAAAAACATGAGCTTGAAGACTTCCAAGCAGGTCAATTCCACCCTGTACGCCCTGGAGAAGCTCGGCGACGTGGTGAAGAACGACCACGTCAAACCGCCCACCTGGGAGCTCTCGGCCCATCGCAAAGAGAGGATGAGGAGGACTCTGCAAGCCGCGCAGAGCCAGCACATGATCAAGGTTGAAGATCAGGTGAGGGACCTCCTACTGCCTGAGCCCATACCAGAACTTGAGCCGCTGCCGTTTGATGAACCTTGGTTGCCTAAGACTGAAGTGGTACGTCCCCCCCCTTTTTTTTTTTTTAAACTTTTGATTAGTTTGCAGCTAATTGAATTCCCTTGTGCCCGTCAGCTGTCTCCCACCACGGTTCAACCTCCGAGCTTAAACGCAAGTCAGGAGGAAATAACCGTGGAAGGACAGTGGGCCTCGGACGATATCCCCGAATATCTAAACGCCATTCGCAAACAGACCGACTTGGAGAGAGCGGCCGCCGACAACCCGGTGGGAACCGTCGCCGTGTCGCTGGCCGCCCCGCCGGCGCAGAACCTTTGGGCCAAGTTGCAAGAGGTCCGTCAGAAGAACCCGGTGAGCGGCCTAATGGAGTACGCCCAATATCTGGGACACAATTGTGAGTTCATACTCCTGGACCAGTCGGGACCGTCCCATGACCCCAGGTTAGTCCACCTGGAACCCCCCCCAAAAAAAATTCTCGCGACACAATTGACCGCTTGCACTCCGCCTATCAGATTCCGCATGCAGGTGATGCTGAACGGGAGATTGTTTCCCATCGTGGAAGCCTCGGCGAAGAAGGTCGCCAAGAAAGACGCCGCCGCCGCCACTTTGCTGATCCTCTTCGGCGAGATGCAAGGAGGCACGAGTAGCGGGAACGAAGGAAGTACCGCCGGGGTGGACCAAACGACGAACGCGCTCTCCGACTCTCAGGTAAGTTGGGACTCGGGTTTTTTAATAATGACCACCAAAATAACCAATTGTTTTTTTTTTCTGCCAGGGCACCATTGAAGGCTCCGGAGGAGTTTTTGGAGGAGGAACGGTGGAAGTGATGGGCATGCCCGAGGGACCTCGCCCGCCGCTGTCACGCTCTCTCCTCGGCGGGAAGAACCCCGTGTCCGTTCTGATGGAGTACAGCCAGCGCAGCGGGAATCCCATCGAATTCATCATCACCGGACAAGTTGGCCCGCCACATGATCCGAGGTGTGGTCATGTGACACTCGCAAGCTGAGCTGTGATTGGTTGCTACCCGTTGAGCAAAAATACATTTTTTTCTGAAGGATTAAATATCAAATTGATTATGAACAGTTTTAACTTTCGACTGCTGGAATTGGCTAAATAAGTGCACTATCCCTTTAAGTGCTCACCCCCACCCCCTCTGGATTTGAGGTTGGGTCTTTCCCCCCCTCAAGGAGCATTTTGTCACAGTTCTGTGTCAGCTGAGCGGTTTCTACTTTTGCATCGTCAGCTGAGCAGAACACACAGCGAGTTTGTGTTTTCCGAATTTGCCTCAAGCCGTTTGTTATTCTCGTTGCAACAATTCCATTGACACTCTATGATGGTATCAAACATCTAGTTTCCGAGCCTCCATTTCAAATTGCACTCCGAGTTCAAACGCGAAACTCCTGCGTCTCGTCTTCAGGTTCATGTACAAAGTAAAGGTCGGCGAGAACCTGTTTGCGGAGGCCTCGGCTCCGAGCAAGAAGGCAGCGCGCCAGCTGGCAGCCGAGGAGGCCGTCAAAGAATTGATGGCCGACGGCAGGCTGCAGCTTAACAAGGTGAGGAGCGGCAAGAGGAGAGAACTCCTGGAAGTTTGATGGTCTTGCTTGACTTGTTTGTTCTGTAAAGTTTTCTCCTTGTCTCTTCGCCATCCCGCCGCAGCCCCAGCTGCCCCTGGGCTCCTCCAGCGACAGCGACAGCTGCGGGACTTGCCCCTCTCTCCCGCCTCTGACGGCCGACGAGTTGCGAGCGGCCCACGAGGCCGGCGTGGGCGATCTCATCAACCACCTGAACAACAACGCCGTGTCGGGTCTTCTGGAATACGCCCGGGCCAGAGGATTTGCGGCTGAGATCCGGCTGGTGGGCCAGTCGGGGTCCGCGCACGAGCCAAAGTAAGCGCGGGAATGTTCATTTTGCAAAAAATGTCAAATAAAAATATTTAAATATATAAACATATAAATATAGAGATTAATAAATATATTCAAAAATATAAATATAAAATTACAAAAAATATATAGATTAATAAATAAATAAAAATAAAAAAGTCCTGACTCCATTTTCTGTCTTTCAGGTTCACCTATCAGGCCAAGTTGGGCGGACGCTGGTTCCCGCCAGTTTGCGCTTCGAACAAGAAGCAAGGCAAGCAGGAGGCGGCCGACGCCGCGCTCCGCGTTTTGATTGGAGAGGCCGAGAGGGCAGCCCGCACCGGAGAGCTCATCCCCGCCGAGGTACAAAAAAGCAGACTTGCATTTTTGAAGGGTCAAGGGAAAAAAAATATTCTTACGGTCGCGAAACTCGGTTTTCTAGCTTCCTGTGAGTGGCAGCACGTTGCACGACCAGATCGCCATGTTGAGCCATCAACGTTTCAACGCCCTGACCACGCGCATCCAGCACAGCCTGCTAGGACGCAAAATTCTGGCCACCATCGTCATGAGGCGGGGGGAAGGCCTGGGAACTGTTGTCAGCCTCGGCACGGGTGTGTGACATTTTAAAAAAAAAAATTATTTATAAATCCTTTTTGACTCACTCATCTGTGACATTGTTTCTGGATTGTTAATTTCAGGCAATCGCTGCGTTAAAGGGGAGGAGCTAAGCCTCAAAGGGGACACTGTGAATGATGGCCATGCTGAAATTATCTCCAGAAGGGGATTTGTTAGGTACAGTTTTTTTATTATTTTATTTTTAATCTTTTTATTTTTACATTAATGCCAAATCTGTCTCCCTTTATTAGATTTCTGTACAGTGAGTTGCTAAAGCACTTTGAAGGTGGCGACAACAGCATATTTGAAGCGGCGGCGGATAAGAAACTGCAGATCAAATCCGACATCACCTTTCACCTCTACATCAGGTTGGATGACGTTTTCCCCCCCTTTCTCCCTCGCTACCGCACGACATTTCGTCACATTCCGACCGCTCTCTCATTTGAAGCACGGCGCCGTGCGGCGATGGCGCTCTATTCGACAAGTCGTGCAGCGAAACGGGGGAAGAGGTGGGCTGTCACCAGCCGCTCTTTGAGAACGCCAAGCAAGGCAAGCTGCGCACAAAAGTGGAAAACGGTGAGAACACGCAACGATGATTTTCACGGCGCAATTTTGAGGCCCCCCCCGTGTGACTTTGTCGGGTCTGTTGCAAGGCGAGGGAACCATCCCGGTCGAGTCCAGCGCTATCGTGCCCACCTGGGATGGCATCCAGCATGGGGAGAGGCTGCGCACCATGAGTTGCAGTGATAAAATCCTGCGCTGGAACGTGTTGGGCCTACAGGGGGCGCTGCTCACTCACTTTTTGCATCCTATCTACCTGAAGTCCATCACACTTGGTAAACCATTTTGTCTTTTTATCATTTAAATGTCAACAAAATTTTACTTCTTTTTTTTATCTTTTTATTTTTGTTTATTATTATTGTTTTATCTGAGCTGTTTTTTATGTTAATTTGTTTTTTTTGCTCCATACAGGCTATTTGTACAGCCACGGTCACCTGACTCGGGCCGTGTGTTGTCGGCTGGCCAGAGATGGCGACGCGTTCAGCCAAAGTCTCCCCCCTCCCTTCCAGCTAAACCACCCCGAGGTGAGAACACTGTCATAAATCACTCCGTGTTCTTCCCCCCCCCCCCTCTTCAGCCGTTTTCTTTATCAATGAAACAAGCGTATTGATTCTCCGGCACCAAACAAGTGGGTCACTCTCACTGTGAGGTGAAATGTGACGACGTTTGCACTAATTATCTTGGATGTGCGTATCGTGTGACCGAATTAGCTATTTGATACTAAGCAGTACCTTGTCGCCTCCACAGGTGGGTCGAGTCAGCGTGTACGACTCCACGCGTCACACGGGCAAAACCAAGGAGTCCAGCGTAAACTGGAGCCTTCCGGACCACACGAGCGTGGAGGTTCTGGACGGGACCAAAGGCAAACTCGACGGGTATGTCAGCTAACTATTTTTTGCTGATAGCTTTCCAAAGCGGTGGAAGCTGAACGCCCTTAAAATTTTCGTGACAAAAAAAAAGGGTTCATCACATTGAGAATTATTCTTTGCTTTCAATCACGCATGCTCCAAATTTGTTTCCAACAGAAGCAAGCTGGGCGTGTCCCGCGTGTCCAAATCCAACCTGTTCTGTCTGTTCCGCACACTGTGCCAGCGCTGCGAGCGCCCCGACCTCCTCGCCATGCACTCGTATGCTCAGGCCAAGCTGGCGGCCAGCTCCTTCCAGCTGGCCAAGCACCGCTTCTTCCAAGCGCTCGGCGACCACGGCTACGGCGCCTGGATCGGCAAACCGCTGGAGGAGAAGAGCTTCGAGGCTGGGGAGGAGGTGGCTAACGCGCCGGCCGCGTTCGGCGCCGCTCGGAACGGCGGCGCCATAGAATACAACCAGGCGGAGGCGTAGGGTGGGGCGGCAGGAAAAAATCGAGAGGGGGAGGGCAAAAAAAAAAAAAAGGACAATCAAAGCTTAGCCACTGGCCGCCCATGTGTCATCCAATGGAAGCGTCGCTATTGGCTAATAACGGACCGATGAGAAAGGACAGGCTGAATTGGAGGGAAGATGAGATGAGAAGCCTGAAGGAAGACTGGCTCTGGAAATGGCAAGAGAAGGACGGAGCAAAACAAAGCAGCTACGTAAGGCAGATTACGTTTTGTTTTCACACGCGCCATTTTGTTGAGCCGCATTCACTGGCCCGTTCCCATGTGTGAAAATCACGTGACCCGCCGGTGGCTTCCTTCTCTCATCAGGACCAAAGTCGAAAAAGCGGTCAGCTTTACTTTGCATTTCTTTTTTTTTGGAGTGGACAAAAAGGCGCCGCTCGTGATTTAAACCAGCAATGAAAAAAAAAATCACATCCCTCTGTACGTGGTCGCCGTGGTTACCGTTAGCACAACAGAGTATCGTGCACCGATCCTATGCTTTTATATATACACACACATGGAAAAAAAAAAAGATGTCATGGCCGCCAGGCTGCACACGAGTTGCACTTCCGCGAGGTCGCATTTCTTTTACCTTGTCATTTGGTGTCGACTGAAATCTTTTTTTTTTTCTTAAATGTAAATGATGTCCAATCATAAGTAGCTCAAATGTCTGACAAAATGTCCCTACTGTAGTAAAACGAGAGTCTGAGTTTAAATCCACACCACTGGAAAGTAAGTTTGACTTTTTATTGCGTCTTCTTCCCATGAGCCCACTTGATGCCTGTGGAAAAGATCTTAAAAATCCACCCTGTATTTCTTTTTTAGGAATTGATTGAAAGCTCCGGCTAGAACTTAAAAAGTTCATCCTCGGTGAGTCGTTTTCAAAAGGTTCCAACTTTCGGATTGGTGCCCTGTTAAAATCTGTTTGAAGAGGATTTTTATTTTCTAATTAATGTTTTTAAAAAAAGGCTCTTTCGATGCCTGTTTGCAATTTATTGTTGACACTCAAATGTTTCTGTTGGTTTAATCTTATGTGTTTTTTGGTTGATATTTTTTTTTTTTTTTTTTTACAATATGTTCCCAAAAAATAAATTAATCATATTCCATCCCATTTTGTTTGGAGGTTTCCTCTCATCCAGAATTCATATAGCATCTGCTGCTTAGCCCCGAGGCCAGACGAGAGGGGCTTTCTTCACCTCGGGGCTGAATTATGAGAGGAACGCTCGACGTAACCTTCAGGGGTTGCCCGTCTTTGCCGCAAATCTAGGCGCTACGCCGAAAACACGACCGAAGCCTTGTGATGCTTCTATCTCGACGAGGGAGCGGGGCTAAAAATGGCATCTCGACAACGCTCGCCCGGGATGAAACCATGCACAGCTCAGAGCTTTAAGAGGTGTGAATGTCAACTAGACCTTGTGGAAGCGGGCCGGGGTGACCTGCATTTATAAGAACTCTTGTCTAGGCGGGTTCTTGTGTGCTCTCAATGTGGAAGTCCTGTTAGGACTGAAAAGCAAAAGGAGATGATGCTTTCTCAAACCCTTCAAAGTCATAATGAATGCATCGGCTGGAGTTGAAGTGGTTTCAATTGGCGCACTCAGAACCCTGACTGATTAAACGACTGAAAAGAAAGAGTGCAAAGTAAGTACTGCGACTAGAAATTTGGAAGTACTGAGTCAAATCTTAAAATGTATTTGTTTAAAAAAAAAAAAAGCTTGACAGCTATTCCATCTTACTGTGCAATTTACAGATTTGCTTCAAGAAGACCCGAGCAGCTGACACTACAAACCTGTTGGCAAGACAACAAAGAGAAGGTGAGGGGATATATATATATATTTTTTTTTTGGTGTATTTATTTTGAATCAAAGGTACAAAAAAATTTTTCATCGTGACGTTGCATAACTCGCAAGAGCCAATGAGAATGCGAAATAGAGGAATGGGAGTGACACAAGTGTAATTCAATCGGTCAAAATTCGAACTTGTCCGATAATAATCATCAAAATGTTGATCTGAAAATTTTATGAATGGGATTGTCTCCCCCCCCACCCCCTCCGAAATGACGAAACACGCCCCTGATCTTGAATGACTCAATCGTTCAAACTCGGCACGACTGAGCAATCGTCGTTCCTGTCAAGAGACTGGACGACAATATCAGCTAATTAGTCATAAATCATTTTTATTATAATACCCCCCCTCAAAGACACTCGTGGAAAACAAACTCAACGACATGCAGGACGTCTCATGTACTTATTAGCTCCCAACTAATTTGTCATCAGCTATTCGTGCGTATGTGCACAATAATGAGAGCGCATTTTAAATCAGTGCTCCCCACCAGCCCCAAGTCAAGTACTTTGAGAGTAGGACTAATGATGAAGAGTGAGACAACAAGCACGTAGGAGGGTGAGAAGGTTGGCTGGGGGTCTTGGAGTGAAATATTAGTCCAGAGCCAAGTGCTCAGGGGGGGAGCCGATCGATGCTCTCCAAAGGAAATAAATGAGAAGGGGGAATATCTCAAAAGCTGAGCGAGGCGTGCTAAGACCTCAATGGAGTCAAGTGTGGAAAGACCAGATCACAACAACTTGGAAGTGCGGGTGGGCGGGGATGAGGAAGCCTTATTGAGTTACAAATAGTGGTCATGTGACTAGTTGTGGCGCAGCGTGAGTCAGACAAACCAACGGCGTCATTTCATTCTCAGGCCCGGTTGACTCTCGAGGAGCGTGTGGAGTCATCTCCCATTGCCAACATAAATTTGACCGTCACGCCGACTTTTTATTTTGGAGGAGCTTGCGTGCCACTTGTAAATATTGGCGTAGAGACAGCTGCGCTCGCTCGGCGGGGACCGCTGGCCTCTTCAATCACACGCGACACTATTACAGCCATTTCGCCAGACCTTGAATCTATAAAACCAGGCCTGAAGCGGACGTGGCATCTTATGAGGGTCTTATCGATGCTGAGAGGCGGGCGGGTTGGGTGGAAGCAAACACTTGTGCTCTATATATATATAAAAGAGAGACAAAAAAGACATCTGATTCATCTTGTGATGCCACTTGGAAGAAATCCGACTGGAATGTTAAAGTGACAGCAAGTGCCTAAGAGTGGAAATGTGTGTGCGCACTGGAACGTATCTATTTGCTGATGCTGCAAAAATGATCGTCGGCCTTGGCAAAGTCAGTCCTGCTCTATTTTATGTCAGTCAAGCCTCTCGTCTCGGGTTCAATTTGTCTATATTTTGAAAAATGTTTCACAGCAGCGGCACGTTGGCCTTGTGTTGAGTACATGTGCCTCACATTTCAGAGGCTTGGGTTTGAATCTCATCCCCAGCCTTCTTGCGGTATGTCAGATTTATTTTTATCATGAGCAAGATTATAGTTATGACGTTGACGATCTTGTGATTTAATATCTGTTCTATCCGGAAATGAGGCTCACCAATGGATTTGAATATGTTTGCAGGCGGCATAAGCCACCATTCATTTTCTTCAGTGTTGTCTTGATGGTTTGATAAAAAAAAAAAATGCCGGGAGATTTCAGATTCATAGCGCGTACCGATTTATGAAAAGCAATAATAAAGCCCTTCACTGTCTTGGATGGATGTGTCATATAAGTATAGCGATCCATCTGGCAGTAGTTGTAGATTACAGGTCAGCCCATCCAGGCCTCACAATGTAGTTATTTAATATGCGACACGGCCAGTTAAGTATATTGAGGTGACCTCCCTAACTCATTTATTTATTTATTTATTTTTATGAAATTTATTTCTTTTTATTTATTTGTGAAATTCATATTCTCATCAAGTGTTCAGTTTGAATTTTCTTGTAATGATAATTTTTTTTTGTGGCCTTCAGTGTCGCTCTAATCTTTATTCACACTCTTTAGAAAAATTCGACAATCAGATTTCGGATGCCGAAAGGGCACAATTTGCACTTTTGATGGAGAACCTGAAAGCATCCAATTTGCACATCCTCGCCCCATTATGGTCCTCCATTAAAGCCCCAAACAAAGCTTGCAATTACACCACCCCCCCATTTTCCATCATTTACACCCTATCGTCCATACAAAAGCTTTTTTTTTCCTACTTTGACCTTTTATGAGCCACTCCCCGATTCAGTTCCATTATGAATCCACGCGTGCCGTTTCGAAACAAGCCTCTAACTAATTCCTCCCACCTTAAACAACACACGAAATGATGCGAGCGTGACTCACCATTGAAGAAGTCTTTTTAATTGCGCACATGACTAATATTATATAATTGTACGTTATGATCTGCATTATTGACGCCCGGCGGGCTGACCTGTGATCAGTACTCTCTCTAATCCGCTCCCCCGCAAATTTGAGAGCCGAGCTCATCCGATTACGGCGAACATTAGCCCGCGCATAACCCCCGTCGTATTCATAGTATTAAAAACCAGGTAGAATGGTCTCATTAGCTGGGATTATCCTGAAAACGCTCTGTGGAGTTGACAATTACACATTAATGAGATATTACAAGACTGAATCACACACTTTGGTGGATCTAATGACTAAGTGGTGCTTTGAGATACAAGTGGGTCATCTTACAAGTTTTTTTTTTTTACTAGGAGTTGTTTGGCCTATTTTTTGCTCTTATGTATTCCCCTTCTGATCTGAAATTTCTTCAAACTACTTAAAATAACCTTAGCTTTAAGTCTCTTAGCTTAATGCTAACATGTAATGGGAAACACCATAGACGGGTTGATGAATAGCATCAGTGTTTCCCATGCTAGCAGTTATTATCTCGCAGTAATATCAGTAATTATATGAAATCAGATGAAAATGAACTTTGCAGCCGTTACTTTCTTAAAAAATAGCATTAGGCTTGACATTCATTAATCAAACAAAAACTAGAGTTAGTTGGAATACATTACTGGCTGCTTTCAATTATCTTTTTTCAGTAAAATTCAGTGTCAAATTAAGTGGGCTGCCATCTATTGGTCACCCGTTGAATTACACCTAAATAGCAGAAGGCAGAGCCAAATAGTTATGAACTGAGATTGTAATGGAACTTTAAAAAAATAACGGATTGTGTTTATTTTGATATAATGCAATCTAAAATTAAGAATTAGAAGGTAATTTCGAATGACTCGGCTAGAAGCAGAGCCGGCACGTCAATTCATTGGCGATCCATATTAAAATGTGTCTCCATTCCAGTGAAACAATATGACGCTAATATAATATTCCATCTTGTATAATTGCATGTCACACACACAGTGGATACAGATCGTAGCCACCTGTTTCCATTCTCAGCCTCCATCCAATGGGAGCAAGCGGGGGTGGGTGGTGAGTTGGGGGCGGAGGAAGAGCAGAGAAGTTGGAGGAGAGAGTGAGAGACGCTCATCCGCGTCCACGCAGAGCCGTGATTGAGTGGAAGCGCACGAATTCAATCACTGACGCTTTTTCGTTTTTGTCGCGGAGGGAGACGCGCAAGCCACAGGTTGACACATCCGGTCATGGCTCGTCGTCCGCGAGCGACCACCGTGTCCGGCGGCGACGTGAGCCCCGCGGACGGCTCGCCCGGGATGGGGAAGCACGCCGAGTGAAGCGCGTCGAACGAGGAGGAGAGGAGAGAGGAGCAGAGGAGAGGGGGCGTTGGAGCGTCGGGACGCCGTGCGCAAAGCTCGAGAGGCGGGTTGGTGGACCTGTGGAGGAAGCCTCATGAACGGAGGCGAGAGGGGGGGAAGAGAGACACAGAGACAGACAGAGAGAGAGAGAGAGAACGAGGGAGGATGGCATGGCTGTAACAACATGAAAAAGAAAAAAAGTGGGGTGCTCTGTCTTCATCCAGCCAAGTGATCCAAACACATCTGCTCTGGGGGAGTGGAAGAGAAGAGGTAGGTAGAAACCGTGCCAGGGGGTCTGGTTATGTCACACCAAAAAAAGTAGGCTATTGTTTTTGATCTCGCTGAAGCTTCTCCAGGAGCCGTCGCTCACCCGGCTAGAAACAACCTGAGAACATGCTACCGTAAATATCGCTAGTGCATGATGATAATGTGCTTCTCCTCTGATTGTAGACAATTTCCTTCATCCAGTTAGGTGGCATCCACCTGATGCTTTCCATGTCTTCAGAGGCGTCGGCGTAATTGTTTGTGTTTGCCTCCACCAGACAAGAGGTACACGGTCACAGCTGTGACCATGGAGCCTCCCCCCTCTCTGAGCCTGGCTCTCCTCGGAGGCAGCGAGGACGAAGACCAGCGTTTCCTCCTCCCGCTGGCTGGCATCTCCCACCCCGCCGCCCCCGCCGGCCAGGGTCCGGGCTCCAACCACTCCAATCACACGGCGCCGTCCAGCCTGGGCCGGCTCAACGGCAGCAACCCGTCGCCGTCCCCCGCCGCCACGCCGTCGTCCCTGCCCAAGTTGTCGACGGCGGGGCCGCCGGCCATCCCCAATGCCTTGCACCCCACCAGCACCCCGCTCTCTTCCTGCTTGGGCTCGCAGCACAGTCTGAGCGGGGACAACTCGCCCATCTACAACGCCCTCTTTTACTCCTCCCACTCGCCCTCCATGGATCGCGAGAGGGACCGGGAACGCGGGTGCAAACACAGACAGGCCAGTCCCTTGGTCCACCGCAGGGACAGCAACCCCTTCACCGAAATCGCCATGAGCTCCTGCAAGTACACGGGCGGCGTCATGAAGCCCCTGAGCCGCCTCAGCGCCTCCCGGAGGAACCTCATCGAATCGGACAGCAGCGAAACCAAAGAGGGCGGGGTTTCCGCTGTTGCCGGGGCGACCGCGGCCGGAGGTCACGACCGGCAGCGGGAAGCCCCGCCTACCTCCTTGCTCAGCCAGTCCTCCACCAATCAGCCGCCCCTCCAGAGCCCCCCGGAAATTATCATTTCATCCAAAGAAGACTCGCCCTACCCCAGGGCAGGATATGACATCAGCGACACCGCCTCCAACCAGATGTCCATCTACCACCAGAACCACGCACTGGTGGAGAGTCGCCGGGCGCAACCGGGGAGGGGCGCCAGTCAGGGCGCCTCGGGGGCGGTGGGAACCGGCGCCAGGGCCGGCACCACCAAGGCCCACAAACGGAAGAACCAAAACATTGGCTACAAACTGGGTCATCGCAGGGCGCTGTTCGAAAAGAGGAAGCGATTGAGCGACTACGCTCTCATCTTCGGGATGTTCGGAATTGTCGTCATGGTGATCGAGACGGAGCTGTCCTGGGGCGTCTACAACAAGGTGAGACCATTTGAAATAGTCATATCAAATCCTCTGCTGTTGCACTGTGGGAATCCCAAGCTCTGGCTGAGGCGTCAAATCCAGATCCAGAACGTAAACCCTGCCACGGTTTTGGAGTAGAAGCACCTGTGGCTGAACACAACCTGGACCCGCATGTCCAATAATGTCGCTTAGCTGTTCTTGAAGCTCCAATCTGAGGGGATGGATGAGATTTTTAAAGATCTTAGACTCCAGTCCTAACAATCGGGATTCTGGTGAAATTCCAGGTTTGATGTTGGAGGTGTGTGCCCAGTGATGTAATACCACGATAAAGAGGACAAGAGGGCGGGCATTGTAGATTATCAGCAGGAGGCCAGCATCTCATTTATCTGCGTAATGGTGAGTGGAATAAGATGAATGGTCCCCGAGCAGCGATTGTCTGTTTATCTTGGCCGGTCCTTTTTGGTTTTAGCGTGACATAGCACAAAAGGTCAGCCGGGGGCACGGCTAATAAAGTGGAACCGGCGGACGGATGGACGACGCAGACAGGTAGTTAGCCGCTGGATTTTGGCCAGTGGGTGTGTCTGGCGTTATGATTACAGTGAGGGATATCTGTCTGGGTCATTCTCCCCGAGCGCGGCGCTTTGAAAGCTTTCCCTCCCCGTTCATTACATCCTGACTCTTTTTCATTAAGGGAATTGTGCCGTTTGAATTGTTTCTACACATTCATCATTGTCTCTTTTCTTTTTCCTGTCAGCCTCTGGTGTGATCTTTCTGTCTTTTTTTTTTTTTCCCGGCTGTCTCTTTATTTGGCTTTTCTTTCTTTGACCTCACTTTTTTTTTTGGCCCGCTTCTCCTGTGTGTGTGTATATTTAAAAAAAAAAAAAAAAAAAAAAAAGGCCTTGCCTTTAAGGTGCTATTGTTCATGTTGTTACTTGACAACTTGAGTGGAACTTGAACATTTCAGAACTTTTTTTTTTTAATGGATGCATTTGTTGTCTTATTCTTGTTGAGCAAGGCCCAGCTGCTTCGTGTAGTGTCCAAAAATAGAGATGAAAAATAAGAATGGAACTAAAGAGGGTGTGTTGTTTGTGTTACTGCAAGAGGGCAAATACTGTACACACATTGATTTGTGTGGGCACAAAACTGAACACACAATCGAATCTGATCCAAAACAAATAAATGTCTTTATAAAGGTTATAAGGTTCATTTGGGGCCTTCTTCATTCAGACGTTGAAGCTCATTAGAAAGTTTGGATTCCAGATGATTGTGTTCTGATTATCCCAATCATTTGTCAGGCTTTCACACACTTTGCAGTATTGAACTATGAAATAATTTATGAGTCGGGGAAAAAAAATGGCCCCCTCTGGCAGAATTGTGGCTTTTCATACAAAAGGAGGCTTTGAATACTCAAGCTTGATTTGTTTGTATGCCTGGACTCTTTGCGGCTGGCTTTATTACTACTCGACAAAAATACACAACTGATTTCCATTCTTCTAGTACAGAGGGCATGGGCCAAGGAAGAGCCCATTTCATTTTTATGAAGTTCCAGAAATTTGATTTGCTCATTATTGCACAATGGGCAATTTATTTTTTTGTCACTTCCCATGAATAATGCATGAGATCATATTTGGCTTACTTAACTCGGACGTATGTGGAATACAGCAGAACCTCGAAGGTCGAACCCTAGATGCTCCTGGATATAAAATTTAATAAAATAAATAAAAATAGGTAAAAAATTTATCTTGATTAAATTTGGAATTTTCACACTTGTCGCCATCTTCTAAGGGATTCCATGATGGGATTTCCCAGCAGCAGTTGAAAGTGAGAGCTTGATGGTTTGACACGTGTCTATCTGAGAATAACCGAGGCAGGCTGCACGTACTCTCGGGACCGTAGCGTGAGGCCTGTCAGATCAATGCGTCATTGGAAGAAGGCCCACGTGGCTCCTTAGTGGCCCCCGGGCCTACCATGACTTGTCTTGAGCCTGCTGATGATGAAACACTCCCAGCTATTTTGGGGGAACACACAGCTGTTGTCAACATCACCTGTCAATATCCACAAACAGCTAGCTAGCTGTGTGTGTGTTGGTAGCGGAACTATGAGGAATGTTTGAATTTTATTTTAGAATATGTTATATGTGCCTCCACTTATCTAAACACAGCAATAGGATTAATATTACATTTGTGGAATATGAGTTAAGCAACAAAAATCACCCGTTTTTTTATCCATCTCAGGGGGCGGCCATTTTGTCACTTGCTGTCGACTGAAAATGACATCACCAGGTCACAACCAATGACGGTTCAGCTCCAAAAAAATGGTGAGCCGTGATTGGTTGTGACCTGGTAACTGTGATGTCATTTTCAGTCGACAGCAAGTGGCACATGGTCGATCCATAATATTTATCTTCTGGTTCTCCTCTCAGATGATCTTTGGAAATGGCGGATCACTGCACTTAGTGTTCTCGTAGTCCCCTGGGCGACCTTTTTCTTCAAGTAACTCGCCGGTTGCTCCACCCAAAACCGACAGGGAATTAAACTGGCCCGTCATTGACGTATATATATTCTCCCGGGATGTCATCAACTGCCTCAGTAGTCATGTGTCACCTCTTCTCATTGTCACCATCTTTCTCCTACTCCACTACGTTGCCTTCAGGCTTCTGAGGGCCACCGTATCCCTCAGGTCATGTTGTTAACTGTTACAAATTTGGATAGTTTGACTTTTAGCTGGAGCGTGGTGAAAAGTTGGAGTTTTGCTTGAAAGCATGGCTGTGTGTGTGGTTGTAAGGTGACAATGGCCGCTCTCCCTCTCTTCCTCCCTCCCTCCATCCCGTCTGTTTCCCTGGAGACTGATTGCAAGAAAGCGCCACTTTGACAGCAAGAGAGGCTCAAGGCTAACTCTTTCCGACGCAATCGCACGTACGCACATTCATATTCACCCGCAGCGGCACATGTAATCGAAAAACCTATCGTCTTTGTCTATCTCAATACCAGCCTTTAAAAAAATGATGCTTTGTTTTTGCAAAGTTCTCACTGTCGTTATCTGGCCCATCAGTTTAGCAGCTTTAGGTTGAATGTGAGCAGTCGTAAACTTGTTACATCATCAATAAAAACCTGAGAGCATGCTCCATTAGTGCTCACGTTTAGCCGCTAATGTCAAAACACCTCCTCAGCCATGATGTTTTGACTCGGTCTCCTCTTCCTCCTTACTTACCTTCCCCCATAACACACATTGACCTTATAATTTTTTTTTTTTGTTAGATTTTTTTTTTGTCAAAGTGTAATTTCCATCTTCTGCGTGTAAATGTTTACACCTTGTTATAAATACTCCATTTATATTCCCGCTGGCAACCCTTGATTGTCCATTTAGACAACCTTTGTCCAGAGTATGTTTGTAGTGAAGTGCTTTTTCATAATCATTCTGCACTCATCCACTTTGGCTGTCTTGAAAATGGTTGCACTTTGAATATGTCGTAATTTTATGCGGAAGGCGACACGTTAATCACATGTTGAATGTTTTTTTTTCAAAGCCATCCGGTTGGTCTATATAGAAAAATCCAGAAAAAAAATCTTATGTTATGATAAACATTTTACCCCTAGCTAGCTACATGTGTGTAAGATTTTGGTTTTATCTCCCTGATGGGTGTCCCAATACTTTTGTCCATATGTGATGAGGGCCCATGTTGCACACATAAAGACAACAATGAACACAAAACAACACTATCTAGTTACGATCCATTGTCGTTATTGCTATTGAGTCATAACATCCTCAAACAAACTCCAATTCATCCGAGTCATTTGGTTATTTACACCTGTAAAACTTATTGGCTGGTTGCCTGGCAACCCCGCCGAGACTATTGAAACACTTTTCAGTACAAGCTCATGTAATGGATGACCTGAGCTATTCATGTTCTGTGCACACAGATTGCGCAAACCATGTGTGATTCAGTTGACCTTAAAATGACAGGGGCCAAATTATCCACATTGTGCAGTATAATAAGAACACTGTCGCTGTTGTTGCCATGCCGATTATGAATAGTGGACAAAAGACATGTCAAGCAGTCACTCACACACACTTTTTGACTAACACTGTCAAAGAGATATGATCCTGATTATATTTAAAAAATGTACGTATGTACCTTATGAATATATATATGAATATATATGTATATGTGTGTGTGGGGGGGTAATTATTATTATAGTAATTATTATAGTAATTATTTTTTTTAATTACTTTGTGATGTTTCTGAACACGTTATATGCCATTATATGCAAATAATACTGTATGGGATGAGTAGCGAATATTTGGGGATTTCAATAAGGCACCTAGGACAACTACGGGGGGTCCTTAATACCCGGAAGTAGTTGACAGTGAGCGGGAGTTTCGCTGGGCCGTGACTAATTACCGCTGTTGTGGGTGTTTCAGGTGAGTAAATTTGTTGAAAAGTTGATGTTCAGAACTTGTAATACTGCTGGTAAACTGAGCTAATTATTTATTGAGAATATGATACATACGGTTACGGTTGTACAATGTATAATTTTGCGTATAACATAGACAGTGAAATGTTTTAACGTATTCTCAGTACCCGGAAGTCGTTGACAGTGAGCGGGAGTTTCGCCGCTTCTATCTATTTAATCTAAGTACAAATAGTGATATTTATTTATGTTTCATTTATTCATTTGTTTACTCATGCAACCAAAATATGATACAAAACACGTCATACTCTTGATATAAAAAGTCTACACACCCCTGTTCAAATGCCAAGTGAAAGAATTCCCCCCCCCCCAATAATGTGATATCAAATCTAATATTATACAAACATGAAGCAAATACTGCTACCTGTAGTATATGACCCCCCCCCCCCCCCCTTTCTGTCCTTATTGTTAAAATGGCACCCAGGTGACTCCGACAGGCTCCAAAGTGATTTTTACTCTCAAAACAGCTAGATTGAACAAAAGCAGAACGCCGGAGAGCAGATAAAATAAAATAAGGTTGCAACTCGCTGGTGTGACACTGTGTTTACAGTCAGGCCGCTGAGCTTGGTATTTTTCTCATTAACAAGACAAGCGGCGTTTCCTTTGCAGCCACTTTGCTCCAGTGAGCACAAATGAGATGTTGGCAATGGGGAGAGTGAGACAGGAAAACAGGGAAATAAAAAGCAGACGACAGCTTGCAGCCCAAGTGTTGCGCTGTGGCCCATAACGACAACCACTAACTACTCACTCACTTCACTGTCTAAATGATATTCTGCGTATGGTCCCAAAATCCAGTCTTTGACTTTATTTTTAATCATGTACTGGAGGCAATATGGAAGAGGGTCTGGAAAAGAAAAAATTCCAAATTCCCCCCAAAATGTTCAGAAAACGCTGAGATTATATTTTCCCTTTGGTAGACAGGTGGATGTTTTACGAGTGACAGAAATCAATGTTCGTCAGCTTGCGTGTTTACATCTAGCTGCATTTCCACTTATTTTGGGCGGGAGCCGCAATAGACAAGATAACACACTGACACACTCTATTTTCCAGGACACTGACTCCCAATATATATTCATGAACCGATGCAGATTGTGCTTAATCACCTCATGAGGGAGACTCAGTAGTCAGCCACTAAATTAAGACTCCGAGTGCATGCCGGCATGAAGCCTTGACTCGGCCACTAAGAGCTACATTAAACCTGAAGCATCCACAGCAGCAAAATTATTTTGGGAAAAAAAAAAATAAAAACGTTCGCTGCCATCAATAGTATAGGAATGAAAAGGAAATGAGCTCTCCAGTCAAACTTGGATTGCTTTTATGAGCTAATCAATATAAGCCGAGTTCGATTACAATATTGAATTAGGCTGCATACTCTAACACAAAAAAGTTATTTTTGTCGCGGGCTGCATCATAGTCATAGTTTGCTTCAAAGGGCCGTTAAAAATTGTCAACCAAAATAAATGTATGAACGCCTCATACACTACACAACAAACTGTTTTCAAAACAGAGACTAATAAAAACTGTTCAAATATTTAAAAATGAAATATTGAAATCAAATAAAAAATATTTTAAAAAATGAATGATAATAAAAATTGCTGACAATATCTCTATTTGAAAGTGAAAACATTTTGAAATTTTGGAATTGACATGAATTCAATGCACAATTTGTCTTTGCGGGCCACCTAAAATGATGTGGCGGGCCGTATCTGACCCCCGGGCCTCGACTTTGACACCTGTGCGCGAACACATCTAACGGTGCAAGTCGGACATTAAGCAAGACAAAAAGTTATTCAATTATCAAGCACAAATATTTGGGATGACAAACGTGAGTTGTCTGACATGATGATGCTGCGGTCACCTTTTCTTTTCCCCCTTTTCTTTTTTTTCTTTTTTTAATCTACTCTCGCCTTCAATCCCCCCAGAACTAATTAGAAGCCTTTAGAGAAGACTTTTATCAGTTATTGGATTGGACTGCCACAATCCCAAGTGGTTCCGCATTTCCCTGATAACGTGCACGCCCGTACCTGCAACTGGCCGTTAACAGCCGACGCAATCTCACGATGGTCTCCAGACGCCGTTGTGAGCCTCCGCGTAGTTTTGTAGTGTGCAGTAGTTAAACTAATGAAGAGAAATAACAGTCATCCCGCAATGTGACCCTGGAGTGTGCTAAATCTCTGCAAGGGCTCGCACAAAATCAACTTTTTGAGTCTGTGCTGACGTCGGGAAAACTGGTTTAGAACAATTTGATATTAAAAAAAACAACATGAAGATGTGATATCCACCTCATCACTTTAAATATGGAAAATATGATTCCATATTAAGTCATGGCCACTCATTAGAAAGGATAAAAAAAGAGCTTGCACTTAAATCTTTAATGTCCACTTATTTTGTTATGGTTCACCGAGTCTTACTGTAGTCCACCTGATGGATCGAGAGAGAGGCATTCATGCTGTTGCTACGGCAACCGAACTTAAATGTGACCCGATTTATATGTTGCCGCTGTAGAAATTGAACGTTTTTTTTTTTTTTATTTAAACATCCTCATTGTATTTATGTTTTTATTTCTAATCCCATTGAATTGGATGTCATGATACCCCGCTTCTGCCGAGGATGTTTTCTTGAGAGAGGAAATGGATTTGGCAGAAACACTTGAAGAACACAGTGACTGGAAAGCCAAAATGATGAATAAAAAAAAAAAAAAAATCATAATGATGCTTGATTGATGCTGCCGGGGAGAGATGATGTAATTCAACTTTTAATTTTTCTTTGACCTATCATAATCAGCATCAGGGCTGAATGATTTAGAAAAATAATATAATAGTGATTTTTTTCCCCCCTCATCCTTGCAGTTCTTTTTTCAAGGTCCTCTTCTCATGTGTTTTTTAACGAGCACAAGTAATAAATTAATCTGTATTCAATTTATTTTCGATGAATGTTTTGGTCTCATAGATTAGGCTTTAGCTAAAATAAAATATGAATTAATGTGAAAGCATTTCTTATCTCCTTCAGCTAGTACTTACTCAACATTGCAATTTCACAAAATGAAAACAAAAGATTGGCAAAAACATAAAGTCTTAAACAAAATTACAATAATAATGCAATCTCTCTCTCTCTCCCTTTCTCTCTAATATATCTATTTGCTGGAGTAGTGTGTGTGTCTGTGAGGGGGGGGGGGGGGTCAAAGAAGCCCCAGAAGTGCTATGAGTTGTATTGATCCAAAGTTCCCCGGTGCATTGATTATAAGCCCCTGTGAAAGTAGACGAGCGAAAGACTTAAAGCTCAGCGGCGGCAGCGCGCTATCGACAGGTGCAATACCTCGGCTCAACCTTTGAAAATCTGTTTGGTAAATGTCGACCTCGAGCAGGGAAACAAATCATCCCCGAAATGACCCGATATGTCAACGGGTGCATCTTTGTGATGTTTGTTTTTGTGTCTTGTGCCCGCAGAGCTCCATGTATTCTCTGGCGCTGAAGTGTCTGATCAGCCTGTCTACCGTCATCCTGCTGGGCCTCATCATCGCCTACCACGCACGGGAGGTTCAGGTAAAATGGCTCACTCGTTCCGCGTCATTTAGCTGCTTTGTCCCCAAAAAGATTGTTCTTGAACACTCACTGGACATAACATTAGGTACACCTTTGAGTCGATGCTGCTGCTTTGGTTTTAATAGATTTGTTTTACATTTTTTAAGAATACATAATTCGGAATCGGCTAATATGGATATTTTTTATGCTGATACAGATTCTAATATTTAGCATGAAAAGATTAGCATTCGTTTATGTTATAGTAAGCTACATGGCGGCCATTTTGTCTTTAATGTGGTTGCTGTAAGATCCATACAAATTTCATCATCACAGGAAAAAGTTAGATGTGTCCAAACAGATTTCTTGTGTTTTGACGTGCTAACGCTACAAGGCGTAAGCAAGCGATAGCTGAGCGTAGCCTCGCTGTGCAGCTGTTCCGACACAGGTCTATTCCCTTCCTAATGCATTCCATCCCTCAGGCGCCTTCCTGCAATCGGGGGCCCAGGTGTGTGTCCGCCTCACCAATTAATGCCATTAGCGGCCGTCACGGCGGCATCGACTACGACCACGTATGCCGTAGCTAGACCGCGACAATCGACCGCGCGTGCCTCCATGTATGTGACTTTGTCGTTTTGGCTAATCCAACCTCAGCGTGCTCATTGGGCCCGCGGTTTCATCATTCATCGTACATCGACTATTTATGTGAGCCTCGCGGGTAGCCGGGAGTGCCCCCCAGACCAGCTATTACTCTCCATCACAAACCGCAATCATCCATCAGGCCTCATGCTAGTTTAATACCGCTCGCTACTAGCTTACATTACGTTATGCGCTAGTCGAGTACTGTGCGTTCGGGGAGGATTCATTGATAAAATAATAAAAACGCTCACTGTGGAAGTAACACGTTACGAGGGGGGATGAAGAAGCTGCGCTGACGAGAGGAAAAGCTTTCTAGTCGTTTCCGTGATTCTGTTTGATGAAATCACAGGAGGAGTTCCGGAAAGTGTGATTGTGACGCAGTGGAGGATGTTGGGAGTCTCGACACGAATGGTTCGTTTGAGCAATTCAACTGCAACATAAACTAAACACGTAGAAATATTTTAACAACTTGGGCTGAATTAATTTGTATCGATTGATTGGAATCTATTGTCGGGCCACATCTATCGAATATTTTGGGAGTGGGATATCGTTCTGAAAAGTCGATTTGAATAATTGGGTATTCAGATTTTTTTTAGGTTGGCAATTTTCTTCTCTAGAAACACAAGTCACTGCCCATAGAGTTTGGTTTATGACCCACTATGGCCACCCCATAGCGCCGCCCTTGAGTGACATTAAAACAAGTCAACTTTTTTCCACTGCACATCGTACATTTTTTTTTCTTCCTTGGTTGGTCGTGTGTGACTTTTTTCTCCTTGGCTATCAGACAGAGGCTGAATGGATGAATTGTTTGTTTGGCCTGAAAGTACAAAAAATTATTCAACACAGGGGGGTGCTCGACTGGGTGTAGCGAAAAGGAAATAAAAAGCGGAAAGAGGCTGACGGACTCTGTTGGGCGTGTACACACCGAGCCAGTCGTTGACAAACAATAAAAGGATATATTTTGGTTTTGCTTCTCCGTATGGTTTCCATTTTCACCTTTTTGGTTATTTTGTGCAAAGTTTCAAGCTTGACAAAGTAGAAATAAAATGAATTATTTGCTTGATTAATTACAATAAATTAGTTTAAAAAAGCACTAAAATAAAATTAATATTTTTTTCAAGAAAACCTGTAATAACAATCTCATAATATTACACTATTTATTCTGAGAAAGATATAAAAAAATATTAAAAAATAATCTTATATTCTTGAAATAAATTTGTAATAATTGGCCTTTTGTTCATTAAAAAATACTTTATTCATGCCGGGAATATTAGATTTATGTAATGACATGTCACAGTGATATTAGAGCTTTTAATTGGCCCTCTGTTCAGGTAAGGAGAAGCCATGGGCTCTTTGAACATAACGCCAACCCATAATAGTAAAAAAAAAAGTGTGCAGCATACGCCAACATGCTAGTTGTTTGCTTCCATACATGAACATTTGTTTTGAACATCAATACAACGCAATATTTACAGAACAAAGCGCTTTGTCCGGACGCGTCGCTCAGCGTGCAGCACATCGCTGAAGGCGCAATCACATCGATTATACAGAGTAAACATTTTGCTCGTTTCTTCCCTCATGTCATATAACGACACCGCGTCGCTGAGAAAAAAGAAAAAAAAAGTGACACCTGACAGCCGTTTTGTGTTTACTTCCAGAATATCAAATTTTGCTTCGATTCTGCTGATTATTGTCGCTGCATGCAAAATGAAAAACATTTGTCCAATCACGATGGACACCTCGCATCCTCGTCGGGGATGTAACAGGATATTACATTCCCGCACACACTTTACTGTTATAAGATTCCGTCGGCGTCTTAGCACCTTCCCTGGGTATCTTCCTTCTCTTTTTCTTTCCTTTTTTCTTCCTCCATCTGTCTTTATCGCATTACGTCTGCCTCTCTTGTCTTCCACGGGGACTCAATTCAATTTGCCCGTCGACTTCTTCCTCTGTTCTGGCTCAGCATCCAGCATCTCACCTATTCACCCCCGACGTGCCCTCGAAAAGCCCTTTTGTAACTTCTTGACTCTCATCTCATCGAGGTTTTCACACGCCCTCGCTGATAAAATTCATTTAAAGGCTCGCTTTGCGTCTCTTCGGCATCTTCGCTAATCTGTCAGGGAGGCGGGACAGGCCCAGCCGTGCTCGGCATGAAAGCGCAATTCATCTGTAATCACAGCGGACCGCAAATCTCGGCTTGATTCCGTCTTGTCAAGGGAGGGAATTTAAGTTTTTAGTGTGGGGCGTCACTCCCCATTACAGATGAAAGTGATAGGAAATAGAGACAAGATGGTGGCTGACCTGAGAAATTCTTCGTTTTGAACTGGACCTATCATTCCTTATTTTGTGCCTTATATGGAGTTATTTCGTTTATTTTGATTATCTCATCCCAGTCGTCGCTTCCTGTAGGCCTCAAAAGCAGGATCACAACAGACTTTAAATCATTTTTAACAAAAACTGAAACGGTTGCGTTCTTCTTTGCTGAACTTTAGTCTTTAACTAAGCATGCCGCCATCTAGTGGTCGGAAGTGGTATCACAACAGGAGTACGAGCCTTTCCGTTTTATTGAAAATGATTCAATTTTAATTGGATGATTTATTTTTTTTTTAATTGTGAAAAGAGCTTGGCAAGATGTAAGCTTAGCAACACAAGACCTGGAACGTTCTTATGACTCGCACGTATGCGACTTACGGTTAATAACGCTCAGGAGAAGCCATTGAGGTCCACTGCACAGATTTTTCCCCACTACTGCCACTTCACCTCTCTTGTTATTCCTCCCTAAGACAAAAAGAATGTGCTTTCCCTCAACTTGACCTTTTCGCAAAGCGCAATATTCCAAAGTGTTTATGTCGGCACTTATGGCTGTGTTAATTGCCCTGCAAGTGTCCATCAGACCTCGCTGCTTCTGGCTGACTTCGGAGAAGAAAAAAAAAAAAGTGATGACATTTCTGTACTGAATAATTTCATCTCCCACGTTTAGAAATAGATCGGCACCTTGTGTTGTGTTAAGAACATTTGGTAGATTTCTAAGAATTAATCAAGCATTCTGTTTCGGAAACCATAGGCTTGATATGAAAAGCATTAATTAAATATTCAGATGAATTAAAGATAAGACAACGTTTCCATCACGGAGTTAACATTAGCTGCCTATAGAATATTCTATTGCTAATTGTCATCTACATATTCCATTTAACCTCATTAATCCCCGACATCTTATGTTCTCATCAGCATCTTGTCGCGTTAATTGAACTTGAAAAATACAACGCAATGCAACTTCCGAAGTGCCGGACTATTCGTTCCATGATACTGCTTGAAGGAATTCCCAATGGGAAATCAAGTGAAGTCAATTAATTCCCTTTATTAACCGTACACGCAATGTTCAAAATAGCATTTAGATTTTTTTAAATGTAATACAATGAAACAAATTGCTTTGTCTCATCTTGTATTTCACCAGTGTGACAAATCGTCTCGCTAACTTGCCATCAAAGACCGAAAGAAAAGGCAATAATAAAACAAGAATGATCCGACAGCCGACTGTAAAATACAGCGTGAACATCGGCCGTCTCCCTCAGGATGCGTAAAGGTGCCGTGATTGATTGGCTGGTATGTACAAAAACGTCAAACATTCGTCTGATTTAGCCCGGCCTGAAATATAATAGTGTTGGAGCAAGGAAAAAAACACCCCGAAGACAACAATTATTCCCACGGAGAACGCTGTGAATGGTTATGTGGCTTGGGAGACGAATGAATGAGTCAAAAATAAATAAATAAATAAAAAGACCGAAAATTGCACGATTGCAAAAGCTTGCACCATTCAGACATTTGAAGTATTTGAAGTTTGGAGCTGTTTGAAGCTTCGTTTCTGTTCCGGCGTCCAACTTTCACTGCCGTTTACTCCTCAGGAAATGTTTTAAGTTCCGTTTGTTGTCTGTTAGCCATCGTTAGCAATCATTCGCTATTGTTAGCAATCGTTAGCAATGAGGAATATGCAGAGGAAGGATTTGTATTTCCCGTTTTACGCATGTCTACTAATCTTGAGGCCGTCATCGTTTGACATTTTAGGCTTTATAATTTTTCTCAGCCTATCGTTCACCAATTGACACGGGAGCAGCGTTGCAAAATCGCTTCAGGTTACCGAGCATCACAAACTTCCTCTCGAAACTTTTGAAGGACCTGAAGTCGGTACGGGTGTAGCTTGAACGCATTCCGAAGCCTTGGCTGAATGAAGCTTTTGTTGATGCTGAATTCCATGGCAGGCCGCCGGGTAGACGCTGCCTGCCTTTGTATGTTGGATGTTTTTATCGGTGATCGTGGCAGGCCTTTCGCCCTGCATGCGGATTATCAAGGACAGATCCTGTTGAGAAAAAGTTGAATAGCATAAATGGTTCTTCAGTGTGGTGGTTGTAAAGCTTTTAAAAATGCAGGCGGGGAGAGAAACATTTTATGCAACGATATATTTCCGTTTTCCCGATGGAGCGTAGCAGAAAATAGACGGGGATTATTTCACGGTATCGGTACTCTCGACGTTGATCGACATCAATATCAGCCTATTGTGGCCATTTTATGATCAGAAACTAGAAATTATTCATTTTATTTATATATATATATGTATTTTCTAAATTTATTTATTATTTATATTGAATTTTATGTCATTTTAAGGAAAATTACTATCTTGAGAAAGAAATAAAAAAAAAATATCCGGAATTTTTTTGAGGGAAACTTTCTGTATCCAAACTACTAGTGGTATCGGTGACCACTCAAGAATGATTGAATTCTGACTGGCGAGACTTCGGTTGCGTTCCGGCAGCTTCCGTCTTACTCGCCGGCAAAAAAACCAGGCAAACAAATGCAATCAGAAACAAGAGGTGTGTTTGTGTCTTGCAAGAGCGATATGCCTCCAGTCCATTAGCGCGCTTCCAGCTTTGCTCAAGTGCGTCAATTCACTTACTTTGCCCGCATTTCACAAACGCTCCATTGATCAACAAGACACCAGCTTGGTTCGCCAAAACTAGCAAACGGAAAAGTACAGAGGGTCATCTTGCTATTTAATATCTGAATGGGCATTTAATGATGCTCACCGCTTTTTTTTTTTGTCTCGTTGCCATTTATGGCCTCGATGCAAATTAGCATTGAATGAAGGGAATTTCCCAACGCAAGACGTCTCTGGCGGAATCATCTTTACACCCGCTTGCTGTTTTTAGACCTTTTCTTCGTGAAATTCAGCACGTCGTTCAAGTGTGAACATTTTCCTTTGTCACCTCACCTCACTCCCCCGCTCCATGTTTACACTCTTGGCTGTGAACAAGTAAGGCTTGGGTGTTTGTCCTTGGAGGGATTAGAAGGGGGGGAGTCGCTGCAAAAGTCTTGGGACGCTCCGAACTTGAACCGTGAATCAATCAAGGCGTTGGACGCTATGCTAACAAAGCCAATGGGCGGGTGTCCCTATTTTTTTTTTGAAAAACTCAATGTACAATTTCGAAACGAACCAAAAATTACGGGGGTGTGATCTGTCTATTTATAAATGTGTTTGTTTTGCTCTCTTTTTTTGCCTGTTTGGGGGATTTCTAAGCTGTAGGATGCGAACACACTCCCCAGGGGTGCGATTGCGTGTTTGCGTGTGTCTTGTGCGTTCGCTAACTCCTTCGTTGATCAGACGAGTCTTCCCACCTTCCCTCTTTCGGGAAATACCACCCTGCGACTAATTTACTCGCATTTTCTTCTTCTTTTGTACTCGCTAGACCATCTGGGCGGTTTGTGTAAAAATTCGCATCCCTTTGTGTGTATGTCGACCTGGCAGATCGTTCCCAGCGTTGCATCTGTTTCCGTGATTTAACCCGATTAGCCGTGTAGCCTAGCCGCAAGGCCTGGATGCGATTCAAGCAGAGATGGATGGACGAAGGGAGAAAAGGTGAAAGGTCAGCGATGCGTCCAATGTGACACATTTGTTCTTCTTTTGTTTTTGTTTTTTGCGTTGCCCTCCTTCTGTCCGGCTCGCTTTTCATTTAGCGCTCGGGCCGTTGTACTCGACTGCCACATTTTGTTAAAGATAAAGCAAAGGATTTTTGCTCCGTGTTCCCTTTTGGGTCTCTGCGTATACACACTCGCCCGAGCTTATCGAGTATTTGTTTTTGGCCACACGCGCACGCACACACACGTCTAAACATCGAAGCACCACCACTCACTTGCCTCCCGTTTTGGTCATGTAGGGGCAGTGGCACTCACTCACTCACATTGACAGATTACTTTCCTAATGGAATTTAATTATTTATCCCTTCCTCGTGGCGGTTTAGCCAGGAAAAGACCGACAGCAGCAGGAGGCAGCAGGGGAAAGACAGGACCGGAAGGTGGGAAGGAGGAGGGGGGGAGTAGAAGAGAAATGGGCGAGGGGAGGGGGGGTGCTCATTTCCTTGTGGCGAAATCTGGACCACCTCACATTTTTTTTCGGTTCTCTTGTCAAGCAGGAGAAAAAAAAAAAAAAGATGAATGGCTAATGGCTGCCCAATTAAGATTTTACATCATGTCTCATTCTCAATTATAAAAAGTTAAGTGCGGAAAGTTGTTCAGTAGCACCGCTTGGAACGTGTGGAGAAAAATTCGCGATTGACACGAAATCACGGTATGACAATACGACAGAACTTTTTTTATACCTGACTTTAGTGTGTTTTGTGCCAAGAAAGCATAAATCCATCAAATCATATTTCACCTTCCTCACATGGCTCGACCTGTTGAGTACTTTCAAAGACCTCAAGACATCACAAGAGTGTCTTACATCTTCTTGCAAGAAGAAGACGGGGCTTATCTTACCTGCAGCCGCGGATATAGTCTTTGATCGATCCACAGCGGATAAACTTAAGCCATCCGTCTGTCATCCAGATAATGCCAGATGATATCAATGATGATATAATTTTTTTTTTAATTAATGCAAGCGCTCATTTTGCATAACAGGTGCGAATTTACGAACCAAAACACACCGTAGCAACTCCCATTAATTTAAATCCAAGAAATCCTAATAACTCAACTCCACAAGGTCAGATCTTGACCAAACATCTCACGTGTGATAAAAGTCCTGCCCCGAAGAGATTCATGTGCCACTTTCCTTAATTACAGTGCCAACTGATGCTGACAGGAAAAGTTTAATGACAGATGTTCCGCATTAATCTCTTCCCTTAAGGAATTTTATTCCAAATGTTTTGACAAATGTTCACCGGTGTCTTCATAGGAGACCAAATATATAAATGTCAAAACGTTTTCTTTCCATTTCCTTCCAAATTTAAAAGTGCGACATCCAGTTTGTGCCTCCCTCTCTCTGTATCTCTTTGACACACACGCACACCTCCATCATTTTTCCGACATCTCCACAGCCTTTCTTCTCGCCTCGTCTCCAAACGTGTTTCTCCCTCCTTCTTTTCTTTTTGATTCCCTCTCTTCCGCCGTCTTCCTGCTGCTCCCTCGCTCTCGCTGGGGATCCTAATTAAGCTTGGCTGCTCTTTGATGTTGTCGCCGTGGAAACCGTCACCATGACGAGGCTGGGTCTGCACACGCGCGCACGCCCTCACTTGAGCGTACGCGCACACGTAATCGACGGTGGTTGATGGGGAAGCGAGAAGCGGCGTTTGACCCTCGGCCGCCTCGGTGGCTTCCCCCATTGGCTCCAAATGAGTGCGTTTGCGCACATGTTAGCAGCATGCACACGCGTGTAGCTAGTTGGAAGACACATTTCCTGCTGAGCCATCTAGCGCTTTAATGATGGACTATTGGCCGTGCATCCATAGGTGGCCTTGGCAGGAATTCGCCATTCATCATCTCACAGCCGGCAAAAAAAAAAAAAAAATCACGTTTTCATTTCTTTTCCTGAAGAGAAAAAGATGCTAAAGCTAAAAGCTAGCTTAAAAAAATAATAAAGATGCTAAAGCTAATAAGCTAAAAGCTAGCTAAAACAAAAACTAAAGACCCCTAAGCGAAAAAGCTAAAGACTAGCTAAAAAAATAGCTAAACTGTTTATCATTAACCTTTTTGTTTACTTTTCAGGGATATAAGCCAAGTGTTTTAATAAAGAACAAAAAGCTTATGCTTAGATGTTTTGCCACAGGGATGTCAATTCCCTCTCGCTTTGCATTTATTTTTATAACCGTTTTCATTTCGCCAAAAGTCTTCCGCTCTATAGCACGAGTGGGGAAGTCCTCTGAGAGCCATGCTACATTTTTGAAATAATATTATGTAGTATGAGTTTGTGTGTTAACAGAGACATAATGTCATTTTTTTTCACTCAATTTGAAAACAGGAATGCCTATAATTTTTACTCGTCGTCTGACTCATACTTCCGTCTGACTCATAAAAAACACTAATGCTTAGACACGTGATAGCCTACCAGGCATTGTGGGGGAATTTTTTTTTTTAAACGCCCAAATGATTAGCAGATATGGCAAACTGCCACAGTATAGCGCCAACTACTGGCAAGTAAGACTTAACCCTCCCTAATTTTTCTGAAACCTATCCTTGTAACGGCGCCTTTCATAACACCATCAAGATTAGCACAGCAATTAGCAACAAAAAGGTCCAAATACCTCAGGGGGGGAGTACAATTAGCCAAAACGGTCACGGCGATCCCTTCTCGGAGCGTACCGAGATAAGCAGCGCTTGTTGTTTTTGTATTTCATTTTTTATTTTCGCTAAGCAGCCCCGGCGCGAAATGACTCCGCAAGTGCGCGAGGCGAGACTTGTGTGTTGTGCTAATGAGGCCGCAGCCAGGCTGAATAGACGCCGATCAAGAGCCGTTTAGCCCCTTAAAAATAGCACGCGTTGCCTTCACTCATCACATCCATCACGTGTACTGATAAGTGGACTCCTCTCCTCGCATCTCCGCAGCTGTTTGTCATCGACAACGGGGCGGACGACTGGCGCATCGCCATGACGATGGAGAGGGTTCTGCTCATCGCTCTGGAGCTACTGGTGTCGGCCGTGCACCCGGTGCCCGGCGACTTCAAGTTCCAGTGGCGGGCGCGGCTGGCCTTCACGTTCGTGCCGTCGCAGGCCGAGGCCGACCTGGACATGGTGCTGAGCGTGCCCATGTTCCTGCGCCTCTACCTCATCGCCAGGGTCATGCTCCTGCACAGCAAACTCTTCACCGACGCCTCCTCGAGGAGTATAGGGGCACTCAATAAGGTCAGATATGAATAATATATATTTTTAGAATCACAGGATGTCATGATTTAAAAACAACAACAACAAATTCCGAAACGTGCAACTAGTACGTGCTCACCACTTTTTCACCTGCGAGAAAATGATAAGGTCAAAAAGCTCACAAGCTCAAATGAGATCGGTGTTCTCCTCCATCCAGCCAATCACATGTCTCTCTTTTGCACCAGAGACCTAAGCTACTTGGAATCCCTCATAACACAATATGAAACGAGAGCTTGAAATGGGAGCGCGATATTACACGCGGCTCAAATGGGCCATGAAAAGAAAAAATCGAAGTAGTGGCAAGACGTGGCTGAGGCGTGCAGTAAACGATCAGTGTTGGATATTAATGACGGTAAATGATGATTACAATGTTTCGAACGAGGCAGTATGTTGTGGAGAAATTTTTTTTGGGGGGGTTTTTCTCTAGTGAAGTGAAAAATAGGTGAGGCTGCAATTTAAATTAATGCGTTAATAACGTTGAGATGAACCCAATTGCCAGAGGAGTATCATCTGAAAATGAGTCAATTAACCAAACTACTTTTTAAGGGAAATAATCTGTAAATTAGTTAAATTGGTTTTTCAAAGTAACTATGGCAACACATTCGACTTCACATGAGTTATTTTTTTTTGCAGAAGCTAAAGAATACATTCCTGTAAGTATTGTCTGTCTTCGTGAGTTGCTGCACCATTTGTGTTCAAATATTTGTTGCTTAAAGAAGCTAGGTACGTAATTTTTTTTTTCAATTATCTTCGTTTTAGTGCTCCCTTGACTAAACCTTTTTTTTATAATGTCTGCTTTTCTCTTACAGCGCTGTTGCAGAAATTAATCACGTCTTTACTAACAAATAAAGATCTAAAGCAAACGTGGAGATAAATTATAGCAAAAATAAAGACGGTATTGGGACTCAGCCAGCTCATATTTTCCTCCCCTCGTATCTCTAAGCAAAATGACTGCATTGTTCACAAGGTCACTCCAAGACACTCCAAGTCATACCATTAAAGCAAATTCATCCACGCCAGCTGCCAAGAAGGACAAAGGCTGCAAGCTGTACATGTCACATTCGATTCATGACACATAGAAATGTAACTGGAGCTTATACGTGGCCGCTTTTCAACTAAAACAACTTCAAATTGACCAATATATTTTGTACAATATTGTGCAGTTGTACTAACAAGCGTGTGGCGATGTGTTGCAGGTGCATTTTAACACGCGCTTTGTAATGAAAACGCTTATGACCATCTGCCCCGGGACGGTGCTCCTGGTCTTCAGCATCTCTCTGTGGATCATCGCTGCCTGGACTGTGCGAGTCTGTGAGAGGTCAGTACTAACACGCGTGTGTGTGTCGCCAGCGTATGTCGCTTGCATCTGATTGGAAGAAAAAAATGAAATACAAACGCAATGTCTCCCAGCTTTGTTGATGAACAAGACTGACATTTTCAATAGCAAACTTTAATAATATTAATAATAATAAGCTTTTTTTATTATTATTATGTATTTAATTATATATGTGCATGTATATATTATGTACTACATATATAAATATATGATATAATTATGTATGTATAATTTCCTCATAGTACTGGCAATTTATTATTTGTATTTTAGCTTGTTTCCTGTGCCGTTGTTCGCTTCAGACAGCATAACGTAGATCTTCACAGCCTAGATGATAATGTCATAGGAGGAGAAAGTTGGTGAGGGGGTGGTTATTATGTAAATGAGCTGCACCGCTCCACAGAGGCAGTTATGGGCCCAAGGCAAACTCGGTCATGGGGCCACATCTGCGTGCTGAAAACATTTTTAACGTTAATGGCCGTCACCACAGTCGGAGTTAGGTCAAACCTTATAACGCTATTAAACAACATTAAATATACTGATTTAATAATGACATTTTCTCCATTAAAAAAAGATTTAACCTGCGTTATGTTTGACCAAGTTTTTTTTTTTGCACAAACCTCTTCTACTCAGAATCAAGTCTGAGAAGATGGAATAGTCCATTGCATGAGTACAGGCGGGCGATCATGATAGATTTTACATCGATGATCGATGATCCGATTTGTTTTTGCAGCCTTGCCACTGCATCAATTTAACTTGTCGTAGGGCAAAAACAAAGCAACACAGAGAATTATTCATGGCTTAATAAGCTTATTTAAATGCATAAATGCCCTGCTGTTGGGAAGTCCTCTTTTGGGTAGCATCCAACTTTAATTGGCATTCCCTCTCCTCTATAAGACCAACTAATGAAGGGGACAAAAGAGGGTTCCAAACTGCGAGCGAGGCGACACTTTGACGACCAGGTCGCAAACGCACTCGAGCAAACATTCCAATCTGTCGTCGACTGTTTTCCGATGAATATTTTTGACAAGACAACATCGTGTCCGATTTGCGCCGGCTCGGTTGCTACGGTAACAGTGTTGGGAGTGTATGCGAGCGTGTGTTTGTGTAGAGAACGCTCATTGGAGCTAAATGAGCCTTGGCTCGACATTGTATTTCATTTCGGGCACGAGCGCCGGGTTTAATCCGAGTTCTCCCATACGCATTTATATTTATTTGCATTGTTATGCATTCATTAACCGGAGTAGTACGCTGTCAAATAAATAAACAACCTCCCCCTCCAAAATATGCATGTGATGTGCAGGTATCATGACTCACAAGATGTGACCAGCAACTTCCTGGGAGCCATGTGGCTGATCTCCATCACGTTCCTGTCCATCGGCTACGGAGACATGGTCCCTCATACTTATTGTGGCAAAGGAGTTTGTCTGCTCACTGGAATCATGGTGGGTACAATGTAATGCTCCGATACTACAGCACTGATACCACTTGACCAAAATTATAATATTGACGGGCGTAGCGTCATAAGATCTGTTTCTGAAGCTTAGTTGAAATGTTTTTTTAAATTTAGGTTTAATCTATGCATCGCCCCCTGGAGGCCGTGATGCACACAACAAAAACAGCACAGTGTGCGCGCTCAGTCCCTTCGGCGCTGTCCTTGCCTCGTTCAAAAGGTCAACAGATTACAGCGCACTTTGTCCCCTCGCCTGACAAATTCTGCTGTTCGTGTAGCACAGAACCACCGCCGCCCCCCCCCCTCGTCGCCGCCCCCGAGCACCCTCTCGAATTAGCCTGCTCCTGCGTGTTTGTTCGTAGGTGCACAAACAAGAGCGAGCCCATTAATGTCCTCATTGCATAATGAAGGTCCCACCTTTCCAGGGTGTCGCATCCTCCCACTCGCTGCTCCTCTCTCGCTTGTTCTCCCGTCCTATCTTTTCCTATTTATCACATTTCACTTCCCTGCCTGTCCATCTCCTCCTCCTCATCGTGACTGCGCTGGGCTCCATGTTTATTTCTCCCCAACGTTTGTCTCTCAGTGTCCCTTTTCAACACTCTGGATGTGAGGATTTTTAAAAATCTGTCCCCCATAAAAAAAAAAGTCTGTTTTGAATGATTCCGCAAGGTCAGGAAAAGGGATGAAGATTGAAATGAAGCATGGAACCTCTGATTGCTTCCCTCAAAGGATTTTTTTTTTTCACAGGGAGACTAATCGAGAGACACGGCACAGTGGGTGCGCTCCTCAATTTGGAATGATGCATTTTTTAATATGTTAGCTAATCGTATTAACGTTCTGAATGACATTTAGTTCTCCAAGCCCGTCAGCTGTCGTTCTCAGGAGCACTTTTTTTTTTTTTACAGAAATGCAAATGCTTTCAAATCCATTTACTTCCAAGTAATTGTAGCCACTTGGTTATACTTTGGGATTTGCAGAGAGAAATTGTCGAGCACAAGTTATTATTTATAAAGAAGACAATTTGGGCTAAGTATAGTGAAATGAAATTTTCCAACACTTATTTTCTCATGATCCCCTTATATACACACCAAAGAAAAGTATCAACTTTAGTTTTTTGCCAAACTTCTTTTGTGTAGTACACTGATTAAAACAATGCAATTAAATCAGCGGGGAGCTTTTGTCAATTAAAACTGAATCTTATTAGCTTGGCAAAGGCTAAACGTTTGATAGCGCTCTCGAGTTGATTGAGCAAACTGTGCAACAGTCACAAAACTAGAATTGAGACTCCCATGCTGGCCTGCATCCTCCACACAGCACTGACACACACACACACACAAACACACACACAGCACGCGCTCTCCTCCCCTGACGCACACAAAACCCCTCATCAGACTTTGCCGAGTGGTTTATTTTCACTGCTCATCAGAGGAGGAGCGTTGGAGTGCGCCAGGGAAAATGGCGTTCGGAGGTGAAGCCCTCGCCATGAAAAACAGGTTACACTTTGGGTGACAGGTTAAGGGAAGGAAAATGGATTCCTTTGAATTATTGTAATGAGTCTGAACGGAGACAAGTCTCACGCTCATTACTATGGCAACCGGGAGAAGATGATGGACTGGAAAAGTGGACTAAATTTAAAACTAGGGTCAGGGTTTCAAACTAGGGTTAAGGTTTCAAACTAGGGCTAGGTTGCTCAAACTAGGGTTTAAAAATAGGGTTAGGGTTTCAAACTAGGTCTTCAAAAATATGAAAAAATAAAAAAAAAAGATTATGAAGATATTTAAAAAGAACAAAGTCGTGTCACACACGCAACTCTGGTGTCAATGATGAAAATTCAACACATATACAAATGTAGCTGATCTTCACAGCCCGGCAAAAATGATCCGATTGACTCCTCGCGGCGTGTAATTGTGGCACAGATGGTAATTCCCCGTTCCCTGACAGGGAGGTGGATGGCTGTGCCGCGAGCGAGCGAGGGGAAACACTCCCAAACAAATCACAGCGGTTCGCTTCACGTCAGTCCGACGACGGAGATTGGATAGGGAAACCCCATCGGAATCCAACAAGACTCCCACGCACTCCGACTCAAACGCACGCCGACAACAACAAGTCTGCATCGAGCAATCGTGCTGATTCGGACCACGGGGCGCAATTGCTTCATGTGGTGCTGCAGCGGCTGCTGTATAAAGTTTACGAAGGCTTTGTCGCTTTCCATCGGCTTCCGTCATGTTTTATTCATGTGGATGAGTGTTGCGACACGTCCGCAAAAGTCTGTTGCGTTTGACTGAACTTGGGCAAAGTTATTTTTGGAAGCAAACTTCTCAGTGCGCTTAGCCCATGCCTCTTTTCTCCTCGTGTTGCAAAGAAGGACGAGGCGCCCGTACATTTTCATTAAACGCGCTTAATCTTAATTCGTTGCTTATCAAGAGATATGTGACCTCATTAACATTGCCTTCCTTCGCCGCCGTCATCCACTTCCTCCAGGATTCATCCTGCCTTTGCCATTTGTATGCACTCTTCACACTCTTTATCTTTGCCCCCCCTCGCTTTCACATCCCCCCCACCATCCCTACTGAAAACAATATCTAATCCGAAGGTTTGTTCCTGCTCAAGCGCCTCCCGTCGGCCGCCGTGTGATTGACACGGCGTAATTAAGATGGGGCGGCGTCTCCACGAAATGACATGATGAAGCGTCAGTCTCCGATGCTTTTTCCAGCGCGCGGTGTCTGTCACATATTTGAGGAATATGGACGGTCGGATCATAGAGCAGATGGATCGGAAGTTAAAATAGACTTGGCTTGCCTGTCGACATGAAGCATTGCCGATATGGAACGGAACTCCCCGACCTAATTCAGTTTCCTCTCTCTCATCACTTCTGTCTTGCTCATGTTTGTGTCCCCCCTCGGGGTCTCAAATTCAAATTAGCAAATGACCCAGTGTTATGCCCCCCCCCCAAAAAAAATGTCTTGCAGGGTGCCGGTTGCACGGCTCTGGTGGTTGCCGTGGTAGCCAGGAAGCTGGAGCTGACCAAGGCCGAGAAACACGTCCACAACTTCATGATGGACACGCAGCTCACCAAGAGGGTTCGTAAAAACGTCTCATTGTGTTTCTTTCAAAGAATCCGACACGTGGAGAAAAAAAATTTCATTGTCTTTGTGAAAAAGTGCAGACCTTCACATAGTATGGATGGTACGCTAAAAGCAGCAATATTAGACATCATTTGAAAGTAATGTCAATTCCGGAAATCTTCTGTGACTCAAATGGACCGTTGCCATCTTAGCCGAGCGAGCGTGAATCGTATCAGTCGGTGAATTCTTCCCTGAGTGATTCTAAGCGTTTGCTCCTCACGGGAATAGCCCGGCATCCGTTTCTCCAAGTTAACGACTAATGTTGAGTCAAGCCACATGAGCGCATACACCTAACCCCCCCCCCATTATCCTAACGGACCGCACACATAAAAGTAACGAGAGGAGGGGCTGAGTAAATGTGTCGAGTAGGCTAAAAGTTGCCGACTGTGGGATGGGCACTTGGAGATCGCTTTCCAACCCACGATGTGTGCACAGAAGTGTTGGATTTTTCAAGCTTTAAAAAAAAAAAAAAAATCGTTATCAGTTTTCAGGTGGAAAAAAAAAGGTGCCGTGGGGGGGGGGAACCTCCTTTGCCCTCGGTAACAACACGCGACAGCGCCGTGTTATTTTACAGAGTGGAAGCAATAAAAGGTTATCTCCTCGGAATTTGCCTCACCAAATGTCTGACTGTCTTTCCATCACTGAGCTTTTTTTTCCTCCCTCCGCCGCCTCGCTTCGGCAAGTGTGACATTTGTCTCTTTTACTGTAAAATCCCGTCCTTCCTTTTCAATGTGATATCTTCTGTTCTTTGCTTTTCTCCCCCTTGCCATTTGGCTTCCCTTTTCTTGCTCTCCGGGCCCTTTTCAATTTTTCATACAATCGAAAGACCCACGTTTTAAAAATAGCGGATGGTATCAAATATGTACGTTACGGCGGGGGGGGGGGGTGATCAATGACTCGATGGACTCAAAAGCGGATGAGACGTTCGCCAAGTTGTCCAACGCGTTTGACAATTTGGGCAGTTTTTGTTTCAATTCTCATGAAATACATTTTTTCTTATTTCTTGAATAAATGCAAGTTTTTTTTTTTTTTTAATGAGCTCTCAGCAGCTTCCGGCATCTGCTGCTGGAGATTAAACAGTGAGCAGACAAAAAAAAAAAAAAAAAAAAAATCCACCCAGAGCCATTTGTAATACATTTGAAGCATCTCTGGGCTTTTTAAGAAATACAAATACTTGCTTTTCCGGCTGGGGTGTAATGACAACCTGATTCCCATTGACCTCTCAAGTATTTTGTTTGCATATTGATTATTATTAATTATTTTATTGCGATCTCAATTAACACACTCCAGGAGTGTTATGTCAAGTGCCGCGGGTGTTTGGGTGTGCTGACATTTCCTCGAAAGAGTTTTTCCGGGTTTACGCGGCGCTAATTGTCTCCTGCCCTCGATTACTGAGCGACTAATGATTGAAGCTGTTGTATGCGCATTGATTTACATTCCTCCGTCATATAGGCGTAACACGAGAACACAATCACTCAAGGCTATGATGATGATGATGAATAATGCAACTATAGACTCCCCCTGACATCCTGTCCATCTTGCGCACGTCGTACATGCACTCCGGGAATTACATCGTGCAATCTACTTTGGCGGCGCGGTGTTCCCTTTTTAATGGATGAACACGAATGGATAGCCAATTAGCGGACACCGTGTCCCGTCAACCATAGTCGCTGCGGGGATGTGTGTCTCGTGGGAAAAAATTATATTCTTTTCTTACTCCATAAAGCATTGTGAGGATGCTCTGTGCAGGAATTGAACATAACACTCATTTGAGGGAAGACTTTGTTTAATGGTGCCGAGAAAGCAAATTACTACTCTGAGCTTGAACACACCGCGGAGATACTCATGGGCACGTATTATCGAGGAGCCGCCATCGTGATCACGGGGGATTGCCCGAAGCAATTGGGAGTCAATATGGCAGCTCTCCTGGAAGATGATTACAAAAAGTAGTTGGACCATTCTTTACTGTAATTACTGTAAAAATGGTTTCCGATCAACTGCAACTCATGGTGACATCACGAGAAGCGCTAATGCGCGCTGAGGCGTAGTCAGCGCTAACGCTCACATTTTTATTCAGTGGAGTGTAATCGGATTTAAGATCTTAATTGATAATAGTTAACGTGAGGTTTTAATTGCTCATGCGAGATCTCGGGAGCTTATGATCAGGGGATGCTTTGAGAATAATTGTCAATTTTTGGCTATGTGAAGCCCTTTGAGACTGTTTGTGATTTAGGGCTATACAAATAAACTTGACTTGACTTGACTTGAATCTCAGGACTAGCATCAAAGGTTCTCTCGGCTTGCTGATGATGCCAGCGAGCTAAGCTAGCACAGTTTCCTCAACTATCCCAATTAAAAGCACCCGCGAGGCACAACTGTCTGCTTTCAAAAAAAATTGTGTGTCATAATGTTCTTTTTTTTCTTGTCAGGCAAAATTTGGCTGCTAGCATAAAACGCCGACAAATTCGTTGCCATTGGGGAGCAAATATGCCGCGATACAACTCGCCGTTTACACCATTAGCCAAATGGGAGCAGGCCATTCCCCTGAGATAGCAGCTGGCTTCCACTCCAAAAGAAAACAACAGCACACATTTGAGGCCCAACGCTTCCCTCCCATCCTGGAGGTGATCGGGAAACTAACTTTTTAATTGCCTGTATGTTCAAACCAAGTCTCAAGAGTGGCCACCCACCAATCAAGTGTGAAATTAGGTGGCCATTTTGTTTCCCCTCATAAGCTACAGACAATATCCGTAAACAATGCATCTTTTTTTCTTTTGGAGCCTGTGTGGACATCAAGTTTTTTTTTTTTTTTTTATTACCTTTTAGGTGTCACTGCGACTTGAAAGATCTCTTTGTTTTCATTTTTGTCCTCTTCACCTCATTCGACACTCCCACACGCAGGTCATTATGGCGGAAAGGGCCAAGTCCGCCATAGTGGTAGTGATGAGCGATTGATTAAACCTTCTCAATCTGGCAAACTCTCAACTCGGCTTGTTGTAACACATTTCCCATGTACCTGACATAAGGTGTGCAACGGAACACATCTTTGACCCAGATGGCACCAACACGGCTCCCCATCAACCAACCATATGCCACCACTATTGCTTCGATAGCTCCTGTTGACTTTCCGGTGTATTCCATAGTCAATATTCAAATTCATCTCAATTGCCCACATACCGCTGAAAAGAAAATGTCCTTGTCGCGTGGGTAAAACGTTGGAAAAAAATGCAGTTGCCCTTGGCAACGTGCTACGGCTGTGGCTCTCAACAACCCCTTTTACGCTATCAGAAAATGTCAGCATTTTTTTCCAGGGTCTCTCTTCTCTATTTCCGACACCAAATTGTCAACCTAGCAATGTTCCACCTTTGATTCAGAGGCGGGACGCCACCTTTTGTACTCGTGGAATGCTACAAAGCAATTGTTCGACAAGTTTTGCCTGGCGCCATTTGCACAATATCCAGTACAGTAGGGACTTCTCCCAAAAAAAAAAACCCTTGAAGTCTCGATTAGGCCTCCTGTATGTTTTTTTGCTTGACTTCCTTGGTGTCATTGTAAATTACGTGTCATGTGTATGTGTGCAGCTTGACTGCAGGGGATGGGTGCTGATTAGCCAAGCTGCCGGGGGTCTTTTGTGCTCCTCGAATTGTGGGAGGGGGGGGTATAATTGCTCTTTGTTGAGCGCTCAGCTTCTCTTTGAAGTCTCTCATTCAATTGGCGTCTTTCTCCAATGGCCGCTTGTCTTCACTTGTCCCCGCTGCAACGCCCCGCTGTTCACCACTTGGCTTTTCTTGTAATTACACGGCAACCTTTTATATGCGTGAGACATGTTCCACATACAGATATGGTGAAAGACCGTGCAATCAGTCCAATATGTTGCTGTTTCCTATTTTTGAGAAATTTGATTTGGACTGGACTTTTATCATAAAGTAGTCAGCAACAAAAAAATGTGTGTGGAATGAATACTAAGAATGAGGACGTCCTTTAAAAAAATTTAATTTTCACATGCATCAAGAAAAAAAAACTGTCGGACAAACCTGTTGCAAGGGTAACCTGTTGCTAATGATCACGTGTGTGTTTGTGCGTTTCGTCTGGGAGCAGATAAAGAACGCGGCGGCCAACGTGCTGAGGGAGACCTGGCTCATCTACAAGCACACCAAACTGATGAAGAAGATCGACCACTCCAGAGTTCGCAAACACCAGCGGAAGTTCCTGCAGGCAATTCACCAGTGAGAGCCCTCACTACTAACACACGCCCACTCACACACACAAACACACACATGCACACTGATGCTACCTTTGAAATCCGTTGCATCCACCCACGACTTCAATGAATCATCGTTCGCTAAAGGTTCATCCAGTCAAATACACTTGTGGCTAATCAACATGCATCTTGCTATTCCAAACACTTTGATCATCATATGTAATCCGCACTGGAAAAAAAACAATGTCGTTGAATTTACTCAATTGATTTTGTTAAGTGGTTGCAGAAAATAAAATCTGATTTTGTAAGAAGACAATTTAAAAAAATAAATAAAAATTAGCCGGATTCAGATTAATTCATTTTCATCAACCACGGCTGGTTATTTTTTTATTATGTGGAATTATGCTAGATACTATAAATCCTTTTCATGATATGATTACTAAAAAGAAAAGAAGAGTTGTACCTGTTATAGTCCATTAATAATTGAAAGAGTTAAAAAATAATTTATATCATTTAAATATTTTATTTTACATCAGAAAAAACAGGGGTGTGTCGACTTTTGATATCCCTTGTAGCATCGCTAAATTAGCATTTCTAACGGTGGTCTTCAACCCAGCTGCAATAATTTCAAAGTGCAGTGACATATAATCAGTCAGCACTCGATTGTAAAGGCCGCATGATTAATTATTCCGAATCACGCTCACAACTTTCCGGTCAAAGTTGTGTTCCGAGAACTCACCGGCACCTATTTATAATTGCCTGGCAAGATTATTTTCTAAAAAAAAAAACTAATTGTATTCCCTTTTGTTCATTTCCCCAAAGGTTTCATTATGTCCAAGGTCTCATCATATTAAATGCCACTCTTATTTATTCCTCCAGAGCTCTGAGTTCCGACAGAGCAGAAATATTTGCTTGTGTGATTTACAAAGCTGTTAGAGAGGGAAAGCACACGCTGTGCCCGAATGTTTGCACACTGGCGTGTCCAGACACGGGGTAGCGACAAAAGGTGACGAGGGGCAAGGTGACCGTGACACAGTCTTGTTCTCGCTTAGCCGCAATTTTGTGCGACTTTCCTTCCATCTCAATGTGTGTGTGTGTCTGTGTGTGTAGATTGCGCAGCGTGAAAATGGAGCAGAGGAAACTCAGCGATCAGGCCAACACGCTGGTGGACCTGTCAAAGGTGAGTGGCGTACCACGGAGCCTCCGTTAATTGTTTCAAAGGGTTCCTTGTGTGCAAATGGTGCCGTCGCCATGACGACCGGCCTGTTTGTCTCTCCTTAGCAACCGCAACGAGTGTTGTGAAGCAGGGATGACTGAGTGGGAATGTGAGGAGAAAGGAGAGGAGTGTTTTTCTTTTTTGTTCTGCGACCGTGTGGGTGTCTGAGTGAGCGTGTGATCTGACATAAGTGTGTGTGTGTGTGTGTGCGTGTGTGTGTCGAACCTTTCATTCTCTGCTTTCTCACAATGTTCCAGAGACTTCCCTCGAGCCTCCTCTTTATTCCTGCATACACTCCATCTCGGACATCCCTCCCTCCCTCCCTCCGACTTACTCACTCCTCTCAGCCAACCTATTTTTACTTCTGCTCCTTCAAACCCCCTTCCAGCGTTGTGTTACAATCAAACGCAACACAATATTGTCCTTTGCACTTTTTGTTTTTGAAAGGATTAGACCTCCCACAAGGCCAAGCAACAATGGCCGCGTGGAAGATTGGTCTCTACTTAGCTTAGCGGCTAGTCAAAGCAGTTGTATCGTGACTAAGGAAGTGGACAACAGTGTTTCTTTGTGAAATTTACTATGAATTTCTCAAAAGGAAACTGTGAAACCCAGGCCCTAGTTTGAAACCATTTTTATTTTTTTACAAAAAAAAACCCCTTGATTTTTATAGTTAGGGGTGAGGGTCAAGGGTCAGAAGTCAAAGGCTAGTGTTCAGGGGTCATCTAAAAATTTACAAAAAGCTTTACTATGTATGGTCTTTTTTTTTTACAAAAAAACTAAGACCCCATTTCAACCCCTTACACTGAGTGCCAAGCAGGGAAGAAATGGGTCCCATTTTTATAGTCTTTGGTATGACCCGGCCGGCGTTAGGGTTAGGGTTCCAGTCTCAGCGCGGACACTCTACCACTCGGCCACTGAGCTGGTAATAAAAAAAAAAACATGAGTCATTAATGAGCAGAGTAGTGTTTTATTGGCTTCATTTTAACCCATCAAGTTGTAAGGATGCATAAATTGATGGCAACACATTTTAATGACGACTGAGTGAGTCTAATGTGGACACAAAAGGCACTTGATATCGATCCTTGAAACGTTCTCGGCGCCTTCCTTCTTCTCGACAAAAATCATCAAGAGTCACCTTTGACCGTTCAGATGCAGAGCGTCATGTACGAGCTCATGTCGGAGCTCAACGACCGCAGCGAGGACCTGGAGCGCCAGATGTTATCCCTGGAGCAACGGGTGGAGCAGCTGACGGCCGGCTTCAACGCCCTGCCGGCGCATCTCTCGGCCACCCTCGGCGCCCAGCACGCCGCCCTGGTGCACCTCCTCCGGGAGAGAGACTCCAGGGATGGGAGGGACGCAGGAGCCGTGGTGCCGCTTTCCCCCGCAGCTTCACTAACCTCCACTGCAGTTACGGCCACACCAGTATCAACTCCAGAAGTTCCTCCTCCTCCTCCTTCTGTCCCCCCACCGTCCGCTTTGGAGCCCCCTTTGCCCGGACCAGAAGGGAGCTCGGAAGTGAGTCCGAACGGCAACACCTCCACCTGCTGAGAGAATTCAGGAGAGGGCAAACGCAAGGAAGCCTACGAGAGTGGGCGCGCTGACAAATGAGCCTCTCAAATTGATGAAGCTGGCCCAACGGGGAGAAATAATGGGAACGGGCGGGAGCGCCGGTGTGAGTGATGACACTTTTTTGGGGGGACTGGGGAGGGCAAGAGAAATTTAGCAAGGAGACTCTAAAGGGTGCGGGGGCAGAGGAAGGGCGTCAAGAGGGTGAGAAATGGCGCTAGGAAGTATAAAAGGAGGAGGAGAAATAACGAGGATTAATTATGTGAACTCTGAAGGGTTGGGGAAAAAAAGAAAAAGCCTTTATCTCTCTTTCTCTCTTTCTCTCTCTCTCTCTCTCTCGCTTTCTCTCTTGTTCTCTCTCTTTCCGTGCCCTTTCATCAGGAATTAATGACCATGACTTTTTATCCTTATGATGTATTTTGTACCAGAATGCTAATTGTGTGATAACGAGCATCCCTTTAACAGAAGGTTAGATCAATATGACTGGAATTTATTGAAAAAAATGAAAAGTGGCACACACACACACACGCACACACACATGCATCACCCCTGCACTAGACACCCCATTGACTTTCACAATGCCCTTAAGATAACACTCGAGCCTCTACTGCCAGTAGTCAATGCACTGTCAATCTGCACAAAGCACTGCCAAGCAATGTAAAAAAAAAAAAAAAAATTCTCCATACTTTGAGAGCCCCATCGCTAATAACGCACTGAACCACACAAACCACTCATCAAGCACATTTCTGCATTGAATTTAATGGAAGTGCCATCCGGAGTTTTGTTGTCATAAAACTAATCAAATATGGATGACAGAGGCGGGATTATAACTTTTTTTTCTTTTTTTTTAGACTCCGGCAAATGACAGCTATCATTTCACGGTTAAACGGTTTGTACTCTATGATTCCTAAAGTCTTTAAGCTTGTGGCAAAATGTGATCGATTTCTATAAATATTCAGATGTGAGCGGCCACAACGTGTCCAAATTTGGGTTACGTCACTTCCGCTTCAATGCATTTTTCTCTACCAACTAACTCAACTGTTATCACGAATGTATGCTTGAACTTGCTTGGTCACATATGTACACGCGCACACGCACGCACACACGTCAACAACCAAAGTGCTCTCTCCTAAATGGACTCCAATAAAAGACAGGGACCGCTACTGCCACCGTGGACAAAACATAACAAGAGACACCGTGGACAATATTTTACCGAGGGAATAACTGTGAAAATCCAGGCACGGACTTGTTAAGAGTGTTGGAGTGGGGGCGCTCCTTACGTCACTTTCAAAACAACAACCCAAGGCGGACTCTGATGAACACAAATCGACCTTATAAAGGATACATGGCCATGAAATAACGATTTAATAACACGCAGAAAGAGAGATGAAGGTAAACTGGAGGAATTATAACAGGGAAAAAAAAGACAAACCTACTCTTGGCCTGACAGAGACAATGTGGGAAAATAGCGACACACTGTGGCCGGACTGCGGATTTACATCAAGTGGGAAAATTATTGTACAGTATGCTGTTCATGAACGGACTAGCTTTGTATCGCTTGGTCTTTTCTACCATTCTGATTCAACTGGGTCCTAGCTAATATTATTACTCTAGTATTCTTCTCATTCGTCATGACAACTATATCTTCTGTACATTCACGATGCGTTGAAGGAACGGTCTGGGTTTGAAATTATTTTGTAATTTTATTTTATCAGAGAGAATTAATAAAGTATATATCTATAACATGACAAATGAGCCAAATTAACTTGTGGCAGTATTGTTTTGCAAACAGTGATCTTTAAGTACAAAGTCTATAAAATGTTTCCATTACGGTGTATGTCGAGTCAGCGTTTAAGGTAGTGTTGTACACGATGCGTAGTTAATATTTAAATACTCGCCACGCCAAAATCCAATATTCCAGAGTCTTTAGAATCAGTTCACCCCCCCGCCCCCCCCCCCCCACACATACACACTGATCCGTTTCTTTATTTTTTTTAGTATTATTTTTTTACTTCAATAACACACACAACGAAGCAATACACCAGACAAAAAACAATCAAGTAAACACACGGTAATGTCGACAACGGCAATGCACACATTTTTCTCTGTATTACAATATCCCGTGGAAATAACCCTTTCTTTTTCAGTTCATATGACTTCAACCAGTAGGTGTCAGTAATGCGCATTGAAGATGGTGCCACCTTGCCGTAAAACAGAACGAAGAAGACAGTGACGTCACTTCCTGTTGACAAACGAGCCACGATTTCCATTTCCCGTTCACCGACTGGACGGATTTGTGAGTAAATAAGTGATTAGAAAGTTATAAATTAGTGAGCGAGTGATTTGTATTTCAAGTTCATCGTGAGAACGGATCAGTGAGGGAACGAATCCCGATTTTCGCGTTTGCGAACGAGTTAATGGCGGAACTGCCTTCCCGTGCATCAACGGATCAGTCAGTGAACGTGTTGCGTCACCTGGCGTGAATTATGTAAGCCAGAATGTCGATTTACGATTTGCCAAGGAAAGAAAGAACCACTCCCTGAAACACCACTTCTTTTATGCACGTTTTCTCCAAGCTAACGGCTAACTTTATTGCATGAAGGGATGCGCCGTTCGTTATGCAACAACGGGGAGATTACGCTTCTCTTTGGGTAATCTTGATTTTATAACACTTATAGTAGTTATTAAATAACCTGTATGCATATATACGCCTAAATATTGTTATCCAATATATCTACTGCAATTTCACATTAGACTGCTGGTTTGAAATGTACTTTTAATATGATGATTTTTTTTTTTTAAATAAACATTTATGTCAAAACTGGTCTGGTGTTTTATTCTTTATATGACAATGTGTTTTACGTTGTTATATGAGTTGGTGTTCCCCAAAATAACAAATGTCGGCATAACAGACAACACCATCAACTGCAATCCAACAAATACAAAATTAAAACATCAATGTCAGCATAACGTGTGTCGGTTGGCATAGCAACAACGCTCGTGAAATGTCGCCAACGAACCTGAAAATGGCGGTGTACCTAATAGAGTGTCCGAATGACGTCACAGATCAAACAGCCAATCAGAACGTTACCCTCGTTAAACACACCTGCGTGAAAAGTTTTAGCTTCTTTCAGGTTCTGCAGTGGCTAAAAGTTTTCACGCAGGTGCAGTTAATGAGGAATCATACGGACACTCCATTAGGTACCTAATGGCGGTGTACCTAATGGAGTGTCCAAGTGATGTCACAGAACAACCAGCCAATCAGAAAGTGACCCTCGTTAAACACACCTGCGTGAAAAGTTTTAGCTTCTTTCAGGTTCTGCAGTGGCTAAAAGTTTTCACGCAGGTGCAGTTAACGAGGGAATCATACGGACACTCCATTAGGTACCTAATGGCGGTGTACCTAATGGAGTGTCCAAGTGACGTCACAGAACAACCAGCCAATCAGAAAGTGACCCTCGTTAAACACACCTGCGTGAAAAGTTTTAGCTTCTTTCAGGTTCTGCAGTGGCTAAAAGTTTTCACGCAGGTGCAGTTAACGAGGGAATCATACGGACACTCCATTAGGTACACCGCCATTTTCAAGTGTACCTAATAACAGGCCACTTGGCGGTGTACCTAATGGAGTGTCCATGTGATTCCCTCGTTAAGTGCAGGTGCGTGAAAACTTTTAGCTTCTTTTGGACGTGAAAGTGGCTAAAAGTTTTCACGCACCTGCACTTAACGAGGGTCAGTTGGAAAACATGTTGGAACGCGGCCCGAGGACTAGAGCTTGAGACCTGTGACCTTTGACCATGATATTTCCCTAATAAAGTGGCCAGTTATTAGGTACACTTGAAAATGGCGGTGTACCTAATGGAGTGTCCGAGTGGTTCCCTCGTTAAGTGCAGGTGCGTGAAAACTTTTAGCTTCTTTTGGACGTGAAAGTGGCTAAAAGTTTTCACGCACCTGCACTTAACGAGGGTCACTTGGAAAACATGTTGGAACGCAGCCCGAGGACTAGAGCTTGAGACCTGTGACCTTTGACCATGATATTTCCCTAATAAAGTGGCCTGTTATTAGGTACACTTGAAAATGGCAGTGTACCTAATGGAGTGTCCGTGTGATTCCCTCGTTAAGTGCAGGTGCGTGAAAACTTTTAGCTCCTTTTGACCGTGAAAGTGGCTAAAAGTTTTCACGCACCTGCACTTAACGAGGGTCACTTGGAAAACATGTTGGAACGCGGCCCCGAGGACTAGAGCTTGACACCTGTGACCTTTGACCATAATATTTCCCTAATAAAGTGGCCTGTTATTAGGTACACTTGAAAATGGCAGTGTACCTAATGGAGTGTCCGTGTGATTCCCTCGTTAAGTGCAGGTGCGTGAAAACTTTTAGCTCCTTTTGACCATGAAAGTGGCTAAAAGTTTTCACGCAGGTGTGTTTAACGAGGGTCACTTTCTGATTGGCTGGTTGATCTGTGACGTCACACGGACACTTTATGCATTTTTGTGTATGTGTCAAGAATGTGTATTTGACTACTTGCTCTTTATTTTGGCGGACACCAACACATATTACACAACGTAAAGCAGTTAACCAAATGTCAGATTTTTGTTTTCATGCCCAAAAAAATAAAATAAAACACCAGACAAGTTTTAACAGGTTTTAATGTTTACTAAAATAATAATAAAAGTAAATTTCAAACCAGTTTGCTCACCGTAGCAGGGACAGACTTTTGTTCCCATCAGTGCAGACGATTACAACATCATCTCCATGGCAACTGCAGCCTCCCACACCGCCCCCCCCCCTCCAGCTTTGTGCAACGGGGACATACCGTTGCTAGTGAGAGCAGAGGTTTTTTTAATTGACCTATTTTTCAGACAGTTTAATCGTCATGAAGGCAAAAGATGATTGGGTGATTTTTTAATGATCCCGCAAGGGAGTTGTGCGCCACTTCCTCCCATGACAGCACTCCTACTGCTGCCACTTCCACTGACACTACCTGGGAGGCCTCAGCAAACCACACACTCACTTCCAAGCACCTTCTCACTGTGCTCTCTCCACATCTGAAGCTCTTTGCTGCCGTATTATGTATGAGAAAAGACTCGTGTAGGTGTTATGCATGCATGCTGGAAGCCCCTGGCCCTGTGGAGGCAGTCAAGGAGTAGACAGACACCCCAGAGTATTTCCACTTGGTGGGCTTTTCCACTTCAAGGCTATTCTGACGCTATTTTTTTTCACCACAATCATTCAAAAGCTCTAATTGTAAGAATAACATTCCTTTACATTGCGTAACTTCTTCGGGAACATGTTGAGTGCTTTTGTTTGATTCTCCTGTTCTACCGGCTGCTGTGCAGATGTGCCAGAAAGGTTCTGGAACAAAAAAAAAAAAGAAGAAAATCATTAGTTGGCTCACCCAAAAACATAAGATACAGATATATTGAAGAACCTGTTTGGTCACACAATTACTCAGAACATGGGGCATGGTTATAAATAATACAGAACATTTTTATTTTCCTTATCGTCTCTCTGCCACGGTGGCTGGCTGTGGAGTTTGCCCATCGTTTACATCCGCCTCCTGGACGCTCATTTTATTTTGGCCCAACACCTGTCGAGTGATGATGAACGACTGTCTACCTTCATCCTTTACGCTCGTGTAAGGTCCTCGCTGACTGGTCGTCCTACGGCAACTGCATGCAAGATGCTGGCAGATAAGGAAAGCTACTCTGCCTGGAGAAAGGAATCAAATTTGAAAGGTGAGATGACTTGACATGACCTGTGTTGTCGTTTGACGTTGATTGATGGAAGGTACGGGAAATGGTGTAAACAAATCCAGATATGCTGTTTTTCCTATAACGAGCGTGTCGCTAGCCAACCACTTACAGTCCACACTGCAAGGCCGGGGGCAAGATTTGTACCCATGAATCATGAATGTTTGTATTATACTGCAGCCCAGGTGGCCAAACAACATTGAGGATTTTAAAAAAAATTCTTGTATTAGACCTCATTAGATGGCAGTTCATTAGCCAGAAAATAAATGACCTCGAATGAACGTCACATCTCAATCGGTGCCGATTTAAACATGCAGCGCACGTAAGAAAACAAGCACTATTAGATTCAACATCAGCCAGCTCTTTATTATTATTATTATTTGGTCACTGAACAGGACAGTAATGATAAATTAAAGTAACATTAAAAACTGCATAAGTGAATAATTTGGTATAAGACTTCAGTCACATGGTTAAAATGGTAAACAGTATAGCCAATAGATGTTTTCTTCTTTTAAATATACATTGCAGCAAATTTCATTTCAGCAGATTTTAAGTTTCTCAAAACTTTACACAGATATCACAAGTATCTAATAGTGTGTTGTAAGCAAGGCCAAATCAAAATCAAGACCGTTTTTCTCTGAATCAACCAGAAAAAAAGGAACCATCATATCAGCCAACAAAAGCCAGACTGCAAACGTCTACTTGAAATCAAATGTTTACATCATCTAAGTGTTGCATTTATTTGTCTTTAATCGTTCAAAGAACATGCTAGGAGCGAGGAATTGCAATCTCCAGGTGGGGCCACCGTGTGTCTCCCTTTCCGGAAAAAGCTTGGAATTATTATTCAGCGGATGATGTTGGGAACGCTCTCAGGCCTTCAATCTGGCTTCATGTTAATTGTTCTGCTAATTTGAACTCTCAATTTAGCGAGGGCACACAAAGCACTTAGGCGATGACAACGATTAAACCTACTGGGCTTAATTTAAAGACCGTGATTAAGTGGCGTCTGGGGGAAGATGTGGCAGAAACAGGCCATACCTCCCCGGGGGAATTGGTGTCATCTGATCTTGTTTTCCTGCGTTGGCCTCCTCGACACCACAGCAGCGGCACTTCATCCAAAACTTTGGGTCGTTCTCAACAGTCGTTTTGATCCGAGTTAGTGTTGTTTCCTCCTGAACGAACAACCTGTGAAGATGAAAACACAGAGAAACATTCGGTTATTAAAAAAACATTTTGCTGGGAGTTTTGACGTCGCATTAGTGTAGCGAATGAATATTGATGCCCACTTCAAATCCCGCAAAATGTGCACATTTATCTCTACGCGCAAACTGTCACAGAATCAATCGATAACAGACACTAATTTCATCTGCCCGATCAGAGTGACAGCTAGACAAATGTCAGGTGCCTCCATATCGTCTACAAAGGCAGCGGTTGCCATGGCAGCAAAACACCGAACAAAAGTAGCCAGGATGCTCCGGTACAAACAAACCGGGCTTCCCGTGCACCCACATTCCGGTGCAGGCGATCCCTTTCACCCCCCTGTAAATGCGGCGTTGTTTGTGCTTGCGGCTAAATGTGTTTGAAATGCATCAGAGATGATGAATTCCCATCACAGCTGCAAGAATCAATGTCTGCCTTAGTTGACACCCAGTTCACGATGGATGCGATGAGAGGGCAACACAAAGGCAATGATTGAAGACTTTTCAAAAGGATTGGGTATGGATCGGCTGTGTCGCGCCGCCTGAACACCAAGTGAAACATTGAAAGCGCCAGGCTGGAGCGAAGATTTGATTCTAAAAGACTTTGTAATGACTCATAGCATCCCCAATCTTGGGATTCTAGTGTGCAAAAACTTTTAAAATGATGAATTGTCAAAAAAAAGAAATGTTGAAAGCTACACATGCAGAAAAATTAAATAAATGAAGCCAATCTTGAACACTAAATTTGCATTTGAGCATTTTTTAAACTGCTGTAAGGACTCCCCCTACAGGGCACAAACGTAATTTGTTTTTTGTAGATGCTTTTAAAATTTTAAGTATGCTTTCATGTGGAGACAATGCCTCTAAAGTGTTGCATACCTTCTGTAAGACGAGCTTTACCTCCCGTAGGCTGGCAGAGGACCGTGGAGCAGCCGACACACAACACCACAGTCTGAGCGTGACTGAACACGGTTGTGATCTTGTAGCAACCTGAAAACATAGTAAAGTAAACCTCAGTTGCAGTTTACTACGCATTAGCATTTAAGATTTGCAAACTAACAATGTGTTTACATAATACATATTTCAAAATAACAGAAACTTCTTTGACAGACCTGGACATTTGACATCCATAAAATAGGAATTTGGGCTCTGGACGAGTCGTTTCTTCTTGTGTCTTCTCTTCTCCTCCTCAGCAGAGGGAAGCAACAAATCCTTTGCGAGCTGCAAATTACAAGTACAAAGAATATGATGTGACGTCACAATAACGACAATAAAGATAAATGCTTATAAACTTCATTTTCGTTTGGAAACACATGGATAATGTTATAAATGTGTGAAATTTATTATTCCTATCAGAATAACGTTTGACTAAAGTTTCAATACTGTCATGTATTATAATATTTTGACGCTCAAAGACATCGAAGCTAACGTCGCTAATCGACAACGTGGGCTGCTTTGTCGGCCACGTGTCTCGCCATATTGCGTTCTTTCTCGGCTCCTTATTTCCGCATTACATGACGATCCGATGCCACCAAAGTAAAACAAATACACACACTCGTGCCGAAATTATTGTTGCAGTTTATACACTTTTAAACGACGAACGACTGCTCGAATAAGCGTAACGGTACTTACGGGCATGTCTGGGCTTGTTTGGACTAACCGGAAGAGGATGCAATGACAGGAAGTTCCCAGTCACGTCACGTGACCTTGAAACAAATCTTTTATTTGAAAAAAATATTTTTTTTCTTGCTGTACTACGATCTTATGTACAATATGTACCCTTTATTTAAATTTAAAATATAAAATAAAATAGAAAATAGAAAATTGAATGACGTACGTCCACGGTGAGATTGCGCCATCGTAGTTTAAAATAGCAACTATTGTGAAAAATACAGATAATTAGATCTGTGCTGTATGGCCTCCGAAACAAACATGAAAATTCTGAACAATCTACTCATTTCTGAAAATATTTTTGCAAGCTCACTACGCCCTACCTAAATTCAAAAGCAATCAAATGACGCCATCTAGTGTAGCTTCCCGGTAATGCCTGTCTGGGAGATACTCCCACGAAGCTCTCCCACTACGTAAGCTCTGGGCCGACTGCAACTTTTTCTGTTGTTGTTGGGGGGAGGCAGAAAAAAAAAACACGTAGACACTTTGGTATGTTTGGAAACGGACTGAAAAGATCGCTTTTGTTGAAAGTGAGACGACATTCATGCGGTGATGTATGCGGATGTGAATAACTGGTCAACAACGCTGGTCAACCTAAACGGGACACAAGAGGGGCGCTGAGGGGGTTCCAACTTTACCGGTGTCAAGTTTGAGAAAGAAGGGAGGGAAGTTTTGCAGCAAAAGAAAAGACGAAGGATTTTTGTCAACTTTTAAGGATTTGAAGGAGCGTCTCTGAACTATGGCGAAAAAGTATGATTTTCTCTTCAAGTTGCTGCTCATCGGGGACAGTGGAGTTGGCAAAACATGTCTGATCATTCGCTTTGCTGAGGACAATTTCAACTCCACCTACATCTCAACCATCGGTATGTTTGAAAAAAAAATCTTTTTTTTCACTCTCCTTCCATTTTATTTTTTCCTCATCTCAAGTTTGTCGCACTTTTTTTGTTCCTCTCGCAATTCCATATGACGCACGCACGCAGTTCTCATTCTTCCACCCACACCCATTCCTATCTTTCTAACCATCTTTCGCTGTGATTTTCCCCACCCATCAGACTGTGACCTATATTATGCCACACCATGAGTGGGTGGACACAACTCTGAGGTATTTAACTGATTGTTTACCCCTTCTTCTCAGGCATCGACTTTAAAGTTAAAACTATTGAAGTGGACGGGAAGAAAGTGAAACTGCAAGTATGGTAAGAGATGATGCTGGCTTTTCAACTGTGCGTCACTTGACGTTTTAAGCACTTGTAAGATGAATTGGAAAAGATCAACTTAGCTAAGGACTTTCAATTTTGTGACACTCTCATCTTAAACGGCACCCTGAGCAAGACTCATTTGGTCAGTGGTTCCACTTAGCTTAATAATGTCATTATTTCCAATCCCGCCTTGAGCCCTCTTTGCTGTCACTTCAAGTCAGATTCATTGCTTGCGTCTGCACACTTTCTTGGCAAGCCGATGACAGCCATTTTGTTCCCTGCCAACGTTTTTAAAAATGCGCCCTGCAGCCCTGCCTTCTTGTCCACTCTGTTTTGCAACACGCAGGGACACGGCGGGCCAAGAGAGGTTCAAGACCATCACCACGGCCTATTACAGAGGAGCCATGGTAAGATCAGGCATGTGCAATTTCCACGAGCGATAAAGCAGCTGACTTCTCTTTCGCCGTCTGCCAGGGCATCATCCTGGTGTATGACATCACAGACGAGAAGTCCTTCGAAAACATTCAGAACTGGATGAAGAGCATCAAAGAAGTGAGGCTAAAAATAAAAGAAATACATTTTACCTAGCAAAGTGAGTTATATCATTATACTATATTACAACCTGACCTAAACAATCAATTTCCTTGCCCCCTTTCTTTCCCAGAATGCATCAGCGGGGGTGAGTCGAATGTTGCTCGGTAATAAGTGTGACATTGAGGCAAAGCGGAAGGTTACCAAGGAGACGGGAGAAAAGGTGAGCTGACCCTGACGGAAAAAAATTAGTTGCCATGTATGAGCACTTGCTGACATTGATGATCACTGGGAGGAATTGTTTACGGAAGGTGAAATCATTCAGTGGCTCGGCATTCTGTTTACTTGAGATAAGAAACAGGAAGTGATTGCCATCTATATCCTGGCCCTGTGTAATTATGTCGCCCTTGTTGTTTACAGCTGGCCAAGGATCACGGCATCAGGTTCTTTGAAACCAGCGCCAAGTCCAGTATTAACGTTGAGGAGGTGAGCTGCAATGCAAAGGAGATTTTTCTATTCAGGCATGAGTGTTAATTTTTTATCTGTCTCTATTTTGATTTTGTAGTCCTTTCTATCATTGGCAAGAGACATACTTCAGAAATCCAGCAGAAAACCTGTAAGTCAAATATTATAGAAGGCAATTGAAAAGTTTTGATTTTCCAACACGAGCAGATGCAATTTTAAAAGGGTCCTAAATGTCCTCTTCTGCTTTTTTTTTTTTGTTTTGAAAGGCTCCCACAGGCCGAGAGGTGAAGATCACCAGCAGCGCACAGAAAAAAACGTCCAAATGTGCGCTTCTCTAGACACAGCAGCGCAGACACACACACACGGTGCCAGTTGCCCTCCAACTTAAAAAAAAAAAAAAAAAGACACACAAATCCGTACGAACCAGTCAGGTGTCTCCATCTGGTGGCTCACATGTCCAGAATATGTCCAACACATTTCTTGTCCTTTGCACAGTTTTTTGGTCACGTTTCCTATCACAGAGGATAAGTTGTGAGATGCGATTGTGTTGTTTTTTACGATCGAGGTCAACATTTTAGAATCGACAAAAGTAGCACCTGGAAACTAAATACGGTATGTGAAGAGCAAATGTTTTACAAAAAGACTGAGTACGTGGAAGTTTGAAGCAGTCATAAAGTGCAATATAGAAGATGTGAGGAGAGATGAAAGATGGATGAAGCAAGTGAATGAGATGTGTCAGATGGTTGGAGCAATTTCCTTTCGCAAGTACTGTGATGATAGCGGCTGACTTTTTTTTTTCTTCTCTGTCAAAACAAGTGTCCTGCCTTGCGTGGTAGCAGGCTTCACTTTGCCGCTCGCTATATTTGGATTTGGTTTGTGGCCACACTTGTGTTGAATAAAAAGTGAAAACAGTCATCTTTGTCTGGTGGTTTGAAAATACTTTACAGAATGGCAACGCAAACCATGGAGGATACCGTTAGCCTTTTAGCATGTAGCATATGTCATATTTGACGATCATAAGTCAAATTTTTCCAGGTACCATGACCTGAATGGCAAAGGATCTACTGAGAACATTCTTCAGTGTGACCAATAAATTTGCCATTTAAAAAAAAATCTACAATTATTAAATATTTTTTGCAGATGACAAACTTTGGTTCACAACACAAATGAGGTTAGTGTGCTAACCCACATGAGCTCTAAAAAAACAGAAGAAAGGAGTCCCCACTTCGATTGGTTAGTGGAAAAAATAAAAAGTGGATCTTGGCTAGATGTCTGTTTATTCTTGCTTGTGAATGAGGCCCACTGGGAGGGAGCCTAGTAGCTCACATTGCGGACTTTCAGGCACCTTATGATCAATTCCAATTTTCCATTTTATTTTTGTTTTGTTATGCACAGGCTGCAGCTGGTTGCTAGGCAACCATGGTTGTGCTCCTTCCTTCCTTCCTGGCTGCTTTCCTTCCTTCCTGGCTGCTTTCCTTCCTTCTTTCCTATCTTCCCTCCTTCCTCCCTCGCTCGCACCCTCCCTTCCCATCATCAGCACCCACCTCCTCTGCCGCATCTCACGCACACTTTACGTGCCTTGTCATCACGCACTGGGGCAGGTTCGGGCTTGCATATGGGCACGATGCCGGAGGCGGATCCACGCTGGAAAACACACAGAGGCGTTTTAAAACACGGACTTAAAATGGTGATTTGAAATGCGGCGGCGTGTTGTTAAATATGTAGCTTGTGAGCTAACGTCCGGGACACTTAACACGCAAGTGGACGTGATGCCCGCGTGACCGCGGGGAGGAAAGAGGCGGCACACCAGGCGGACTTGTCACCGTTCGATCCCCGTGAGGGGGCGCATCCTTTTTGGTGCATTTTCCAAATCGATGGAATGTGGTTGCTGTTGATATAGGTGAGAGAAATTCATCTTTTCCCCATCTCGGTGGTCCAGATAGAAGGTCGGATGATGCTCGTTCGGGAGGAGCACAACGCACACACACACAGCCGAGCGGCCCGCAAGCTGAGAGAGATGCGCGTCTTTCCATCTTTGGGGGATGTTTGACAACGCGCTACCTGCTGATGCTTGCCGCAATGCCACTGGCGAGAGTGGAAGCAGAGGAAAGAAGGAAAAAAAAAAAAATCAGCGAGCACAACCGTCGATATGAGCCATGCAGAGGAGTCTTGTTGCAGGAGGGGGTGCTGCTGCGAGCTGTATTGACTTCTACGGCCATGGCTGAAACAGTCAAATGAGCTGGCTGTCCATTCTCAACTTTCTGCTGACCAGGCTCACAATGTTCAGCCACCCTTGAACTTTTCTTAAAGAACTACAGATTCCTTCCATCACATCTCCAACATGCCCTCACCGTCAGACTCCAGCAGCGTGGCATCGGCCTCGGGCTCCCGGGGTTGGTCGGACAGCCGGCGTGGTATTTCAGGTCGAGGCCCCGGGGGGGCCAAGTTGCTCCTCTATCTGGGCCTGTGCCACCTGGGCCTGGGCGCCATGGTCCTGGCCTTCTCCTTCACCAGCATGGCCTTCACCTCGTCTGCTCGCGTGAGGCAGTCTTGTCCCTTCTGGGCTGGATTTTTTGTAAGTAGGGCAACTCACAGAAATGGTATCACATCTGGGCTAACGATCACTAGTTTAAATGCAATAGATTCAATTTTAACCCCAGTTATAGAAGGGTGTGCACACTTATGCAACTCCACTTTTCGCTGCACTTCACCCCCTTCATAGAGCGCATGTTTGTCTTTATAGGTGGTGGCATCTGGGATAGTCGGCATTATCTCATGGAGGAGACCTTTGACGCTGGTGGTATGTCCATTTTCCTTTTCCCAAACTTTTTTACCGGGGACTGGTCCTCTTACTCCGATGAGTAACAGGTATAGAAAATGGATGGCGGTTTTACGACAAATATATGGTAGCTGGGGGAGACAGACGGGATGTGGTTTGACATGGCCGAGAAATAACCAACAAGGCACTTAGTCTTTTCAAAAGATGTCATGCAACTGCACTTTTTTTTTTTAATAGACACCATAAACAGCAATTGAACGTGACAGTCCGCACGAGGGGTCTTGTATTATTAATCGATCTGGCAACCCCTCGCAGATGGATCCTCTTGTAGTTGTGAATTATTGATACATTCCTGTGAAATATGACTTACATATTTGCAAAGTTACTCCAGGATGGAAATGTGTTTGTCCCTGGAGGAATACTGATGGATAGATGGAAATTGTAACGATACTCTCAGTTTGGTCCAATTTGATATTATGGTGATAAAAAAAAAAAGAGAAAATAAACCTGTGGTGGTGTGTCCCCGTCCCTCCGCAGGTTTCTCTTTTCATGCTGCTGTCTGCAGTGTGCGTGATCCTCAGTCTGGCCGGCTCCATGCTCTCCTGCCAGAACGCGCAGATGGTCAAGTCCATGCTCACCTGCCAGGTGTAAACACAGCGAGCGCTAAAATGTCCTTCGGAACAGATGGAATATTCCAGGATTAGATTTTTGTTTGGTCAGATATAGCAGCATTGCAAAGCCTGACTTCACTTTTTTGGTGTAGGTGGAGAACGGCCGTTGTGTGTGTTGCGCACCTACTGAAATCTGCTCCAGCAAAGAGGATGGAACCCTCGTTCTCAACCGTAATTCCGACTGCCACTCGGTTAGACATCAACTGAAGGTAAAGCCTCTTGATCCTTCTCGTTTTCAGGTCAAATGATGTTCCGTATTGTTCTACAGGACTTGTTATTCAGCGCGTGTGGTCTGAGCATTCTTTCCACCATCATCTGCACTTTGTCCACGGTCACCTGCAGCATCCATATTTTCTCCTTGGACCTTGTGCACCTGGTGAGCGCACACATAAATCTTGCATCATGAAGGTTTTTGTTGATGATGTGCTTCTCACCCTGACCTAGCTGGCGCCGCACCGTTCTCGTTCCGTCAACCCGGAATGCACCACGCCTCAGGACGCCTTCCTGACCAACATCATGGACTTTGAAGAGTTTGTCCCACCCATTCCGCCGCCCCCTTACTATCCTCCCGAGTACACTTGCAGCTCGGAGACAGACGCACAGAGGTAAAATTTGGATCTTCTCACGTTAGCGATACGTAAATAATCCCGATTGTGTTGTGTAGTATCACCTACAATGGCTCCATGGAGAGCCCCATTCCGCTCTACCCGACTGACTGTCCTCCTCCTTACGAGGCCGTGATGGGACAAAGAGCTGCCAGCCAGGTGAGCATGATTATGGAAAAAAAAATTTTTTTTGAAGTGCAACTCTGCTGATGTTTCTGGTGATATTGTGTTAAGGCAACAATGTTCGACCAACAGGGCGCTGAGCTGTCTGGTGAGCGAGGAACGTCCACAGCGTTCAGTGGAGAAGGTAAGCAAACATCTAAATTTGCATTTCTTTTAAAAATAAGGCTTCATAAAATCCATACATAATTTTCCCTTACTTCATGTATTTAGTCTCCATGGACAGTGGGTCTCTGCTCATGTCAGAGATCGTGGACATCCCAGATGATTCGTCCCCGTCCGAAGACTCCTGTCTGTTGGAGGTGGGGATGAGGGTTCAAGGCGGCAGGGCCAGCAGGACAGCCAGCGAGGTGAGCGACGGGCCGGACGTCGGATCGGTCAGCTTCCGCGGTCCTCGATCGCAGACGCCCGAGAGTCCTCTGGCTGGAGGACCCAGAGCCAGACGTTTTCTCAGAGGAGAGAGGTCCAACTCGTGTTCTTCACCCAGCACTGCGACCCCCACGTACAGGTGGGTGGATGCCGGTCATTTGGGATAAGATCCAGTCCTAGAGCACCCTGATTTTGTTCTACCAAAATCATCAAAGAATTATTGAATGTTTTTAAAGTCTCAGGTGTTACTCGCCGTGTTCTTGTTCTCCAGGTCTCCAGTGTTGCGGCGCCAGGCGTTGCTCGCTCGAAGCTGCTCCCAGCTGGGGTCCATGGAGGGTTCCGACTCACAACAGAAATCCCCCATACCGGACATCCGCGTTCGCCCGTCCACTCCTTTACACCAAGCGGTTGGCCATGACGCCGGCGAGCAGAGCGGTGGACAGCGCCAGCCTCTGTACCTGCGACGACGGGCCGGGAGGAACAACGGCAGAAATGACAACGGAGGCGTCCTACGCATCATGAGGTCACGCAGTGAGCCGGGCCTCAGCTCCTCTTCGGGTGCAGGTAATTAGGGCAGGGTGCTTCTAATGTCATCAAAATTGCTTTTATATCCCAAGAGTTATTGTCAAACGTCCTTGGTTCCTTTGAAAGGTGCTAGATGACTAGTTAAAAATATCTTTTTGTCCTCCAGACTTTAGCTTTGGGTGCAGCAAAGCTTCTCCAGACATAGGTAATATTTTCTAAACTTTATAAAGATGGAGGAATATGGTGCGTCCATTCCAAATGAGTTGATAAAGAAAGTAAACAAATGATTATTTTCTCCAAAGGTCCATCCAGTGAGGCGTTGCTTCTGCCTCGTACAGCTTTGCCGCCAGCTACGGCTTTACCAAGAAAAGACGGCATCCAACCTACAGATCCGGGGGTGCAAGTTCCTCCCAAAGCTCCACCGGTGTCGCCCTTGCGTTTACCCAGAGAATACCACCGCTCACTTGGTGACCTCAAGGTTTGTCTGAAAAGGTTCTCAAATATGTCCGACTTCCCGACCTTGGGAAAAACGAACCTAATCTGAGTTCTGAAAATAATTTGGTTGTGTGAATACAATGGGATGGATCAAAATCACACGGGGATGGGTTAAATGCAGAGGACAAATTTCACCACACCCAGATGTGTGTGTGATGATCATTGGGACGTTAACTTTTTTTTTTTTTTAACAATCTGTCTCCCCCGCAAGGTGACTCGAGTTCTGGTGGCTCGCTTCCTACAGCGTTCCAAACGCAACCTGGCGCCCTCCTCCGAGCATGCTGGAAGCACGGGGCAAGTACCTAAAAGAAGAGCAGGTGCTGAGGGCACTGCTACCAACCATCTGTCTTTGGAACAAGTATGACCTCTCCATTATGCCCTCAAATAGTACGTCCTTGCTTATATAATAAAACAAAAAAAATCATCACGCAGGTTTGGCGGGCGCCTTGGAGTACCAATCGAGGACAACCCAATCAACAACGTACTCACCATCACTCACACAGCGATAGCCGCCACAACCGTAGCCACGGCGCCCGCGCCCCGGAGGGCATCCACTTGCGCAGCTGCGGGGATCTGAACTCCTCATCCTCCCTCTCCGTACGCCGATTAGTGTCTCCTCACCTACAACGTGGCTCGTCGGGAGCGCTTTACTCGGAATCGGCCCTGTGAAGACAAGAAAGATGATCAAATCGTTTGAAGATCCATCAACTCCGAAAGTCTTATGGCCTTATTCAGAAAGGTGCTGTCCATCACTCTGAATACCAGACGAGACGCTCTTTCCATTCGGCTGCAGTGGAAAAATACTGGAGATTCAAAATAATGGATTACAATATGCTAAAGACCCTTTTGTACATTATTGTTCGACATAAGGGGTTGGCAGGGTGAACGGTGATTTAAAAAATAATATTTTGTCTTCCATGTAAAAAGAAAATGAAAAAAGACCTGACCATGCATATTTAGCTGAGTGTGATTTTTTTTTGGGCAATTCTACCCGCCTTCCGCCACCGATGTATTTGCCAGCATCCATAATATGAATGCTTGTATTCTCTATGGCTGACACCTTGGAAACACGGTGTGGCGTTCGTGCATGTTTTGCGACCCCCACAAACATCAGACACAGTAAATATATCTTGTGAAATGTCTTCATTTGCATGGGTTGACACGTACAGGAAGTGTTCAAAGTGTGTCTAATATCAAGTGCTGCAAACAAAATATGCATACGCAGCACACCCCGTTTGGTGTGCAATATGTCCTTGTGCATCAAGCATATCTGATTGTGGCTTTTTCGGGCGGATCTTGGGCGGATCCTGTAAGATAAAGATGTGTTAGTTGCACTGAGACTCAGATAAAATGAGGCTCTTGTAATAAATGTACATATTTACAAGGACACTACTGCTCAGACCGATGGCATCAGACTGATTTTTTTTTTTTTTTTGTGCAAAATGTACCGAAGTGAAAATGATGGTATCAGCAATGGCGCATTTTGTATCCACACATAAGAACCATATTTTCAAAATGTACATGTACTGGGTACACATACAAGCACTCTCCACCGAGGCGTGTTTCTACCTCCTCCTGTCTTGCATTATTATTGCATTATGTCTTGCATTATTTATTTAAAAGAAATGATTATCTGTATGGCAGGCTTTGCAATACAATCTTAAAATCTGAATAAATTGTATGTAAATATGACACCTATTTATTGGTTCTACATGTAAACTGCGGTAAGTGAATTTGTGTCTTTAAATATGGCGAGGTATTAAAGAAAAATATTCAACGTTGCCAAATCATAAAAAAACCAAGATATTTAACGCGTGTATTACTTTCTTTATTCATGTTTTTTTTAATTTATTCATTTATTTATTTACTTCTATTGGTCTCTAAGTAAAAAATAATAAAGGCTCGCCCATTGGTTCACAGTATCCCCACTCCACTTGAAACCCCTCCCACCTTTGGATTCCATTGGCCAGTCTGTGAAAAAGCCTATCCTGGTTCGATACAAGTGGCCAATGAGAACGCAGAGTGTCAAATCGAGTCTTCTTAATCTCCGCCCATAACTCCAAGGCGCAAGGAGTGATGGGAAATTTAGTTTTGCAGCTTTCTATTAAAACGGGTGTTATCTCAATGGGAACTACAATCTGCACATCCTGGTTTCAAGAGACATTCACGGTCCTCGGTTTGATTTCAATTTGAAAATCCAACGGGGCGCAACTTTGCGTTGATACAGTTTAGGAGACAACGACAACACAAGTATGGTACGTAAAGAACGTGCGTTATGAATAAAAGTGTTTTTCTTTATTAGCGATGAACACCTGTCGCTTGCTCATAGGCAGTTGAAAGGTAAACGATTCCAGTAACGTCAGCCAACGCTACTTGTTCTGACAAGAGAAGCTGCTAGCTAATAATAGCAATTCAGTTTAATCCTTGCTCTTGTTGTTCACCTAAGGCTCACTAACTTTACGCAGCGCACCACTTGCTCGCGTTAAAATAAGCAATGTCAAAGGCTTAGTTTTGCAAGTCATTGCAAAGGAAGGACACTCGGATCGTTTTTTGGGATGAGGCACCTTTTCCGATTGCCAGTCCCGAAAATGGTTCGCATCATGCGGCCAGTCGGGACGTCGCTTAAAGTACAACACCGGGCATCACTGCTGTCGTCTCTCCAGGGAGACAACATCTGCAACGGGTCCCATAGCAAGAAGGCTCTACTCTCGGACCCGGGGCTGTTCGAAGCCCAGTTCGAAGAGCTAGTACGGGAGCTGACGGAGCAGGACCTCACCGACCCCGTACTGCTCGACGCCATGAACCGGCTCAGAGAGGTGACTTGACGGCTACAGTTTCACTGACGATGCCACGTCTAGTGAGTAAGACTACTAAAACGCATGGTTGTGTTGGTGACTTAGGTTTTGCTCTATAATGCCCCGGGAGGCAAAAGGAATCGCGGCCTGTCTGTGATTGGCTCCTTGCGGGAGCTCCTCCCACCGACTAGGCTCACGCAGGACGACGTGCAGCGCGCTCTGGTGGTCGGATGGTGTATTGAATTGGTAAATTGGTGGCCCAAATCTTGAAGTCATCGATGAGCAAAAATGTTTTTAACCACATTAATTTGATAATTTTTGTGGCACCTGATGTTTCACTCTGCGGGTGTTTTTAGCTTCAAGCCTTCTTCCTTGTCGCCGATGACATTATGGATGCGTCTGTGACCCGCAGAGGACAGCCCTGCTGGTACAAGAAGGTTAAGCTTGATCCATTTGGAAAACCAATTTTCATTGGAGAGTGTCCTCCATTTTATTGTATGACTCCTGTTTTTAATTATTTCTGAAGGATGGCATTGGTTTGGATGCCATCAACGATTCCTTCCTCTTGGAGGGCTCCATTTACAGACTTCTCCGCAGACACTGCAGAAACCAGCCCTACTATGTCCACCTGCTGGAGCTATTCAATGAGGTACTACTTTATTTCTAGGTTGTATTTTTTGTAATATACTAAATTCAAGGCCAGCACGGCAGGCTAGTGTGATCTCTTTTTATTATTGCAGACCTCCTTCCAGACAGAACTGGGCCAAGCTCTGGACCTCATGACAGCGCCCCCTGGTCACATTGACCTCAACAGATTCACCATCGAGAGGCAAGTAGACAACATGGAGGGAATGAAATCCCTGCGGCACTATTCCATGAAATAATCCAATTTCACTTAATTGGTCTGAATTAAAATTTCACCTTGTCATGATAAATGTTGTGAAACACTTTCAGATATAAAGCTATTGTGAAATATAAGACTGCCTTCTACTCCTTCTACCTCCCGGTGGCAGCAGCGATGTACATGGTGAGCAAGGCAGTCATTGAGCCCCTAGTTAGTAGAACTCTTCCTGAAACATCTCCATCACATTTTTATAGGCTGGAATCAATGACGAAGAGGAACATAAAAATGCCAAACTCATCTTACTGGAGATGGGCGAATTTTTCCAAATACAAGTGAGTAATTATTGGATTTTTTTTTTTTTTTGGACAGAGTCAAACAATGTGCTTGTGTTGCAGGATGATTACCTGGACTGTTATGGAGACCCCGCTGTGACAGGAAAGGTCGGCACGGATATCCAAGATAACAAGTGCAGTTGGCTTGTCGTCAGGGCGATGGAGGTCATGACCCCTGAACAGAGAACAGAGTTAGAGGTCGGTTTCAGTTCAGCAATCTCCCTGACTCGAATGGCTAAAAGTGGCATTCGTTGTGTCCCTCAGGCGTGTTACGGGCGGCATGACGACGCCAGCGTGGGAAAGGTCAAAGCGTTGTACGACGCCCTGCAGATGCCGAGCCACTACCGCAAGTACGAAGACGAGAGCTACCAGCGCTTGCAGAAACTCATCGCGTGTCACGCTCAGAACCTTCCTCATGCCGTGTTCCTCAATTTTGCCAAGAAGATCTACAAGAGGAACAAGTGAATGGGACAATGATAAACCATAGTGGCAGTGGTTTAAATGAACGATTTCGCTTCTGTTCCTTGTAGCATCGCCAAATCATTCTCTTCTGGATAGTTAAAAATTCATCTGTGATTTGAAGATGCATGAATTTTGCAATGCAATGTATAACTAGAGCTGCACTTTGAGGCAGACCAGCTGTCTATATTTTTATATCTGCTGCTGTAAGTACAGCCTGCCCAGGACTTGTTTGCCTTTAATAAATATCAAATGTACAGATATATTATTATGGTGTTTTCCCTGATGTGTTTTTTTTTTTAACGTGTCCCAAAATGAACTCTCATCCCCCATTTTTTATTTGGATCATCTATCCAAGCTTGACTTTTATCTATAGACTAAAACTATGTCAAGTCGCTGCAATTCAGTTCCAATAAAAGCCAGCAGGGGGTTAAGTAATTATCTCCAACAGAACGAGATGAATGAGATGTTATGACAAGCCAAGAGGTGGGGTCAGCGTCTGGCAAGGTTGGTACTGCTCGGTGCTGATATCGAGTCGGCGGACCGCTACGCCCTTGCGGGAGTCACGTGACACACCGGGGAGAGCAGTACCGACCACGTGACCGAGCGCCCTCCCTTTTCCCCTCGCATCATCTTTCGATCGTATCGGTCCGCGGTGGCTCGCGAGGAGACTGATGCTCTTCACGTCCGGGAAAAGACGAAACGCCCGAGATGGACGCCTTCTACTTTGACGTGAGTCGTCATTTAAATCATTTTTATTCTGTATACAAGTGCATGTGAAATAACAGGATGCCCGCTTGAATACTCACTGTTACACAGCTACCGATTTAAAACGATCGCTTGACATCATTTTTAGGTCAGAATACAAATCCAGTAGGGTTATTTGAGAGTGTAGTGGGAATATATGCCCAAAACAAGCGGATGGGCCTTCATAGTAGGGCGATGCGGATGGTACCCCCACCTCCCTCCGCCCCTCCCTCCCTCCTCTTCCTCCTCCCAGTCTCCATCATGTCTATCGGATCAATAAATGCAGGCTCAATACCGTTCACGTAAGCAGAGTCAAATTACATGTCATCACGTCCTATTTTCCAAGGAGCTTGATTTTTTTTTTCGTCTCGACGTGGCCAATCAAGAATGAGCCGAGTGTGATTTACATTGCAGTGACGTGAAAGGGCACAGTGCAGCAATGAGCAATAGGCTTCCTCTCATGCAGCCTCACTGCTGCTGCCTGATTATTTCATGCTCCACTTAAATCAGATCTTCCCAAGCTTTAAGGGATGCTTTTGTTTCCTTTCAAAGAAAAAAAATCATATTCATTATGAGCTGGTGAGGGTGGATGCACAGATGGAGGCAGGCAACAACAGCCGTGAGCAGGCTGAACAGATGATGATGATGATGATGGTGGCAATATAAGTGTATAAATTGGATCATAGTTGAAATTCACTTTTTATAACAATTACGGTAACATTTTAACTCAATTGATCAATCAGTGGTGATTCAAATGGACCCTGACTGACAAGGACTCTAGAAAATATATTGTTTAATTTACAGCGGTTAGCTTACGTAATTAAAAATATTGAACTAGGTCTCATTTCTTTTTTAAAATGACATGGATCAAATATTCTTGCAGGCTGTATATGAGTCAAGCTGAAAAGTTGCCCACCTCTGCCACAGATGATTGCTTTAATTTAAAAAATGATGCAAAAAAAAGTCATATATTGCTCATCATGAATATTCACTATGTGTTTCTTTTGATGTTTCAGGGATTAGGAAGTCATTCCAACATGTGATCGTCACGCCGCGGCAAAATTTGGCTTGGCCCAGCGTTTGTTACGATAAAACTAAAATATCTTATTCCCCAAAAAAATAAAAAATCCAATTATCACAATGCAATCCTCCGCTCAGCCTGGCAAGCCGCGGCGTTTTGACGTCAGCAGGCGGACCACGACCTACATGGGACCAAAGTCTCGCGGTGCTCAGAAGGAGGATAAAAACATGAACACCGTCACTTCGTCCTCCCCCAGGCGGGTCACGAAAGCTCCCGTCGTCGCCCCCAGGACCAGGCTGACGGCGCCGCCGCCTCGGGTTCCGCTTAGCCAAAGCAGGTTTGGTGCAAAACAAAGCTCCGTCTCCTTTAAATCAGCAAAACCCAAACCCAAAAGTGTTCGCACGGGGGCGGCAGCCAACAAAATGTCGCCTCCTCTTCCTCCGGCTCCTTCCGTTCTCCCTCTCGACCCAAACTGCAACGAGCCCAGCCTGCCTTGCTTGTGCTGCGACGGCCGCTCGCCGCAGGACAGCAACAGTATGTTCAACCATAACCACAACAACAACAACACCGTTTCTCTCCGGCACCAACTGCAGCTCCCCCCGCCGCCGCCGCTCGTGGTACCCCAGAGGAAAAACGAGGAACGGTCCCCCTCTGGAGAGAAACCGCAGCCTCCTCCCCAACCTGAAGAAGAAGCCGCTCTGGATGACAAGAAAGACGTCAAATCCGAGGAAGAGGACGACGAAAGCAGCAGCGGAGACATCGATATCGACGACGAGGACGACGGAGACCGCGACGACGAGGACGACGACGACACCCTCGTGCCCTCGTGCTGCGACTGCCCTCCCTCCCTGCTGGAGTTCTCGCTCTCCTCCTCCACCTCTTCTTCGTCCACTTCCATTAGCTCCTGCTCCGATCTGGAGTCCGACTGTGCCGATCAATACGCTCCTGAACAGCAAGATCTGGTATCGGCGTCAATCAAAGAGTCTTCTCCGCAATGCCAGGCGCCTGCACGTTCGCTCCCTTCCTTACCGATCAGTCGCTGTCCCGTAACCTCTCACACGCCCGTTTCGTCCCCAGATGAGGGCTACCCCTCAGCTCTGGACACACCTTCTCCAGACTACTTGGGTGTTAAAGATGATCCCCAAGTCACCAAGTTGGGTTTGCTGGACTTTCTGGAATCGGTGGGCGAGTTTGGGAAAATGGAGCGTTTCAGTCAGGTGATCCAGGTGGCCCGTTGGGATTTGGAGGGCGAGCAGAACTGGGATGTCTTGAGAGATCGCTTGGACCACTTGGATCGCTTGGAGAAGGTCAACAGGGAAATCAAACTGGCCTACGTTGCCAGACTCCACGAGAAGGGTTTTGATCTGGGGGATCTGGAGGAGCAGAACCTCTCCGACGTCATGGATGAAATGGGCAACGTTGACATGGGCTGGAAGCTCTACAAAAGCGGCAGAGGGTTCATGGGAGAATCTCAGGAGTTCTCAGACGCCGGCGTGGACCTGACGGCTCCGTCGGACAGCGACGATCCTCCTGCTCCGGACTCCCTCACCCCCTCCCCTGCGGAGCCGCCTCCTCGACCCCCGAAACCTCCAACCCGTCACGCCAGCGTCAACTCCGACCTCCACACCTACATCAACATCAGCCGGGAGACCACCTCCATGGCCGTGTCCACCTCACCCACCTTGTCCACCTTCTCGCCCAACTCTTCCTCTCCCACGTTCAGCACCTTTCGCTGCGAGAAACCTTTGCCTCCGTCCCCGCCGTCCATCCCTCCCCTCCCTGCCTCCAAACCTGTGCAGTACCTGACTCTTTACACCGCCTCCTCTCCATCCATCCCCACCCCGACCCCTCCAATTCCTCCACCTCGGAGGAGACACCTGGCCAGGAAGGAGGCCCAACGGCTCGCCGCCCTTCAAGCGGAACAGGAAAAGACGCCGCTGTCGCTCCCGCCTCCGACCACACGCCCGCCGCCTTTGCCTCCTCCCCCGGCTATATCCTCCTCCCTGCCCCCTCCAGGTATCCCCCCACCACCGCCGCCGGCGCTGCCTCCTCCGCCTTCCTTCCATGCTCTGGATGTGGAGATCCGCAAGTTGCTGATGCTCGCGGGGTTGACCCAGGCTGAGCTCCTCAAACTGAGCCCAGAATTGGGTGACTGCGTCGGGGTGTTAGAGGAGGAAGATGTGGGGATTTGTTTAGCCGAAGAGTTCAGGGACTGCGATCCCGAAATGGTGGAAAAAGACAAATGGAGTAGCAGAGGGAAGTCAGCTGGGGACGGAAGGGCAGACATTCCCAGGGTGGGGAAGTCAGTGGAGGGCAAAGGGGTCCAGAGAACCACCTCGTTCTCCGAGATGGCTCGAAGGCGGAAGAAAAGCAGCATTTTGACATCAGACACTTACTACAGCACCACTTTAAGTCACACGCAGGACACAAAAGCAAAAAACATGAGCTTTGACTCCCGCCATTATCCAGGTGAGGTGCTCGATTCACCTCCCCCTCCTCCTCCACCTCGACCTTTACCACCAGTCCCACCAAGCGTGCCGCCCCTTAGGGTCAGCACACTCCTAGCTAACTCGGCACAGCCCGAGCGCTTCGATTGGCTGATCGCGTTCACACCCGAGGCCGACATTCCGCCGCAACCCACTCAACTAAGAAAATTTCCCGTCGAATCGGCCAAGAAGAACTCCCCGGTTCCAAAGGTCACCAGCTTCAAAGAGTTGCGTTACCGCAACAAAAGCAGCGCCCCTACGACTAAAGTGATCACCGACCCGGACCCCGATCCCTCGGTCATCACCCCGGACCCCGACATACTGTACAACCTGAAGTGGAGACGGGAGAAGGAGGGCAGCGGAGGCAGCCAGTGGGAGTACACCTCTCAGGCCCAGGCCCTGTTCATGCAACCGCCCCCGGCGCTCACCTCCATGGCGGCCCTGAAGGAGATGCTGCAGAGGGTGGACGAGGAAAGCGCGAGAGGTGACAAGCTAGGCTGTTCGCTCAGCGACAGCAGCCTGTGGACAACCGGCAGAGAGTGGGAGCGCCAAGATGTGACGGTGAGGAAGGCGGACAAGGAGAGGCGGGAAGAAGAGGCGGAGGTGAGAGGACAAGCTGACGGAGGGAGGACACTCGAGTCAAGGAGCATTGGTGAGAGGCCATTTTACAATATGTTACAAATACACTCATAGTACCATATAATTTAATGTAACAGTCATGGACACAATGGAGAGAACACGAGTGGCAAGATGGAGGATGAGCATGAGTCACACAACGCTTACAGATAATGAGAGGACAAACTGGGAGGGATGACTGTGTGTGTGAGTGTCTATGTGAAAGGGAGATGGATACTGGGGGTAATATGAGGAGAAGGTTGGAAAGTCTCCAGCAAGCGTTATCAGAGTGTGATGTCATCATTGCCTCATTCAATTATTTATTGCCTCTCCTTGGTAAGCAAGGGAGAAGGTGGACAGTCCTCTGGTGAGCTCACCAGGGTTTTTGGTCACCTCCCTTTTAAATATAAATCTGTGTTATCTTGTTTGCTGTCTTTTAGTTTAGTTTGAATCCATCACTTTTGGTGGACCGCTTCCAGCGTACCCTGTCTCCCACTCTCCAGAGTGACACATAGCTGGGATCGGGTTACTTATCTCATAAAGTGCTGCAGGAGAAACTATAAAGCTCGTCGAGATAAAACATGATTTAATTCGTTTCAGTCCAATTATTCTAACATTTACAGAAATGATATGCAAAATTAGCGAGTCATTTAACTTGAGAATGTATCAATTAAGGGTAATTTGCAGACTGGTCCGTTTAATGTGTGACGTTTTAAGTGTGTACACCTTTAAGATTTGTACGGGGCGGGGCTTAGAAGCTCAACCAATTACTGACAAGTTTTCTTCCAAAACAGGAAGTGCTTCGTGTTTACTTCCAACCTGAGTCGAAACGTGATATCTGTTGTTCTTACTTTTAATCTCAGAAGTTATTGAGTGGATTTAACAATCAAATCAAGGTAGTTTTCACTCGATTGAGCGGTGTACTATTAAGATGGAATAGGCTCGAGGTCATTGCTATCTAACATCTGACCCAGCGTGTGCGTTTGGGGCATGTAGGAAATCTAAATGCCCGTCCTTTTACATGGAGAAAGAGCAGGTAACATGGTTTCACTTTTATTTTGGTGTCATCTCTTGTCGTGTCCTGCCAGCTAAAATCCAATAGTACTGCTTTTCATGAATCACTCAAACTGTTAAAATGATGTTTTACTTCATGTATGTCTTTTTGACTGTGATACACTCCTGTATGCATTTTTCTCTCAACAGACACTAACATTCTCTGCATCTCTCTCCTTCCTGTTTGCCATTTTTTTTAACCTCTTTTCCCATTCTTATGTCTCCATTGTTTGTCCACGCTGCTCCTGCATTACTCTGCTTATACCTCCCGCAGTTTCCTCTCCCCCACTGTCCCTTATCCAGCCACCCCAGCCTTACTTCCTCCACGCTGCCCCTTCTTCCCATCCACAGGGCCACATTCATATAAATTCCAGGCCGCACGCCCACGTCGGCCGAGAGTCCTCAGACACGCTCGGAGACCCGAAGTGGGCTCATGCTGACGCTGTGTTTAGCAACCAATCCAGGGCTGATTTTGTTTCTCCCAACCGTGGGAAGGAATCAAAGCAAAATACCGCAAAGCAATTTCCCGATGGTTGCAGAATTGATGACACGCTGGGCTCTCGCTGTAATTTGGACTCTCTCTACTGCGGCGACAAGCCGAGCATTGCAGACATCCGTACAGCGGATGTTCCTGAATGCACCACCCCGTATAAAAACATAGACGTCATGATGACGCATTCACGTGGCCCACAAAAACCAACAGACCGTAACGCTAGCAACACCAGGATGTCCAAAGAGCTGCCCCCTCTGCCCACCTATTACCTGCACCGCTCCAAGCTTTGCCCACTGCACGGGGGCTCCCCTCCTCGCCTCTCCCCCATCGGAGCCCTCTCGCCTCCCCAGCGCCCGGGACCGCTCCCTCCCGGCGCGGTGGGCTCCGGCCTCACCTCGCCTCTTTTCCCCCGCTCGCACACTCTTCCTGCCCTTGCCGCCCCCATCTACTACCCGCACCTGTATCCCACAATACCCCTCTGTGCTCCCCCTCTGCCCCCGAAACTCTACCAGGGTTCCCGACAGCCACGCGTGGCCAGTAAGCTCTTTCTTTCTCTTCTTCCTCTCTCTACTGTATTGTCGTTACTCCCCACTGTCATGATTGGAATCGTAAATCAATGTTAAAGAATATCATGCTGCGTGTTCTTTTTAAAGCTGACAAAAATACGTAAGCTTGCTTGGGGTGACATCTGCTTCTGTCAGGCAGTGGCCTGTCCGTCTGTCCGTCCTTGTGTGGCTGGTTTGTTATTTTAGACTCTTGAGTTGTGTCTTCAAGTGAACACAGGCAAGACAATCTTTGTTTGTTTTCCGACGTTCACGGATTGTTTTGTATCCGTTTTACGTCAACTAATATGGACGAAGAACCATAAAATGGCCTCATCGCTGCCTATGACTCACTCCTCCTTCAAATCATCTGCTTTGTCCTGCCTCACCACCGATGTCACCTATTAACATTTTTTTAGTTGAGCTATATCTCTCCGCCATGGCTTCTCTTGCGCTTGTTAATATCAGTTTTTATTCCTCTAAGTCATCCCTCTTTTTTATTTATTTGTTTTACTGCTTCCGCTGCCAGCTGTTCGCAGTGTGTCGTTCGCCGGAGCTGTGCAGAGAGGCGACGTGTCCTGGATGGGCGAAGAAATGCCGCATCCAATGAGAGGACAGCGGCTCTCCTCTCTGCACCTGCTGGAAAAGAGAGGTATTGCAGCAGCACTTTTTGGGTGCGTTTTGGTTTTTTTTGCTTTAACCGCGCAACTGTTATTTTTCCTCCAGCTCTCGTCAGTGCGGTCAGCGTGGCGGTCGAAGCCGTCTTGGCCCAGTTCAGTTCTTCTCGCACGGTGGTTCAAAAGGTTAGTCACTCTTCAGTGATGGACATTTTGCTTTTCAGCTCAAGGCGAATGATGCACTGGATTTGCCGTTTCTCGCCTGCTCCCTCATATCGTCGCCCTCCCTTCCAATCTTTAGGCCTTATCAGGAGACAGCACCGTAAATCCATCTCTAGGCCGTCTGGTGCTGCAGTGTCTCTGCCCCGCCCTCCACGGCCTGCTGACGGACGGTCTAAAGCCCCACCAGAGTGACCTGATTGCAGGCAGGAGGCCAAATTCGGCCTGGAGCTTGGTTTTGGCTTCAACACGGCCAGGTGCGAGAAAGTATCACTGAAATTGTCAAAACTATTGATTTGATTCAGAGCTGTACTGAATGGACTCCAAATTTTGTCTGCATTCTTGCAATCACTCAGGTCCTAAAACAAAAGCGCTGTTCAATTTACAAGTTCGAGTTGGCGAATTGCCTCAGCTGAAACAGAGCAAACAGCGCTTCAATGCGTTCGTTCTGGGATTACTCAAGTAAGTGCTGCTTGTTCACGAGCAGAAATTATTTCTTTGATCGGGGTCTATAGATCCACCTCTCTTTCGTTCTAGTTCCAAGCAGCTCGATTTCTGGGTGTCTCACCTTCATTCTAGCAGTGGTGAGTACCCTCAGATTTTTTTTTGTCATTTAAATGGCCTTTCACCGCAGTCATGATCATCTGTTTTATTGATCCGCAGATGTGTTGGACACAAACTACCGTCCGTCCTCCTTCATGCGGTTGTCGCTGAGCGTCTGCCAGCCCTTGTTTGACGAGCTTCTCCTCGTGCTGCAGCCTCTCAGCCTGCTCACCTTCAATCTCGACCTGCTCTTCCAGCACCACCACCTGGAGCCCCACAGTCCCGCACCACAGGCGTGCAGCCCCCCCGCTCAGAATGCGGGACTCTCAACAAAGGCGATCCGATCCGAAATTAGAGGTGGGAGATATATGGAAAGCCTCTCGGAGGTCGACTTTACGGGAACCGGACATCAGGTAGAGGATGAGGATAAAGGTAGTCCTAATACAGGGTGGTCCTTCAATCTGGATCACACAAGTCCACAGCTGCGGTGGGTTCAGGACAAGAGGATTGGCGAACTACCTCCTCCAAACATGGAGGAGGAAAGCCTCGCTCAGCAGGCCGGACAGGTGCTTACAACCTATTAAAGTTCAAGTCTGACTATTCGGACCTGACGTTTGTCTTTCCAAATCACAGGCGATCCAGCAAGGGTGGGGCGCAGTGATGCGGTGGGGAGGCCGACTGAGCCAGAACCTGGCCGAGCTCAACCCGGCCACAGGGAAGACTGATGAGGCGAAGACCAGTCTACCAAATGGTCAGGCCCAGACACAAAGCGACTTTGCTCCAGTTAGCCCTGTCGCGCAGGTGCCATGGAGTCTGAGTCGCCTCTTTGGCTCTACCTCTTCTAAAAGCCCAGATAGCCCATTGGGTCACGCAACACCAAGCAGGTGAGACCCTTTAAGTGTTTTGGGTTCGGATTTCACGGATGAGATAACCACATTTTTATCTGCGCGCGTAACCATCTAGACGGCCCTCACAGTGGTTGGCTCCCGGTGTCACGGCGCTGACTCGATTAGTGAGCAGCACTTCTGCCCCGGTTTTAAGGAAGACCCCGGAACCGGTGGAAGATAGTCACACTGTGCCGGAAAGAGCGTCTGACACTCCTTCAGAGTCGACAGACAAACCACACAGGTACTTTTGTACGCCAGCTCAACATGAAACTTTTTCCATAATGAAAATGCTCAGCCTAATGTTTTATCTTTCATTTTATAGCCTCCTATGAAATTTAATCGGCACTTATGGGGATGATGTCATTGCTCGTATTTGTTTGACTTACACTGGCCGTCTTGACTGTGGGCCGCTCCTCAGGTCCGTTCGAACGTTGTGCGACCACGCCGCCGGAGCGGGCGCCGAACTCAGCTTTCGCAAGGGGGAGGAGCTTGTCGTCTTGGGGAGCGTGGACCAAGACTGGATCCGCTGTCGCCAGGGAGACAGAGAAGGGCTGGTACCTATTGGCTACACCTCGCTCATCATGTGACACCGCAACCGCTGGACTCTGTGAATTCATGACAGAAAAACAAAACAGTCAAATTATATATCGGAATCCATCGAGTATGGTGGAGCAAATGGAATCAATTCATGATCTTTAAATGATATATCCCATTAAATGCCCATCCTGCCCAGCGGGTCGATCAGATCAGCGACCGCCAACTGGTCGTGACGGCGGCCGCTTTGGGATTACTGTCCCGGAACCTCCTATTGCATACGTGATCATGTCGTGAACTGTAGCTGTGTGTAGGTGTGTGTTTTATTGCCCTTTCAGCCCTAAACTCACCTTTTGCCACCTGGTTCAAATGTGTTTGACATTTTACTGCTGTATAAATATACATAAATATATATATATATAAAAAACAAATATATAGGTATATATATATATAATATATAAAGTGAGATTGACATTGCATTAAACACAGAGTAAAAAAACGCACGCGGATCCATTCTCGAGTGGTCGTCACACATACGTGTTTGAAATCCAATAACCTTCCTTCCCGCGTGCTTCACGTGTCGTCTCCGAAATCAAATGCATTTGCCGCTTTTCCTCAAATAGTGGCCTCCTTTTTTTCTAGCTAGTACAATAAATGGCGCCAAGATAGCGACAAATTCTATTCTCCGAAACCAATCGGTCTTTAAATAAAAGTCGTCACCGTCAAACAAATGCTGAGTCGGCAGGCTGCTATTTGAGGAAATACAATAGCATTCTATGATTACCCACTTATTAAGGCTAACTAATTTCCTACTGGTTCAACCCGGCATGGGCTCATTAATCTTCGCTCAAGTTTGAACACCGAAGTGAATGCAGCAAGCAAACCCTCTCATGTATATGGCGGTGATGATGATAATAATAATAATAATGTCTGCCGGTTTGTTGGCTTTTGCATCCACCTTGAACCCGCAAACCTGCCATGTTTAAGCTTCTCTCGTCATCAATGTTAGCTACAGTGGTAGTAGAAAGTGGTCATGTTTTGGCAGTGATAGGTTCATACACAGTAGGCTACTTTGCTTTGCTGTCATCTATTTTAGTGATTCTTCTCATTTTTAGAATTGACAAGACATTGTATTGTACAACGTACAGTCGAGTTGTTTCATTTGCTAGAAAGTTTGGTTGCACTGTTTGTATTCTGAGCAGGGAAGGAGTCATTCTCTTTTTTTCATGTTGAAAAGAGTGAATGAGGCGAAGTTTAAATGTTTACCAATGACGTCATGATTATTTTTTTCCTCTTATTGATCAAATCAGCTATCAGGGAACGCTTTTGTTATCGTGTCAATGGCCGTGTAGCATTACTGTCACCATGGCAACAGTAGCATTACGTTAGGCTGGTGCTCATAATCCAAGTTTCAAATTGGTGCCATTAAATAGACGACTTAACAAGAACAAATCCGTCTGGCTAGAACATCAATTGACACATTTTTTTATTATTTTTGCATTACCCTCCAATGTGAGGGTAACGACTGCCATGCATTTGTTTGCACGCCATTTATTTATTGGATGGACTATTTATTGCTCTTTCGGAGTTGAATCGCTGGGTTCTGAAATATGTGAGTGTTCATGTCAGGGAAAGCACATACTACACTTTCACTTGTGTTTAAGTGTGCAAGCGGGGGTGTGACATGGGTAGTAGTTAGTAGCTTCCTTCTCCTCCTCCTCCTTTCCTCTCTGGTGTCATGTAGCCCGTAGACATACCCTGTGCGCCCTATTATTGATTACGGCATAAAGTGTCCCTGTCACTGTCTACTTCCTGCATGTGCTCGTTTGTAAATACACCAAATAAAACAAGCCAGTATGAACCAAATTTGTTTGTATTTTTTTAATGGAGTTTTACGTTTAAAAATGTTGACAGCATAAATGTATAATATCTTGGCTAAGCGACGGAAATATTTAATTGTTTATTCTCTTTAGCACACCGTGGTCAGTTTGATACTTTTCAGACTACGAAAAATTAGTTTTAAAGTGGATTTTTCTACCATGGGCTTAAACGGGGACATAAACCCCAACGTCAAGTCCATTCATTACGAGTTTTAAGATGCCCTTAGTCGGTATTAGTTTGTATTTCGACAGAACTTTATATATTATTTCCGTATTCGATGTACATTTTTAATAAAACATACTCACATCTTTTACCGCCAGTGTAGGTTTGACTGTGTCGTACGCGCGTGCGCAGAGTGAATATTATTCGCGCATGCGCATGCCTTCCTGTCAAAAAAAAGAAAAACGGCAATGATTGCGCAAACGTAAATATCTAGCATTACTATCCGCTTTTAAATGTTTATCTCTCAGACTAAAGCTACGAGATTGTTGCCCCCCTCCAAAACAAAACAAGCCTTTTACGAGACATAAAGCCGCTTGTAAAAGCCATCATCACCCTTTTAAATGACCTCCAGATACTTTTGCGCTATTAATAGTTGCCACGGTTGTTTTCGAAGGGGAGCAAGAGGAGAATTATTCCCCGGAGATATCCACAGCCCTCCCCCACACCTTGCAGCTATCATCTCACGTCCTCTATTATGGGTCATTATGGAGGACAAACACGTTCCAAGCAATATAAGCACCACTAGGTGTCGCTATTAGGCCAGGATGGGACACTCCCACCTCTCTGCACCGTTCGATGCACCACAAGAGTTGGCAGGGTTTGGAGCTGGTAGACATAAAATGCTTTTTATTATTGGATATATATGCAAAAAGAAAAATCTGATCTTTCTATGACGTTTTGTTTTTCAGATGTACAGTGTTAGAGGCAGCAGGCAAAGGTTACATGTCATGCAAACTAGATAACTCTTAAGTGTACCTTTGCTATAAAGTTAACTTGCAGCAATGCACTGTTTTACAAAAAAAGGAAAAGGGGGAATATATATGTCGGATATGTAAACAGTCAAAGAAATTGCACTTTCTTGGCTTGTTAATTTTTAAAAAAGCCACAAAAACTTAAAAATCACTGACCAATAAAAACATGCTTGTCTAAAAAACATTACGAATAAAAAAGGTATACAATCATAGTCTAATGACAACTGTCTAATGTATTGGTCAGATGTAAAAGAACAACACTATTGGATGATTAACTCTTGTCATATAGTTTTGATATGTACATAAAACTAAATATTGTGTATTGTACGAAGCGAGCGAATGCTCCTAAAGTAAGAGCAATCTAAGAACAATCTGTACATAAAAATAACTAATAAAACATAACCTTATAATGTATCATATAGTCTTATTAGGAGATATTGCTTGGACACAAGACAGCATGGCACTTCTACTTAGCATTTCATATTTGCCATCTTTTTCTTATTTTTTTTTCTTTTAAACACCCTGGGACATTCTGATTGTCAAAAAAAAAAAAAACATTCTCAACGGCAGTCAGTCTGAAATACATAAAGACACACTTGACCTTCCTTTCTTCCCAGGAAGCAATACTTGAAGAAAATAGTTCACAATAAACATTCCTAGTGTTCATAGATTTTGTTTAGCACACAAAAAAATAACATCTTTCTTAAAACCTTATTAGAAATTCTTTTGCAGCGGTGCCAAAATTCCTCTAATCACTAAGACCCCCCCACCCCCACCCCCTTGTCTTCTTATTCACTGGCTTGTAAAGTGAAGAAAAGCCAAACAAGTGCTTTTAAGCTGGCGAGCTTCCTCCCTTTTCCTAAAGGTGCAATGTGACTTTGGAAGCTTCATTAGTGACCTAGTTAGCTCTCCCAGCTCAAGAACGGCCAAGGGTTTGTGTTCTTTTCCACAGTTTGCTTCAAGGTGCCCAAGTAGGAGCAATCCAAGTGCATACACACTTGTTTAGTGTCTTTAGCGTGCTCGGGCACTAGTGCAAATTAATTTTAGCTGGTCTGTTTCTGTTGATCCTCCCTCCCTCTCTCTCTCTCGCTCTCCCCTTCTCTTTTTTTCTCTCTCTTTCATCCCGGACAAAAGATGTGTTGCCATGGTTTCATCCTTGGTGTGATGCCCTTCAGAGCGCTCGGTTCAGCGGCTGTCAGAGCGCGCCGTGATGTCTTTCTCGCGTTTTGAAATTCTCCTCGCTCCGCTGTGTTGGTTGATGTTGTTATTTTTCCAATTCAAATGCAGCACCTGTCCGTGTGTCCTGCGGCGTGGTCCCTTTTCCTCTTGAGTGCTCCTGCCTACACGGAGAGATAGCGTCAATCAATCGGAGCCGAACTATTATGAGTTGAAACGATTAGCTGACAAGTCGATGACTCGACTTTGCTACGCCGAATGTTTAAAGATGAAAATTCAAGTTTAGGAACGGCTTTGCTAGCTCTGGAATGATTTCTCACGAGCTCCACTTGCCTCAATTCGGGTGTTAGCTTATGAATGCTGCAGGGTCAAAAGTAAATCGTTCAGCCGCTTTCTTCTCTGCTCTCTGCTGCATTCTCCCGCTTTGTCTTCCTCCTCCTCCTCCTCATCGTCATCATCTTCTCTGTTGCGGCTCTCCGTGGGCTGCGATGAAAAAGATCACAAAGATAAAAGAAAAATCCACGACTTGTGCGTATAATCGGAAGACTGATTGGAATAATCGTATCCAGCTTGCACTTACGCGGGGGCTGGCGGTGAGCGAGCGGGGGGTGTCGTCGCTGGCGGGGTGGGGGTCACTGCTGGATATCGTCACCTCCGCCACCCCCACTGGTACATCTGGAAAGAGGATAGAGAGAAGTCGTATTGTATTTTAGTCACGGTGATCTAGGGAAGAAGCAATCGGGAAGGATGCTCACTTGACAAAATATTAGGTACGCCTCAGTTTTGCTTGACGTTCTCAGAGAGGTATTAGCGTGGTTGTAGTTAGCATTTGTTAGCATCTCTCGCCGCCTCTTCAATTGCTTTCAACACAACACGGCTGATGAGGCCCGTGCCAAATGTCACACCCTTGTTTCGGCATTTCCTTACACACAGGCGCCATTTCACCTCATGTAGATGTCACACTCCCTCAGAAGTCACAAAACCGCCAATGTCGGAATGGAATCGAAGGCGAGAGTTGCGCTTAAGCATTCTGTGGTTGGAAAAGCACTTAAGTTTGGGCTGCAGCCCGTGACGGAAAGAGCTAGCGATGAAGAGCGGCACACAAGCATGCTTTTAGAAAAAAAAGGAAATGACCCAGGACACCCACAGCACGAGAAACCCTGTCCTAAATCCCAAATCTGGTCTAGAAGCGGCATCATCATGAATGATGTCATGCAGGATCTATGTGTCAATACAGGAGAGCCGTGATGATGACCAGACAAACAACAGCGATGGAGAGATGAAAACGGCATCTATGTTGCGGCCACTCAGTAAATAATGGCTAAAGTGGCAATAAATCGTAATAACGTCAGCTACGTTTAGCGTTAATGTGACGAGAATCCCCTCCCGGGCGCGCACTGTAATCTTCCATCTGCGCGTAATCGAGTCACGTCGTCAGATAATGGTGAGGGCGCAACTTTTTTTTGGGAAGTTTTACTACTCAGTGATTAACTTCTTGTCACACATTAATTTCTTCTTGTGTTGTATTTCAGCCCAATGGTGTATGGAAACGGAGCATGTACTGAGCGTGTGACACCCACAGAAACAAAAACTAACACACACACTTGCTTCATGGACCTGACTTGATGTAGCTATCGTCCCCGCCGGCTCCGTCGGCGCACACCGCGTGCCAGTCCCTCTCCTCGGCCTCGCTGTCCCCCTCTCGCCTCCCCTCCGTCCTCAGTCGGATTTGTCGCTCCCTCACCAGCTCCCAGTTCCTCACCAGGAACACGCGATGTGTCACCACGAAGCTCCTGACATTGGAAACACATCGGCGTCAAATCGCTCTTCCTGAAATGCGGCTTAGATTCCCGTACCGCTCGTCGCTGCTCAAGGGCTCCATGTCGAGGTGAGGAAAGAGGCTGGCCAAGTCGCCCGAGTTCTCTTCCTGAGTGAGGAAAAGCAAATCGGTATTGAGCTTGCATTTTATGCATCGCGACAAACAACTTGTCATTGAGTCTCACCGCTGCGTGCTGAGAAGGAAAAGTCCTCTCCTTCAGTCGGCCTGTGTGTGAGACAGTGAGACCCCATTTGAGTGCAATAATTTGAAAAATTCGAATTCACGTAGTTCTGGAATACTCACAGTAGCGCCGCTTCCTCTTCAGAGGGAAGGCAGGTTGTCTCTGAAGCTATTGAGGAAATAAAATGCCACGGTGACCACTTTGGTATATGCAAACAAGCAAATGAAAAACCACAAATATAGTAGCATGGAAATTGCCAAATAATTGTGTCCTTTTCCTAATCTTGAATATCTGGACCTGGTAATCCCCCAGATACATTTTCCCCATTGGGTATAATATAATATAATATAATATAATATAATATAATATAATATAATATAATATAATATAATATAATATAATATAATATAATATAATATAATATAATATAATATAATATAATATAATATAATATAATACAATATAACATAATATAATATAATAAAATAAAATATAACATAATAAAATATAACATAATAAAATATAATATAATAATATAACATAATAAAATTAATAAAATATAATATAATATAATTTTCAATTAACTTGTTCAGACAGAAATAACCAGAAAGTTTCATCTTCTCTACAGTGAATTTTGTAAAAAAAAAAAAATTGTCACGGAGCTATCTGAAATCCCCAATAAATAAACTGGCCAGCTTAATCAATCACTAGATACCACTCAAGTCAAGTCACTGATCTCGCCTTTGACAGTCCTACGCTTCACTGCCAATGAGTTTCAGGACAAAGAAATATAATAGCTCGGCGGTCACAAACGAGATCCACATTTTGTTCTCCGGATCAAGTTGAAATCCGATGAGAAATGACAAGGCTATTATGAGCCGTCCCAGCGTCGACTAGAAATAACCACAAACTGAAATTCTCTCCGTGATGACGCGCCAACGCTGAACTCGGTTTCAGTTCTGAAATGCCACGCAAATCATATCCGAAGATTGAAAATCAATCCGACTAAATACATCAAGCTGCGTCTGTGATCTCACCTTAGATCTTGCAAAGTCTGAGCATAAGGTTCCGGTTGTTTTTTTTTTAGAAAAGGACTACTCGGCACCAGACACACAATGAAACACCACGGATTTAAATTTCGTCATGTGTCTGCATTTCACCTGGTTGTGCTGCCAAAGCCACATGACATCATAAGGTAACTGGAAATGAATCCTCTTCATCCTCAAGTACTTCCCTGTCAGAGACAAAAGCAGGAGACTTTGGATGAATACTCATGATTGACACCTTCTTTCTCCTCCACTCGTGTCGACTCACCAACGTGGATGGGGGCCGGTAAAAGGCTGCACTCGCCTGGTTTGTACTCGGCGCTCCCTCTGGAGAAAAGTGGCGACTGGGAAGGAGGACTGAAAACAAAAGTTTGGGAATGAAAACAAAATTCACAATGTCATCAACGGTTTGAACATCAGCGATGTGCTTACTCTGTCGTTTTGTAATCATCAGAATAAAGGCCAGCTTTTAAAAATGGCTTCCTGGGTGGACCGTCTTCAGTCTTGTCTCTCTGGACGGCAGCCGGTCTGGATGGGGGTTGCTCGGCGGCCGATCGGCCGAAAGGTTCGGCGGGCGCGTCGAGGCGCCCCGTCTCGTCCTCGGCGACGCTAAAGGGAAAGCATGAAGCGAGAGATAGAGCGACAGGGAGGAAAAAAAGAGAAAGAAGAGGCACTGGTTTAGCACACAGTGCTGAAATGTGCTCGGTTAATATGATGTCGATGTTACACGGCAAACGAGAGGCTGAATTGTGAGAGGGAAGTGTTTGGGGAGCGTTTACCTCTGACGACAGGGAGAGGCGTCATGTTTTCTCTTGCGTCCTTGCTTCCTCTTGGCTCGTGGCTCCGAATCCGTCACCTGTCGCACGGCGCTGACAGCCGCTCCGTCAAGGTCGGACAGCCTCCCTCCGGCGTCACCATTCCTCCCTCGTGCGAGGTCCAGCGATGACACGGTGGGAGGCAAAGCGGAGGGCAGAGGGCGTTTCCTGGGTCGGCCGGGTCTTCGTTTGTTTTTCTCATCGGCGCCGTGCGTTTTTGGCACGCCTTTGAGCTGCCCGCGGCTTCTCGGGTCACCTTGGAAAGCTGTGGTGAAATGGAGGGGGGGGGTGAAAAGTGGCAGAGAGGAAATGAGACAGATGTGGATCAGCGATGAGGCCCGCAGGAGGCGTGAGGTGAGAGCACTCTCGGCTGACTCATGCAGATGGGCCACAGATTAGATGAGTCACGGCGTTTCCTCGGCTCACGCTATTTCTGGGAAAGTGATTTAGAAAACGCATGCATACAAAAACTAACCCAGCACGCTTACAATTTTCTTTGTGTACATGGAGGAGGGGCAACATCTGGTAGCAGCACAATGTATGGAAGCAAAAAAATAATTACAGTCAGTACCACAAATATTGGCCTTCACTTTTGATGGTCTTTCCCAAACATGTTCCACTCATACGTTCTGTCCGGGCAACCTCACACTGACCTCCATCAATCACCGCCGAGCTCATCTTTCCTCTTTCTTGCCATTTTTCCACAGCCTCCGACAAGGCCGACCACGTTTTGCTTATTGGATCTCTCCAAGTCAAATAGGCCCTGTCGGCCGGCGGCCCGGACTTAAATAGCCAATCTTGTGGTTAACTAATGACCGTGCTCGCTGGGTAGCCTTGGGCTCAAACACGGTGCGGTTCGCGACAGCCCCGAGAAAGATTTTTTTTGGCTGCTTCACATCAAGACGCCATAACACTTTTTAGAGGGGGGAAAAAAAATTCCAACAGAAAGCGGTTGCCGAGCGGTTGCGCGTGTGTAAAACACATCCGCCGCTCAGTAGAAGGAGCCTATAAAAAGACAAGTCTGATCTCGTCTCAATCGCTCTCCGGGCTTTAATGTGTGCTTGGAAAAAAAAAAAAAAGTCAACCCTTTTTTTTTTTTTGTAGTTAAACTGCAAGAACAAAATCCCAATTTATGCGTATATCACAGAAAAAATAAAAATAAACTCAAAAGCCTGTCTATCATCCATATGGTGTATTTTTGAAAACATTTTCCAGATATTCTATTGATAGCCATTCTTTTTTGTGAAAAGTGGGCGGAGCTAAGGTAAGGGCGGTAGACATATTTTTAACCCTGAATTTAGCAGCATCTCACCTGTGTCTCTCCTCTCCGTCCAAGCTGGCTCGTCCGTCCTCCATAACCGGTCAGCGCTTCCTAGATTCCTATTGGCCGACCCACTCCTCAAGCCACGCCCCCCGGTCGCTACGTCAACCGACGTGAACAGGTTGGTGTGCGTCGGGGACGGAGGCGTCCTGCTCGGGTGGGGGTGGTGACCGTCGTCCTCGTCATCTGGGTCGGAGGGGATCATCGGGCCTGTGCGTCCGGCGGAGGATCCCCAGCTGGTGTTTGGGAATCCGGCACCTCGAAGTTTGGTCCAACTTTGTCCCAAGGCGCCCCAACCCCCTCCAAACGAAGACAAGTGAGAGGAACCTAACCCCACGGAGAAGAGAGACGCGTGTTTTGATCTCTCTGCCAACGATGATGACGATGCGGTAGCGGAGAAGGAATTATTTGCGTTCTCCCGTAACCACGGTGACTCTTTGGAGCGCACGCCCCCGATTCCTTTTGTCCCCTTCCACCCTCCGCCTTGCCCCAAAATGAACCTCGACTTAGAAGTGGAGAAGGTCTCTCTGGTCTCCTGTTGGTGTTCTAACGCCGCCTCGTCTTCCACGTTGCGTTCGCATAGCCTCTGTCGGTGTTTATGTTTGTGACCGCAGTCACACGGGTAGCTTAAATTGCCTTCGATGTCCCCGCCGAGGGTGCCGTCCCTCAGCAGCCTGTTCCTCCGCCTGTGGAACCTAGCGGGGTTCAGGAGGAGGTGGGCGTGGTGGTGTTGTTGCGAGGCAAACTGGTGAGGGGAGGGGAGCGGGTACGAGCCGGGGAGATGATGGTAAAGCGTGGTGGCCGGCGGGTAGCCGCTGTAGAAGCCCATGTTGTCCACGGTCTCCTGGAACTTGGACGGGCAGCCGCACTGCCTGCGTTCCGGCTTTCTGTTACAATGCAGCGTCTGGCAGGGGTAGAAAGACTGCGGGGGGAAGGAAGGGTTAGCGGCGTAGGTTGAAGGGTGAGGCGAGTAGAAGCCGTTCAGATTGATCCGGAAGATATTGGAACGGTGGGAATGCGAGGGGTGATGGCGCCGGCCCCCGTCGAAAGCCCGATTCAACTCCGATCTGGTCCAGCCTCGCCGGCCGATATGGACTTGGCCGAATTGACCGATGAGCTCTTCCAGTTCAGACAGGAACTCCGGGTCCTGCCTGAGTAGCTGCTGGTGTTTCTTTTTGTGTTTGTTTTTCGCTCTCTTCGGTGCGTTGTGGGCGATGCGAGGGAAGTAATCTGAATGAGCGCACTTGTTGTGTCCGGAACAGGGACAGAGGCAATTGCAGGAAGAGGGACAACTGTAATCCCGCCGTCTGTGCCTATGTCGGTGGCGTTCCGCGGGAGTCGGGTTTACCATGGGATTCTTATGTCTGGTCAGAAGCGGGTCGGCGAGAGAGGAGAGTTTGGGGCCCCCGAGAATCCCGCCGGACCCTTGGCCCAACCTGAGCATGCCTCTAACGCCCCTCATTTCCGCTCGCTCGCAGACGCTGTTGTTATCCGTTCCGATGCCGCTGTCGCTAGGCAAGGTCTCTTCGCTATGCGATTCGCTCCTGGGTGACGGGGTGGCGTCTTTGAGGTGGCCGGGCGAGCCGGGCGCGGGATGGAGCGGAGCGCCGGTTGAGGACAGCTTACATGACGACTGGTGAAAAGGGAAGTGCTGCCTGCCCTGGCAGGGACAACTTTTCTTCACAAAGGGGGACAGCGAGGAACTGGATGGGGGACGGGGGGACGTGCAGGAGGACGACGGCGATGGGAGGGAGAAAGGCGGAGGGAAAAGGAGAGCGGAGCTCGGTTCTGTGACGCTTCCTTCGCTGTAAGGGCTCTGAGCCCCGCTGGAGTGGGTGAGGGATGGGGAGGGGAACGGGTGAGGGGCCACCGGCGGCTGGTTGGACACGAAGAGAGACGTTTCGGTGGGCTGGCCGAACAAAGACGACTGAGCGTAGCTGTGGGAATTCAAACGAGTCGTTTGGGATTTGGGCTTGCGGCCTCTCCTCTTACCCATGTAGATGGTTCCTCGCTTGCTCACATTGATTTGAGGGCCCAGCTTGGTCCCGAAGGAGGAGGACAAGTCAGAGAGCGTGGGCACTGTCGGAGGTTCGATGGGTTTGTAGGTTCTGTGAGAAGTTGCAAAAGCTGGAACACGCTTGTTCTCGTCTCCCGCATTGCTTGACATCATGACCTTGTGAAGTCTCTTCTTCTTCCTTTTCTTCATCTCATTGATCAGCCTCCTGATTTTTAGCTGCCTGGGAGGATCTCCGTTCTTCTCCGTGTCGTCCGTTTTCCGAAGGGGTTGTTTGCGAGGACGGCCGCGCTTCTTTGGGCTCCGGTTCGGAACCGGGCTTTTCTGAATGTCATCGCACTCCAGGAAGGCAACCTCCTCGGGGGAAAGTCTTAGAGGAGGATCGGTGAAGATCATGGTGTGGGATTTGGGTCGGCCACGTTTTCGTGCCGACTGTTTAGGAATCGATACGTTGGGGTCGTGTTTCGGAGAAGATGCTTTTGCCGTGGAAGAAATTGACGAGGAAGGAGTCGAGTGAGTCGGCAACTTGGGAGAGAAACTCGGAGAATCTGCTTCCTGATTTTCTACTCTGTGAGCTCGGTGAACCAGCTTGGTCCAGCTGGGCCTTCGGGCTTTGCGTTTCTTGAGTGGTCTGCTGTCCTGCTCTGGACAAGAAGATGGTGGAGACAAAGGGGGCGGGCCAGAAGATGGGGCTGGAGGAGACCTGATGATGTCATTCCCGCAATCGGCAGTGGTTGCTTGCGGCTCCGCCTGTTTGCCCTCATCAGATCTTCCTTGGTCTGCGACTTGATACGGTTGATCGCATTTAGCCCCGCCCCCCGAGGACGTGTCCTCTTTTCGTTGTTTCTCGAGGCTCATCTTATTTTTGTCGGCCTTTTCTCCAATCTTCAGTTCATGTCCGTCTTTACCCTGTCGCACTTTTCCATCCTTTACTTTTTTCTTCTTTTTGATTTCATCCTTTCTGTCATCACTCGTTCCTCTCTCCGCTTCCAGTCTATCACCCTTGGGTTTTCTTTCTTTTCGTTTGTCTTTCTTTAATTTACGCTCTTTAGCTCTCTTTTTGTCATTTGAGCGCTTTAGTGAACTTTCCTGAACTTGTGACCCGGCGGGTGACATATCCAAAGCGGAATTACAAGTTTCTGTTTTAGAAGAACCTGGAGACGGACAAACGGAGCTGCTGTGTTTTGCCGTTTTGACATCTCTGAGTTTATCTTCAACGCAAAGTCCTTTTTTGCTCTGTACCACGCCATTGTGTTTTTTGACGATTTCCCTTCCAGTTTCGGCGCACGGCCCGGAAAGAGCGGCCGAAGCTTCCTGGTCGGAAGTGGACGAGCACGTTTTGAGCGACTGCTCGTGGATCTTCTCTTTCTTGGCTTTCTCTGACGAACCGGCGGCCTCTGTAATTCCCGCCAGTTTGAGAGGCACCTGGAAAATAGAAAATACACAATCTGCGTCACGATAAACGTTGTTGTCAACGGTCGAACTGACGACAGCGCTTAGGCGAGACAATTACCCAAATGCTTTTGTTTTTGTCCGCCCGGTTAAGTCCAGACTGAGGACAAAGTGACTCAATCAGGCAGAGAAAGGAGGACACAGGGAGTGAGGTGACGGAAAGGAGGGAGGGAGGGAGGGAAGGGGGGGTGACACAGAAAGGAGAGACGGAAGAAGAGAACAGAAAGGGAGTGAAAGATAAATGAGAGCAGGTAGAGAAAGGAGGAGATGTAAAAATAGAAGAGAGGGACTGATATAGAGTGTCGGGCAGCGAGGAGAGCCACGCCATTGGCTGCTATAAATTGCCGCTAATACAGATGAGGAGGCCTGACATTTTGTACTTGTCCTTTCATTTTGCTCGGCGGCAGCTTGAGTGGCGTTTGTGCCGCTAAAGCAATAAGCTTCCCCTCGGGCTATCGTCAGAAGGACCCACGGACCAATGCCTGGAATGGCCGAGCCGGTTGCTGTGCCGCTTGTCCTATTTATAGGTCCCGTTTAGTTAAATGCGCCGCTTTGCTTAGAAGTATGGAGACAATTGCTCATTTGACCTTACGGACGGCGCGGCGAAGTGACGTGTGTGGTGGTGAGCGAGAAAAACAACAACGCTCGCTCGGCTACTGCGGCATGAATAATGGACGAGTCCACTTTTGGAAGTAGCTTGGGCTAATAATCCGTCCGTCCATTTTCTGGACGTTGTGTTATTCCCTTAGAAGAGATGGAAGCTCTCAGCGAGCTGAAATAAAATGCCCGGGGGTGGGGTGGAGGAGGGGGGGGGTCCGTTTACCCTGGGTTTCGTTCCTAAGGCGGTGACGTAACCCAAATTCGTCCACACCATCGTTAACGTTTGAGTGCAAAGTTTGGGAGGAATCAACAATGAAAGAAGAAAAAAAAAAGACTCGATTATCGGCTCGTCTATCCGATTTGGTACTTTCCCATTAAACGGGAGGGGAGTTGCTGGGATGCTTGTTTCCAAGGAATCTTACACAATAATAGTTTGAATGCCAGCAGCTGACGGGCTTGAATGCGTGCGCTCTCGCCGAAGCGAGCGTCACCGGTAGAAACGGAGCTGCGGAGAATTATCACCCGTCTCTGTGGCTCCTGTCAGCTTTACTAAGCTTTAATAGTAAGTTACACCTCATTGTTTTGCGACAACGCTTTTATTGTCCTCGCTCGCTTTTAGCGGCCCGGTCTCAGCGCTGGGGTGACACGTGGATGTTAAATAAGCAACAAGGTCGGGATATCGTAAAGATTTTGTTGGCGAGTTGTTTACGCCATTAAAGCAGGTTTAACTCACCTGTTTGGGGCCCGGCTTGACCGAGGCTACGGCGGGAACATCTGCTGGTGTTAAGGGCTGTGTTGTTGTTGATGATGCCGTTTGGGTGACATCTGAGCCCGAGCGGTTCTCTCTGCTCGCGTCAACCGGATCGGCGGCGGCGGCGGTCCTGGTGGGCAACGCACACCCTCGACCCTGCTGCCTCTGATAGGTTCTGATGGTTGGCTTGCAGACGTAGCTCTCCAAGATCTTAGGCGGCTTCTTGGTACGCTTGGCTTGCACTCCGATGCGGAGTCGCACGTTCCCGTCGGGGCAGCTGGTCTCTCTGCCACATATCTGCCCCGCGCCCCCACAGCGCCCTTCAATGAGCAACTCCAGCACCGCCCCCTTGTCCCCTTCCCTCTTCTTTCCTCGCTTGTCCTCCTTCTTACCCACGTCCGAATCGTCCGTCTCCACGCGTTTTCTCTTCTCTTGGTCTTGCTCAAAATCCTCAGGTACAGTCGAGGCATCCAATGTGGAGTCTGTCCTTAGAGGGCTGTCCCCCTTCATTCTCTGATCCATCAGAGAAGTCAGGGGGGAGGAGAAAACCGCTGAATAGTTCCCAGTATACCACTGAAGGAGTTTTCCTGCAGGTGGAGGTCAGGCTTGGAGAAAAAAAAAGAAAAAAAAAACCACTCAGTGGAGCTTGTTCATCCGGCAAAGACAGATCTTCTCCTTTGGGCTTGAGCTGACAAAACGCCTGTTAAGACGAGAGAAGAAAATAGAATCCAGCGATTAGTCGGTGAGCGCAGATGCTGAGCAACAGCAGCGGCGGCGCGGGAACCGAGAGGAAAGTCCTCCTTTCAAGCGGGCAGCTGCAAAGAGGCGCTACAGTGTGTGTCCACAAAGATGATCTCATCACACCGAAGACCCCGGGGGGGCTCATCAACACGATTCCCAGAATGCCTGCACTCAACTGCCTGGAAGCGAGACTTAGTCACATCATTGTAAAACACTAAACGCTCAACTTACGGCAGTGAAATATTTTCAGTCCCTTCAATATCAGACACGCAAGCTGCCGCCATCTTTGCGCCTTCTGTTCTCAGCTACTCCTTCTTCTCTTCCTGGTGCTGGGCTGTACTTTCTTTTCTCTCCGAAAAACTCCCCGTCTCATTTTTGGCAGTAAGCTTTCGCATGCATTCTCTATTAGCCCCCTCCCCTCCCCTCTCTCTCTCTCTCGTTCTCTCGCTCTGAGTCGACCGACCGCACAAGCCTAACGGTCAACTCAAACACTATATTCTTGTTAATCACAACCATATTTCCTCCTACACTTCATTCTTTTCCTCCTTTTCGACTTAAATCCCTCCATTCACACTACTCCGCAACACCCCCCCCCCTCCCTCCCTTCCCTCTCAGTCATGGTAACACCGCGTCGGGAAAAGGGGGGAAACTTATTTTTGGAAAGGAGCGCAAATTCCTTCTCCTCCCATTGCTTCCTCTGAGTCAAGTAAGCTTTTCATTGACCCCATTGTAAATGGACGTCTAATGTGACATTAGAGCGAGTAACACGCCCTAAAATAACATTCAGGCCACCAAAACAAACTCGCTTTTGGTTCAGGCCAAAATTGGCCCCCCGGCGTAGCAAATGGATGCAGCCTTCGCCCGTCCTTCATAACGTCGGCGTTCGCATCAAGGGAGGCATTCATTTCACAATAAAAAAAAAAAAACACACCTTGCCAAGCATTTTTGCGCCTCTTATGACATCCACTCAAGCGCCTCAGGAGCATTCGAGATAATGTTTTCATTTAGAGCCCCCCCCCTTCTCCACACACATCCCCCCAAAAAACCATTCGCTCGAATCAGACAGAGGAGCTCAAATCAACATCAGTTCCAGTAAGAGACATTACGTAAGACCTTTGGAAAGTATTTCCACCGCCAAACCCTGCTGTGAAATTTGAATAGAGTACACTGTTAAGTATCTTTATTAATGACCACCTCGTAAATCATTGAGAAGTAGATTAGGGACTAAGGACCGAGCCCTGAATTCCAAAAAAATTGTAGCAAATAATTAGAATTGGCTATATTGAAATATACATATTCCCCGAGTTCATTGTAGAATCGAAAATCCCTGCACAGCTTCCTTTACAGTCTCATGACAGGTCCTTCAACTTGAGAGAAATCCATTCTGCATGCATATTAACAATCTTTTATACTCTCTGGACTATTCCGCCCAAACATAACTCTAAATTATCCCAACATTGGACCGGCAGTTATTTCCCGTGACAGGATGATAGGTGGACCTGACACACAGAGTGAGCTTGGACTCCTCAGCAGCGCCGAGGCGACGATTAAATCATGATAATGGCCCCCGCCGTCTTTTCCGGCATCCAATGGCGGCGGCGGCTTTATCATCATCAATAACTGCAAGCATCTGCCTGACAACAGCGCCGGTGCGGGAGCTCAGCTGGATGTCAGGATGCGGTGTTAAAAAGCCTTGCGGAAGTATATGTCCTCACAAGACACGTTCATTTCGCAGCCACTGTTTGATATTAAATATATTTACTGAGATTTTTACCTTTATGTAAATTAGGGTTACATTGCAGCTGTAAGAATAAAAATCTTCAGTTGGTAACAGTTTGTAAATTTAGCACAAGCTAAAAAAAAAAAGCAGGTGCAGTAAGTTCCCATAGTTGTAAAAGTCAAGTGTACAAAAGTGGAACCTTTACCGTACCAAGCCACTGTAGCTAAATGAATGTACCTCTTGTGGTTAATTATTGGACTCAAATGGGTTTTCCCCTGAGTTGGAAGGTCAATGGTATCATAAATCTACATTCAAGAAACCCCCCATGGAGCGCTTTTATTGACCCTCTATGTAACTCATGCCGGATTTCCACTGATGGACAAAATTCTGATATTTTTTTGCTCTTGTGGCACAATTGGGTCATGCGTCATGGGAGCATGACTAGAAAAAAAATGCATGTAATCAGAGATGGATTGAATCAGTCTTCCTCTAAACATGGATAAAAATCTGTCACCCAACTGATATTTGATAGTGGATGTTATGTGATTCGTGGGATACACAATGAATAATTGTCTTCGTGTTATGTTTAGTTTGACAGTAAACTTCAAGTGTATGTGGCATTAAAGAGACAAGTTGTGTAACTTGAGTCAAAGCAACAACAAAAAAACACCCAAACACAGCTCATATCTTGAAAAAGTCAAAATTGGGTCACTCTTATCTCAAGGCACCACAGTATACATCAGGCTGGTGAAGAGTATCAGTGTCGTAGTATCGCAGCATTTTTACAGTTGTATTGTTATTAATGCATCCGACCAGGTACCTTTTCTGGTTCCCGAACCTCAAGTTTCGGAACCCATAGAGTAGCCACTCTATCAATGAAAGTACCCTCCTTCCTCCACTTGTAGTCTGAGTGTTACACGCGCAATTGTGTGTCCTTGTGAGTGTGTCAAGCGTACATTGTGTACCCATATGGCAGCTGCGTAGGCTCGCTGACATTTCCACTGGAGCTACTTCGAGTATGGGCAGCGGGGGTGTTGCCGCACTCTCCTGTCAGTGGTACAGGAGAGCGTCCACGGACAAAAATCACGCCTGACTGGCACGTAACAACAACACGTGTAGTTTTTTTTTCTTTTTCCCTCAATGGCAACACGCACACGGAAGTAAAAATGCGCCACCTTGTTGTTTTTCTCCCTCCTCTTACTGGCGGGAAAAGACAGCATCGTAAGACACACTCGGCAACAAGGGATAAAATTAGCGCAAAGTGTACACTAGCAATGCTGCGTGGCGCTGACAGGCCCACGCAGCGTAGCAGTGACAATCCGGAATGAAAGCTACGCAGGCTACTTACCTAACAACCCCCCGAAAAATCAGCGAGAGCGTCCCGGAGCAAACTGCGTTTAAGACACGGGAGGTGAAGGTGTTGCTGTCCGGATCCTTACCCGCCTTCGTTGTACTGTGTGGTACCACCACCTCCGCCCACCCGCGTGACGACTGAGTGGTCCTCAAGCGTGAATGACGTGGCGTGGATCGGACGGGTAAAAAGGTTAGAAAAACAGAGCCCCAACAGAGCGAGCTGGAGTACATTGGCGGGAGTGTTTTCATAATCATACAGTAGCGAGTTCTCAGTCCGCCGTTAGGGGGCGCGCTAGTTGCTCTCAGCCCTGTCTTTTTTTTTTCTTTAGTCACTTCCCGGGTTGAGAAAGTTGCGTCGTTTCCCGCCAGTCAGAATGAGTTGCGGTGTGTCCCACTGGCATTGAACGCATCACCACCTGGGGGGGGTTAGGGTTAGGGTCTCATATAAGAGACCACCGAGCTACATTAAATTTTATGAAATAAATGATTTAAAAATAAAAAGAAATATGCAAACACACCCAATAAATGGTTGGTTTGTTGTATTAACTATATAGGTAAACACAACTTAGTGGTTCATATTTTTGTGTCACATTTGTCCTAAATAGATAATCCGTTTCAGGGTCAGATGATGTCATAAAACCATATTTATGGTACTGACAGCATTTAAATTTTTTTGGACCATACTAGTGTAAAAATATATTGACCATTGTTTGAAATAAAACAGTTTTAAGCAATGAGACTCTCAGTATGAACGTGATAAGGGAGTATCGTTAAGGCTGGCCCATATTTTCATCAATATTGTAGTTAAATTCTGAACTGAAAAGGTCCAACGGCAAAGCAAAACCCAAATCATCACTTTAACTAGTGCTATGCACCAAATTTGCTTAGGGGATCAATAAGGCCTATCATTGTGAGTAATATGATGCAATTATTGTTTATAATCATAAAAGTAAGTACTCAGAGCCTCCCCATTCCCCGAGCAGACAATTCAGGACATTATCGTTCAACTGTTATCACTGATGGTGATATTGTGCACTTGTGGGAGGATATGTATTAATTTCATGACAGCAAAAGATGCCGACTCGGGGCTCTGGTATCTGGGGCAGTTTTCCCTGCTTGGCCTGGTTGGTACTCAAGCTTTGCATGGAGGATTACCTAATGCTTCGGGAGGCCCTGGAGCAACATTTTTTTTAATGCTTTATCTTCATCCATCAACTTCGCCTCCCACCCTTTGTTTGCCTGCTACACTTTCGTCAGAGTACTGACCCCAAAACATCCAGCAAACAACAATGTCTAAAATACTTATGGACTCTAAGCTTTTAAGATTAGTGTACATTTGTACAACTTTAACCAGAGGATATAAAAAGTCTACACACCCCTGTTCAAAAGTGATATTGGAGGAATACAGTTATATTGCATATTTCACCGCTGGAGGTCATGTGACATCCAAAAGGCAAATTTAAGAGGAAATGGGGGGGCAATTAACATGGGAAGCCAGATGTATTATGACTCATAAAAGCGTAGGAATTTTGGAAGAAAGCCAAAGAATTAAGTGGGTAGTTTTTTGCAGCAACATGATGAGTAGATTATGTGCAGTATCATAGGGGCCATATGGAGCAGCCATGGACGAGTGATTTTTAGTTCAGTCCTGTAGACATAAGTATTTGAAGGGCGTATGGGTGGATGATTGTGAAGGGATTTTTAAAGTCAGTTATATAAGGTTACTGCCCTGGTAATTTTGAATACATTAAGATTTGATTGTGGAATGTGAGTAGCATCTTGAGACTAGTGTTTTTGTGAACGACTACTGTTATGAAAGAGGGGGCTAATTACCTCATCACCCCCAAATTGACTTTAAATAAAATTAAAATCTTCTTAGATTTTTATGCAGCCATACAAACAAAATATTGATACACTCCAACAGTGTAAAAACTCTTCAATATAGCTCATGTGTAAAAGTAATTAAAAACAAAACTCCATTTTACTAGTGTAACCTGATTGGCGCATGTGAAAACGTCACTTCCTGTCAGGCTGGCTGCGTGATGGCGGCGCCCCTGACGTATCTGGCACATTGACTGCTCCCGTAATCGTGCGTGCGGGTGCTCTTCCACGTTATCCCGGAACGTAAACTTGTAGATGACATTATTATAAACAACATTTAAAGACCGGGGGGGTTGGTAAATGTATTCATGTGCTTTTGTATTCTAAAAAATAATAGCGTTGTCTGCAACTTACTAGCCTGCTAGCTAACCAGCTAGCTAGCTGCTACATGTTTACCAAAGGTGACAGGATAGTGCCATTGTAGAGTTAATTTTGGACACATTTGGGTCGAACGCTTGGTTTTTAGTTTGCGTTATATCCTCAACTTTACAGAAGATGGCTCTTCACAGAATGTCCTTCAGGCTTCGGCAAACGGTAGGCTTGGAAAAAAGATGTTACAGACAGTGCACACTGTCTCGCAATATAATATCTCCCTTTATATTTTCTTATAGTTGACGCATGCTCGATGGCTTCATACGAGTGGATTTGGCCAGCAGCAGGAGGCCTTGGTGTCTGAGCCAGAACCTGAGCCCTTCTCAGTCTTCAGAACACAACAGAACGATCCAGTAAGTAAAGCTGCTCCTCCTCCACATCAGCATGAACACGTGTTGTCAAACATCATTTGTTATGTGTGAAGTTGTGATTTTGATTCATTCACTTTTATGTCTTGTTTTAGGCTTGTCAGTCAGAGAAACACATCGGACAGTTTTACACAATACCATCTGCACACATCCAAACGCTCTTCCCTCACGGCCTCCCCCGACGATATCAGCAACAGGTTGGTTCTTGAACACATCCACCCAGCTATCATCTTGATTTTTTTCCTACCAAGAGCTTACTGTGTATAGGTGAAGACGTTTACCGAAGCGGCCGTGATGGTGAGGCAGCCCGCTTTGGAGGTCATCTCCTACCTGAAGGAAACGGATATGAGCAAACCAGTACAGCGTTATATGTTCTGTATCCTTGACAAATTCATCACACAGTCTGAAAGACAAGAAACAACAAAAGGCAATTTTTATCTGTTTATGGACTTAATGAATTTGTTCAGATGGATTAAAGGGCGGCGGAAAGACTTTGTCCCTCTGTCATGTCGTCCACTTTTGCTTCACGCAGGGATGGCTGGTTCTGCATATACCTGATGGTGAGGAAAAAAGATTTAGGGTCTCTGTTGGCAATTTATTCAAGAGAATTTTTTATTTTCCATGTAGCTCACAGCTGGGTGAAGAACTGCAAGGAGCTGCTGCCTTCATCCTTCAACGCCTCTCGCTTCGACCAGCCTTTGCAAGCCACCGAGTGGTTGCGCAACTTCAAAATCACCAATGAGCCCTTCCTGTCCAAGGTAGATGGGGGAAATGTTACATTAAATAGACAAGCCATAACTAACAAGCCACGCGTAGACTGTAAACGAGCCTTCATTGTGTCGTCACAGCAGGTCGGGTTACGTGCCGACTCGCATAAAGCAGCGAGCGCTCGCCGGCAGCTGCGAGGCACGATGGGCTTAATTATTTAATGAGACATTAATGGAAGTCATTATGCGTTGGCACTTTGTAATCTACTTGACTAAATTAAAATATAATCATCGGTGCCCAGACAATGATACACAATGGCACAATGATGGCACGTTAAAATCATAATCAAACCGCTACTTTTTGGTCTCCAGTTAAAGACGACGCAGCGCTACGTGTGGACGAAGAGAGAGCTCACCGAGGAGGGAAGACCTCTTGGCGAGCTGGTGGACCAGGTTGTTATTTTTCAGCTTCTCGGATATTTTTAAGTCATGGACAGTAGAGCTTCCACGACATTGGTTTAAAAGTATCATTAATCACTTTTACTTCCCCTCTTGAAAATATTTTTTGGTGTCAGGGCATCGCTCGTGTGAAGAGCAGCAGCGATGTGGTGGGAGCGCTGATGAAGGAGCTGAGGCAGCAGAGCGGGCAGCCAGGCTGTGACTTCCGCCTGGCCGTGGCTGTGGATGGCGTCAACGCCCTGTGGGGCAAGTCCAGTATGAAAAAGGAGGACAAGAGCGAGGTGAGTAAATCTAGTCACGCTTCACACCACCTTTGCATCTACGTACTCATGTTTGTTTTTCATTAGGTGAATCCAGATGAGCTCACTCTCATATATAACCTGAGGAAGATGATGAGGAACGACTGGGTGAGAAAAACATTCAAAAAGTATCGCTAAATTATATTCCCCCCCTTTTTTTTTTTTTTACATGTAACTTCTTGTTTCAGACGGGAGGTGCCATCATCACCACTCTGTCTCATACTGGCGCTGTGTACCCGCCCAAATTGGCTTACTTGCCCCAGGACCTGATGGGAGAGGTCAGAGTTCACTTGTGTGATTCTTTGCTTACTTGAAACACAGCTCGTGAAGATGCTAACTTGCTTCAACACTGCACTTGGTTTTAGAGAGGTTTTGACAACATGGACCCGTTTATCCCGGTGTCCGTGCCCTGTTACAGCGAGAAGGAATTTGAGAGCTGCTACCTCTACTACATGGACCGCAACTGGCTGCAGCATCCAATGAGTAAGGGTCACGCGTATGGTAGATGTTTCTTCTGACATTTGTATGTAATGCTTATCAACTTTTTCTTCTCAGCTCGATCAGAAGAAGGCAAGAAAGAGCTCATCTTTATGACTGACAGGATCCCATCGTTAATGGAGAGAATTTGTGCCTTCCTATGAAGTCTCAGAGAAAAAAAAACGCTCATGTCACACAATAATCTGCATTCTATAAAAGCAGAAACTCAATATTCATGTCTATAATGTGTATCTGTAAATTATTCATTTGCTGTGTTTGCTAATAAATGTTTAAAAAGCCCATGTGTTTTTTTAATCAGCTCACGAGTGAATCAGAAAATGAATAGATGGAAAAAAAAGTGTAATTACTTGTATTTTGTCAGCAGAGTAGATTGAAGAACTATTTCTATTATGCTAAAAAAATATTTCCATACATTTTCTTTGTAATTTACTCGCGTAAGGGGGAAAATAAATTCCCGTTTTCTATCGCGACAAAACAGCACCTCCAACTGGCACATCCGGGAAATTGCATATCACATGAAAGTCACGTGACTTGTTCTCGACTCGAACCGTCACTCGGGTTCACTCGTGAGTCGTGACCCCGACGAGAGGCGCGAACTTTCTCTTGACGAAATGTTTATGTCATTGTATAGCGCTGTTTTGCTAGCCGCCATTTTCCACACAACAACAACAACGACAGGTAACAAACACATTCTCCCTCCTGGGCTTAAACGTTCTGTATTAGTTCCAACATTAATTCTACGTCTTCTCCCCACAAGAACGCAACAAGTGTGTCGCCAGAAACTTCGGTTATGACTCGGTGGTATGTGAATGTAACTCCACGTACTGCGACACCTTGGGCATCGTTTCTCTTCCCCCGCCGGGTCACTACATCTCCTACCTGAGCAGCATGGCCGGAAGCCGGCTGGAGGACACCCAAGGTCCAGTTCGACCCAACAAAACCGGTGCTGGTGAGTCTCATAAAATGTGGAAAAGTTACTTTTATCATGCTCATAAGACTCTTTATCATTTATTCTTGTACAACGTCTGGAAAACAGTATATGGAATCGCTACTTTAGGAGGATGTTCATTGAGTTATTTAATTTTATATAAGGAAATAAAAGTAGATCACAGACACTTTAAATGGAAAATTTCTGGCTTTCTGATATTAAAAGAAATCAAGGTTCTGTCTTATTACAGGCAGGTGGTGTGTTTATCATACAATATGTCACATTTATCCCTCAGGCCTCAGACTGACTCTCCAACCTGAGAAGAAGTACCAGAAGATAAAAGGATTTGGTGGCGCGATGACCGACGCAGCAGCACTAAATATCCTGTCGCTCTCCGCTGGAACGCAAGATCAACTGCTAAAACAGTACTTCTCCGAGGAAGGTAGATAAGTCTTTATAAGGTATGCAAAGATTTGGTTGACATAGTCAGAGAGGTATTTATTCCTCTAAGAATGTGTGTCAATATGTACAAATAAAATAATGTGTTAATATTTTGCGTTTGCCAGGTATTGGTTACACTGTAGTACGTGTGCCCATGGCTAGCTGTGACTTCTCCACTCGTCTGTACACATACGCTGACACGCGGGATGACTACAGCCTGCATAGTTTCAATCTGGCTCCTGAAGATGTACACATGAAGGTTGGGGAACATACACAGAAAGATTATCGGCAAATGCACTGAAATGCTAATTGTTAGCTTCTGCACTCAACCGCATCTAAGCTATGAGGGTGTGCACACTTATGCAAAGTTGTTAAGTTTTGACATTGCGTTGTTGTTAGATTCCTCTGCTGCTCAGAGCCCAGGCCATGGCTCCCCAACCTTTGTCCCTGCTGGCCAGTGCCTGGAGCGCCCCCGCCTGGATGAAGACAAACGATGCGCTCACAGGAAAAGGTTCCTTGAAGGGAAAACCTGGTGGAAAGGAGCATAAAAGTTGGGCTCAGTACTACATAAGGTAGTTCTTCATGCACATCAAATGTTTTTATGAAAGCTTGTATTGTATTGTGAAAGTTCCTCTTCGTCCCTCTCAGATTCCTTGAGGAATACGCCAAGTATAATTTGACGTTTTGGGCCGTGACCACAGGGAACGAACCAACTGCGGGACGACTAACCAACTACAGGTGTCCTCTTTCTCACAGGATATGAAAGTTCTAACAGATTTAGAGACAGCATGGTTTGTCTCCCTGCAGTTTCCAGGCACTGGGCTTCACTCCCGAGGAGCAGAGGGACTGGGTGGCGTTGGACCTGGGCCCAGCCCTTCACGCTTCGTCTTTCCCGCACACTCACGTGCTCATTCTGGACGACAACCGCCTGCTGCTGCCTCGGTGGGCCAAAGTGGTGAGTGCGCCATGGTGGACACTTTCAGTCAATATGTTTAGGACCATCACGGCAAAATATATTTCTGATGCCGTGACCGCCACCAGGTGCTTAGTGACATCCACGCAGGTCGCTACATCCACGGGGTGGCGGTGCATTGGTATATGGACTTCTTGATCCCCGCCGGGCCCACCCTGGTAACCACCCACCAGATGTTCCCCGAGTATTACCTGTTTGGCACCGAAGCCTGCGCAGGCTGGAAACCGCCGGACCGGGGGGTGAAATTGGGAAGCTGGCAGAGAGCCGAAAAATACGCACATGACATCTTAGAGGTAGGAAGGCGGATGTGAGTCAGAAAGCCCGTAGGCTGTCAACACAAGCCAGGGCAAGTTGTTTTTAATTTTTTGTGCTTTTATATTCAGGATTTAAATCATTACGTGACGGGCTGGACCGACTGGAATCTAGCGCTGGATCAGACCGGCGGGCCCAACTGGGTGAAGAATTTTGTGGACAGCCCCGTAATAGTTGATGCTAAGCGTGATGTCTTCTACAAGCAACCGACATTTTACAGCTTGGCACACTTCAGGTACTAAAGCAAAATTTAATTTAGATTTTTTTACACTGTGGTCAAATTGTTTTATTTTTTTTTTTATCTGTGTATAGTAAGTTCCTGAGTAAGGACTCCCAGAGAGTCGGCGTGTCCGCCAGCGGGGAAACGGACCTCGAATTCTCTGCCTTCATCCGACCAGACGGCTTAGTGGTGCTCATCGTCCTCAACAGGTTGTATGATCGCCTGAATCTTTGCACTTTAGTATTTAATCTTCAAATGTAACACAAAGAAAACCACACGTTGTGTATTTAAAACAACCACGCAGCTTTGCTGATGTTTAGCTCAATGCTAACAAATAATATATGACGCCATAGACAACTTGGAAGTCACCGAACGGTTTGTGTTCAACTTTGGAGGTTCCACTTTTGAGTGTGACTTGACTAATGAACCGTGTGTGTTGTTTAGGTCATCATCAAAGATCCAGTTTGAGGTGTGGGACCCAGCGGTGGGCTACATCCCCTCCACAGCGCCGCCTCGTTCCTTACTCACACTTGCTTGGTACACACTGGGAATAAATGTGTAAAGAGTTGTTGTTCACATGAAGGTAAGCCTTTAACTTGGCAGAACAGAACGGCTCTCTTTTTTCAGAACTTTTAATTTTCGAGAAGACCAAAAAACGGGTTTTACAAGAATAACACTGAAGTACGATGTAATGTTGCATGATCAACATTTAAGTATGATTTTATCTTTTAAATGATAAAATGTTGTGATGTGAGAATAATTTTATATGCTTGAAAACAGTTGCCTTAACTCTTAAGTAATTTTTTTAGGCAATTTTAACATGATTGCCTAACTGGTAATTTAGTGAATTTGCTCCAAAGATTTCTTTGACATAAAAAATACATTTTTTGCACTCAGGACTAATTTACATTTTTAACAGTGTTTCCGCTTTTGACATGCTCATTTTCAACAAAATGTATTTCTATTTAATTGTACATAAAATAAAAAAATCAGTCTTGACTTGGAAAGAGACAAAAAGAGAAGGAATGTTTTTTTTAGTCACTTTATTAATACATGATAGACATTTTTCATTTATATAATATACAGTTTGTTACCCATGTGTGCCATTCACATTTGCGCCTGTTGTTTTTCTTTGCAAACCTTTTAGGTTTGTGGACTACAATTATTTACATAAAAAAAACAAGTTGTAAAAATGTGGTCATACACAGAGGACTAAAATGAGCGGGATGACATCAGACTATAATCTGATGTACATCATCAGAAATAGGTGAAATTGAAGAAAAAAAAAAAAAGGGACGAGTGATGATGGTTTTGTTGGTGTGAGAGTTTTAAGCTGCAATTTCCCATTTAAGAATACTTAAAACAAAACGATAAACCAAAGAAATACGCTTGTGGACCGCCAAACAATAAATACAGAATGTTTACAGCAATGTGGCGACTTTTCAAATACAAAAGCCGACTTTTGTCCCAAATTGTGTTTAGGGTGGGGGGGGGGTAAACGTGGATGGGCTTCATCTGAAGCGGAAAAGAGATCTTAAAGGGGACCTAGTATGAAAACTGACCAGCTAATTGCTTGTATACAAATGTCTTTAAGGTATTTGAAACAAACCTCCCAAAAGTATCCTGGACTTTTAACTGAAGCAAGAATTTGCCAAAACGTATCATGATGTCTCCTTTAAGATCTGAGTGTACATGGTTCAGGGGGAAAAGACATTAACCAGAAAATTACCAAAAAAAAGTGATTAAGACGGCAACGGAGGTGAAGCGGGAGCGAGAAGCGGCTCCCAGGCGAGTTCTTTTTTTTTTTTTCCTTTTCCCCGTCCAGCTTCAGAAGGACCATCTCTCCTGTGTGCGGGGGTCCATGGAGAGCGAGGGGGGCTCTGACGGGGGCTGACTGCTGCTGTCTTCGCCGTTCAAACTCTTCCGACAAACCGGACACGTGTCGTGCTGTGGAATGGCGACAGTTTTAAAAGCCGCTTGTCTTGTGACTTCTTGTGATTTGTTTGTTGTGACTCACCATCTCCAACCAGGGTACGATACAGGCTGAATGGAAGAAGTGGTTGCAGGGGAGCTGTCTGACGGGCTCGCCCACCTCAAAGTCTTCTTTGCACACTGGACATTCCATACAACAGTCTGCACACACAAGTTTAAACCTTATTACTTTGGAGTAGACATGATTAATTTGTCAATCGATGATGGAAGTGATGAAGCTTTGAACTCTCACAATTATTTTTCTTGTTGTCCTTCAGGATTTATATTTGGATACCCCTGATGGCATCCGAAGAAGATGCTGACTGACGAGAGGTGTCGGGGCTTTAAATTTATATTACAGATTTTCGAGGTGAGCACCAAATCTACCCCTCGTGTTGTAGTAATTTCCACAGATTTTGTGAATTGTGACTTTCAGGACCCCCTGTGCTTTATAACATAAGAAATAATATCTAACCTGCTTGTTCCTGAGAAATATTCACAAAGGGTAGAGAAGAGATCCTCTCTTTCTCGGCTGGAGGAGGCCCTGTGTTCTCCAGCTGACCGAGTAACTACACAAACACACACAAAATGATTAGCAATGAGGATAAAAAAAAATCTCAGGTGTGGCATGATTTGCTATACTTGTGTTATTACAGCATCCAGGCCTCCCTGTCCCCAGGCGTAGTCTCCCGGATTGGAATGCAGCATGCCTGTCCTGGAGAGCCACAAAGACCATTTGTTGACGGTCACATCGTCATACCAAATGACATCCGGACAGAACTCGAAGGTAGTAGCTCACCATGACAACGGCGGCGTGCCCGAGACTCCCGAGTTGGCGAAAAGACCGGCGAGGAACTGTTGTACAATCCTGATGGACATGTGTCAACGGTTTAATGCGCATATTTGAAATTTGTATTCAGGTGATGTCAACCTACCCTTCGACAGCGGGCGAGCGGTCGGGCCTGCTGCTGACTCTGGACCGATGCCTCCTCTGGGTGTGTAGGCGCGGGGGTCGTGCCGGGCCCCAGTGGTCGCCGGCGCCTAGCGAACCCATGGGCCCCCCGAGGCCAGCGGGGACCGAACCCCCGATGGGTCCGCTTGCGAAACCCCCGAAGTCGCCGAGCCCGGCCAGGCGGCCGCCGGGGAGCCGTGGTTCCGAGTCGGGGTTGTCGCCGTCGATGGAAAAGGGCCGCTCCATTAACAGCAGGTGCCATAGCTGCGAGGGTGACGACAAAACAACACGGGAGGTTAGTTGCTATCTAAATATCATAAATATAGATCACCTGGATTTAATATAAATGGTCTGCAGAGACAAGAATTTTTTTTCCCCCCAACCACTCGTAATCGAATCGTTTCAATTATTCGATTGTTTCGGTCACAGGCTGTCACTCAGTTAAGACAAGTACCTCTGCAAACTGATTGGTTGTGTCATCTAGTCCGTTGGCGCCTCCCTCTAAGAGGCTGCTGGAATTACAGACAAAAAAAAATGACAGCTCATCACGAGATGTAACCCATCGAATGAGTCACGGCTCTTACCTGGAATCTTCCGTCACTTCCTCGATGAAGCCCGACTCGCAGCGAGGACAGATATACTCCTTGAAAAAGTCAGAGTGCATAGTTTTAACATTTATGACAGAATGATATAATGATACACAATTTCTTTTCGGCCTGCTAATATTTCTTCTGATTGGTGATTTCAGAATGTGTCAGCGTTTCCCAGGAAGACGTCTGACGTGCATACAGATGGATTTAAACTGTGTTTGTGTGTTACATTTCCGCCATAATGTTGATGCCAGTGTGAGTCAGGTGACTTCTGCCTGTCAGGAGCGGATGAGTTCTTTTTAATCTACAAATGATTTGGCCTCTCAAATTAAATGCTGCCTTGGGGCATGCATGTTCGCCCGCACTTGTTTTAAAATATGATCCACACATTTATATATATATATATACATTTTTTTTTCACATGATATTTTCAATTTCATTTAAAGTAAGTTGTAACACAAAAAGGTGGGACAGTGATCGAGAGTAACCCAAGAGGTTGAGCTGGTCTGCCACACCTAGCATGTTCGACACTTTGACAGACTGATTTAAAAAAATTTTTTTGTGAGCTCAGCAGTCAGAGATGGTTGGGGTGTCCTCCTCGTAAGTCATCTACGCTATTATTGAACAATGACACGGAGACGTGGATGTCACTTGGCTTGGAAAGGCCACAGGTTCCAGCAGTGTCCACGTGAGACAAGCAGGCTGGAATTAACCTCACAACTGCTCAGTCAGGTCAGAAGATTACATTTCGTGTGGCTATAATATATTTAGATCACGCAGTAAAGACTCTTAAGTCAGACGTTATTTCTGCTCTGCTTTTACCGCCAAATGGAATGGTAGAAAGAGGATCTAAATTATGAAAATATTGAATCCACTTCTTTTTTTGCTCCACATTTATAAGCCTCTTTCCTCCCACCAGGTGTAAGCGGAGTCCCCTAATACCTTAGCGGCAGTCAAATGAAATTATTATGCAAAATGTAGGCGGTGGCAGCCGCTTCTGGTTGAGCAACAACGCAAGGATACAGGTGTCATCATCTTCTTTTCGCCTTTGGGGCAAAGTCCAAGGTGAGCAAAGTGCTTTGGTACACACAAATTTCATCCGCAGCCCGGCAAATCTATTCATCATGATTTGTCTTTGTCATAATTTGTCTTTTCTTTGAGTTGTCTGCATTCATCTGTGTTTTTCTGACACGTTCTTGAATCTAAAACTGAATTATGGCTGGGTGATTAATTAATTTGATCAATTAACTAGCATTTGTTTGTCAGCATTTACATTTAGCGGCATTCCATATTGTTTGGATCTAATTTTAAAATAGTAATGTCAATTCGGGATCAGAGAAAATTTACTATAATGGATGAATAAAATAATTACTACTCTTTTCAATCCATAACAGCTAATTGTGTCAGTGGTGGCGAGAAACCTTTTTATTAGGGGGCATTTTGATTTAGTTACAGTAAAGCCACTGTTTCGAGTTTTTTCCACCAAGTCCAACAAAGACACAAACTGCATTTGAATGTTTCAATTTAAATATATTACACATTAAATGCAACTGTAATGATCGGAGGAATACAAATGAACTTTGGCAGTGCTTCGTTTTTTTTTTTAGCTTTTCTCTTGGAGTTTTTTTCTTTGTTTGTGGAAATTGTGATGCAAAGCTGGAGTCGGCATTCCGTGTCCAACATGCTACCACTCCATTCCAAATTGAAACTAAAAGTATTTATGATCGCAAAATTCCCCTGCTTGGGAAAAAAAGGGGACTTTTGATCAGACTATTAGGGTGAGGTGAAACTGTACGTGAAGGAAATTCAAATACTATTTTAGACGTCCTTATTCTGCTCAGTATTGTGTATTTTAATGCAACACACAACAACCAGAGCAGACAAGCCGAGGCTCGAGGCTAACTCTTTGGACATGAATGTCTTCCACGAGCATTGCAAATAAAATACGAGTCCCATTTGCAACGTGCATTAATGGACACATAGATTTGCATTTGTTACCGGTGTATTTTGCACGTTCATAACTAACAACAAACGCCGCTGACTGCTCGGAGGCTAACTAGCTTTTTTGCTAAGGAAGGCAAGCGGAACACACGGTAATCGGCATAGACGCCAACTTGTCAACTGAGAAAATACGACGACATAAAGCCGACAGTGAAAAACAAAGGTCTTACCGGTAGTTTGGGGTTTACTTCTCCCTTACAACAGTGACAAAAAAACCGATGCGGGGGAACAGCCGCAGCCTCCGCCATCTTCCCCAAGCGAGCACACAAACAGTGACGTCGGTCCTCCACCAAGTCACTACGAGGGCCCGCCTCCTTCCCATCATGCACCTCGCCGCAGACCATCCAATCACAGAAAGGTACTCGTCTGTTGACAAACAGAGACCTGCGTGTGTCTCCCGAATGTTTCGGTGCCCTTTTTCTAGCAGCCAAGTGATGTTTTTCAAAACTGGAAACTCTGTTATGTAATTAAAATAACACGACAAAAACTTTTAGTCCTCAATAAAGATTATTTCCAGTTTTGACTGTATAAATCCATGTTGTTTTCACATTGTGCTGACGAGTTGCCCCCACTAGCTTAGCCTTTTCAGGCACGTAGCTTCAAGGGCGTGTCGTACTATCCCGTGGTGGCAGCTGGCACTGAAAAACTTCCGGTATCTCCAGCTAGCACCGGAAGTGCCATGACGTCAAGCCGCCACAACAAAATGCGCTAGCCATTTCTTGAGAGCAATATCGTGACTAGTTTCCTCACTTTTTCCATCCGTATTTTATTTAAGACAACAGTCTAACGTTAGAGAGCGGCAGGAGTCATGTTACGACCGAAGGCTTTGACGCAGGTTCTGAGCCAAGCCAATACAAACGGAGTCCAAAGCACCCTGTGAGTACTGCTAGCCTAGCCTCTCCGGATGCTAACTTGTCAGCTGATTGGAAAACTTTAGAGTGTCAAATACCGACTTATTAAACGATTGTTTTGAAATACATCCACTAATAAAAGTCCTGCCATGATATCAAATAATTTTGGAAAGGTTGCCAATGCCGCTAAATGCCACCTTTTTTAATACTTTATGGGTATTTCTAGAATTGTAAGGCATTTACTAGTCTTCATGAAATTTCCCAATAATTCATGCACAAAATACGGAACCATGCACTTATTGTGGTAATTAGTTGCACGGGGTTCCTTGCACGGCTTGTAACATAAGTAATGTTATTGAGAGAAATCACACATTATTATCTTGTGCAAGTTCCTTTATTTTTATATTTGCTTTCAGATTGCTAAACAACGAAGGCTCTCTCCTGGCCTACTCTGGCTACGGGGACACGGACGCTCGGGTCACCGCTGCCATCGCCAGCAACATCTGGGCGGCCTACGACAAGAACGGCCACCAGGCCTTTAATGAGGACAAGCTGAAATTCATACTCATGGACTGCATGGTAAGCCATGCGTTTCTCCTTGTCAGAACTTGACAAGTGGGCCTCTCACTGACAACATGCGTTTTTCATCACAGGAGGGAAGAGTGGCCATCACGCGAGTGGCCAACCTGCTTCTATGCATGTACGCCAAAGAGACAGTGGGTTTCGGAATGCTCAAAGCTAAGGTGAGGCAAGAACTTCCTCATCCTCGTTGAGTTATTGCTTATGTGTGCTTTTGTCACGCAGGCTGAGGCTCTGGTGCAGTACCTGGAAGAACCTCTGACCCAAGTAGCCGCATCTTAGTTGGATTGTAGCACAGGCCGGTCCTTGGTGTGCCTTTTCACTCACATCACGTCTATTTTTGTTTGTTTTTTTAATTTAATCATGGAAAGGTGTTTATGTTATCAACAACTTCTTTTGTCTCTTCAGTTAGACTTTGTGTTGTATTTTTTTCCTCACTGTGACATTAAGGAAGGTTCATGAAAGGATCATGATTTCTTAAGTGTCATTGTAATTAAGTTGAAATGTGACAGTTTATTTCAAATGTGTACATAAACATTTTCTGATTACAGAGCTTATCATTTTATTGTTCATTTTGGGACTTAGTAAGACAGTTATGACAAGGCTGGAGGCAGGTAAGTCTGACATTTTATACAACAAAACTATTCAGAAATACAGCAACTTTTTACATTACAATAGATCTTGTTTTACTTTACATTTTCTAATATCCAATTTTTTTACTGAAAAAAAATCCCCCAAAATTGACTTTTATTCTCATATTATTACTTTTTTTTAATAGACCTCTATCTACAAAATACAATTTTATCTTTATAAAATATAAAGAAAAATACAAATAGACAAACTAAAAATTAAAACTCAAACCTAATCAGGAAAATGTAAAAAAAACAGGGATGGATGACATTGAATAGGAATATTCAGTATGTAAGGTTGTGGTGAGTGTTCATTCTCATCCCCCCCAGCAGGAGGCGCCTGACAGAAACTGAGCTTTTCACCTACCCCCACCCCGGCACCTGATAGTGCCACACCCCCATTACCACTCCCTGACCTGGATATGCGCACAACATGTCTCACCCCAGTGAGCCTGAAATGTAAGCCAGCAGCCAGGAAAGCAGGAAGGCTGGACGGCTGTGCCAAAACCGGATGGTTTCCGTCCTCTGGTCTGACGGGGACCTGTCAGTAGTAAGATAGCTGCCGCTTGCCGACTGAGTCGCTTCCCACAGAAGAAGGCGAGACACGGGAAGCAGTGGATGGACGCAACATGGGCTCGGACGAGGCCTACAATTTTGTCTTCAAGGGTGAGTCCATTTGTTCCGTTTCTCATGTAAGCATTCCAAAATAATTACTGTATTGTTCAACTCTTCAGAACAACCTTGTCTTTCCATGCACACTTCCTTGTTCAAGATAAGCTTGATAGACGCCTCTATCTGCTCGGCTCACTTACACTGCCTGCTACATATTGAAAAAATAATATATTGTGTTTCCGACTTGAGAAAGTAAAAGTAACTAACCCTAACTCGAGCTAAAATAAATAATAATAACTAACAGACTTAATGTAACCTACAGTACCTAAATTAAATAAAAAGTAACCAAACTAACTCTAACCTCCTAACTGTAATTAAAATAAAAGAAGCCAACCAAGTAGCATGGACTCCTGCAGATTCACAGTTTGGGGCTCAGCTCAAAGCCATATTTAATATAAAAGCGGTGCTTTGGCGCCAGCATCTCATCTTGGTGCCAAGCAACTATGTTGACATGAGGGGAGGAGTTTCATGTAGTCAGGCCCTAGCCTGATCTAATGGGACAAAATTCCTTTCTGACCATCCACCACAACTAGAAAATATATCCCGCCAATAGCAAAGTAAAATTAACTAGCCTAACCCAGTTCCCGATAAAAGTCAAAGGCACTACAAAGTCTGACTGTAATACGAAACTAGATTGCAGAATGATAAAAGAAAAATGCAGGTTGGACAGAGCAACTTCCTCATTTAACTCTAGTCGAGCATCTCGCCCTCTTCAAAAAAACTGCGGTTGAAACCGGACAAGCATGGTAATTAGGGCTTATCCAACAGAGAACAATACTGTCTACTATCTCATTTTAAACGGCGTGGCGGGACCAGAAAGACTTGAAAATGTTGGAAAACCATCGGAAATGTGTTAGCCGTCGTGTTATTTATTTACTGATTCTTTCATATTATTTTTTCATGATGATTTTTAATATGTATCAGTTGGCAAAATGTTCATTTGTAGTATTTTTTGACATTGTTTAATGCCCTCTGCAACAAACTGGAATTTAAAAGGTTAGAAAATGTTGACAGTTAAAAAGTTGATGCAGTAAAATGAGGAGAAAAACAATATTTTAAATTACAGTATGTCTGTTTCGAACAGAACATTCCCACAAACAAGGTTTGTAAAATCCAACAATGCCTTACAGTTTTTTTTAAATATTAACCACACAACCTCAATGACTCACTCAGTAAAAGTGATCTTTCGTCTATTAAATGTTACCCATGAGATCATGCCACATTGTTCAATTGTTGCCTTTCCTGCTAAAAGAAGCGAGCAAGGGGAAAAAAAAAGTCAAATCATGCCGTCAAGTGTAAGAAACTAAAAATTCCTGGGAATCAACAGTCCATTGTGGTAGAAAGCTTCATGTTTGCCCGCACTTTGGGGATTGTTGCTATTGTTTGTATAAGTAGTTACTGAATAGTGAAGGACACCAGTGGAAAAAGTGACATTATTATAAAATTCACGAGGGGGGGGGGGCATGGATACCAGAGAGTGGCCTCCAAACCAGACAGAGTAGATTATTCCTCAAGGTAAACATTCTTGAGACAAAAGTGTCATCTCAGCATGCTTATGTAAAATAAAAAAATGAATCAGTCGCTCTGAATTTTGTGATTAGGGAATTCCAGAATGCAGTCCAGTTTTGAATTCTTTTTTTGTGGCCTCCTCAGTCGTCCTGATCGGCGAGTCGGGCGTGGGCAAGAGCAACTTGTTGTCCCGCTTCACCAAGAACGAGTTCAACCACGACAGCCGCACCACCATCGGTGTGGAGTTCAGCACGCGCACTGTGCAGCTCAACGGCTTCACCATCAAGGCCCAGATCTGGGACACGGCGGGACTGGAGCGCTACCGGGCCATCACGTCGGCGTGAGTCGTTGATGATATTGTAAACACAAGCGTGTGCTTCGCGCTGTTTTCAGGACAAACACTTTAGTTAACCTGCAAAACAACCCGCACTGTCCACAGCCAGTGTTTCCTTATGTGAGCCGAGGAGGTTCTTTTAGACAAAAGTAGTGCTTTGCTGCCATACCGTGGAGTCTATATTGAATATATGAACTATATTGAAGTGAGCTGACGAGCCTCAATTAGATAATAGTGCTTTGCGTCTTGGTGCTAAAGAGCAATTTTGAAGTGAGTTGATGAACCTCATTTGGATAAAAGTAGCGCTTTGCCGCCAATATATGACATAGAGGTGCTAAAATCGACATTGAAGAGTTGAGGGGATTCATCTAGACAAAATGAGTGTTGTGCAATGAGGTGAGGAGCTGGATTTAGACAAAAGTAGTGCTTTTCCGCCATCTATGCACCAAGGAATTGTTGAAATGAGTCCAGTAGATTCGCTGCCATTCTGTGGCACCTCCAGGCAATTATGAATCTTTTGGGGGGTCAACAGGTACTACCGAGGTGCAGTGGGAGCCCTCCTGGTTTATGACATCACCAAGCACCTGACCTACGAGAGCGTGGAGCGCTGGTTGAAGGAGTTATTCGACCACGCCGACCCCCACATTGTGGTCATGCTGGTGGGAAACAAGTCCGACCTGGAGTCGGAGAGGTCGGTGCCCACAGACGAAGCCAAGGACTTTGCAGGTACTCACCATACATTCAACTAGGCGCTCCGGTTCAAAAAGGTATAAATAATATAATATTCTTTTTTCTCTCTTATTTTGCGTAGAGAAAAAAGGTCTGTTGTTTTTGGAGACCTCCGCTTTGTCATCAACTAACGTGGAGGCTGCGTTCAACACTGTGCTAACAGGTAAGCGGAATAATCGTAAACGTCATTTGACTTGCTGGTTCCACTCCAGTCCTTTAGGTGGCGGTAATGTACATCACCAAGTGTTTCCCAACTGCCACACACATTTGTCCACATTTTTTCATAGAATGCTAACTAACAAAAAAATGAAGTATCATTTTGTGTGATAATGATTTAATTAGGGGTTTATATTGTGATGATCTTTTATCTCCCTCAATGCAGAGATTCACAAGAAGGTGAGTAGTAAACAAGTAAATCGAGGTTCCATCACCGCTGTCACCTTGAACACCCCAAGAGTGGAGCCCACCGAGGAAAAGAAACCTTGCTGCAAGAATGTCTAAGCTTCCCAGGGAGCACGTGGGAGGGACAGGTCATGAGACTCCTCTTTAAAAATGACTGATTTGAACATATGCCAGGCTGGTGTAATGTGAATAAACGCAATATCCTGCCTGTTGTATTGTACATCTTGGGTTAGCTGTAATTTAAATAATTAAACTGGAAGGTGTTTTAATGTTTTTTTAAAAATACACGTTAAGAGGGGAAGCTTTGCTTGCTTTCGAATGTGAAGTGCATGTGTGTGTGCTACTGCTGAAATAATTTGCGATAAAAATTTTGACTATTGGATGTAACTGTGCTTTTTTTATAAAGTGGTGAATAAATAGAAGTATTGCTTTAACGCCATCTTGTGGCATCTTGGTGCCAAGGAATTATATTGAAGTCCAGCGAGGAGCTTGATCTGCACCAAATATAGGTAATTATAAACCATTTTTGCAATTTATAGTTTTTATTTTTAATTTATGTTTTATATGTTTTCAATTATGTTGAATTTAAAAGTTTAATATTTATTATTTTGGATGATTGCCATTATTATACTATTATATCATTATATATACTATAGCATGACCCTGCCCTTGGTTTAGTGTCTGATTTGTTTCTATTTGTTTTATTTTTAATTATCTTGTGTTCCTTGTCAAAATGTAATTTGAATACGACACTTGGGGGGGTGTACGAGTGAATTCTATTAGGTTGGTGATGACGCGAATTAAACTAGTAAATATGTCGGCAGAAAAACAAGTAGAGTACTCAAGTAAAGTACGAATAAGAGGTAAAAGGTGCTTCGGTGCTTGTTTATGTGCTCACTTTGCTGCTGCCTTAGGTGGTGTTACCTGTGTTGCGGCTCTGAGCCGAAACCCAATTCTTACGTGACGTGACACCCGGCTGAGCCAATCGTGTCGAGTCGCGTGACAGGTGTCTGTCGAGCACAGACCAATGGGAGCTGAGTGAAGGCGTGACAAACAGGTGACGTCACGCCGTTGTGGCCGCTCCGGTTTGCGGCAACTAGTGGTGACAACAAGAAAGCGGCAGAGGGAAGAGGACGACGACAAACTTTGGCTCATACTTTTGCCTTTTTTTCCGAGGAGGAGGACACGACGACATCACCGCTGACAACGTGTTGTTTGACCGGCTTGACGTTCGCCTTCCGCCGCTGCTGTCATCGTCTCTGTGGTTTTTGAAGTTCGTTCGACTTGAACAAACGCGAGTGCGTTAAGTGAGACGAAACTATGACGGGCCGGGAAGATGAATATGATTATCTCTTCAAAGGTGAGTTGCTCCATTTTGTCTCCCGCCTTCCCCCATTCTATTAGCTGGCTACACTTAGCTTACCTGCGTTCGAATGACGACGACCCCCCCGTGACAACTTTACGTGTTTCAGGGTGACGGCACCTGTTGCTACACATCTAAGCACTTTAAAAGCTATCGCTAGGGCATTAGCTACATAAGGTCACTTTTGTGAAGTAAGACAACCGGCATGTGATGTGGCGAGTAATAATCTTGCTCAAGCTGGTGACGATCTCATCATCTTTGGACGAGATGGCGGGTACCGAAGCTCCAAAACACAATAAAAATTGCCTAAATTAAACTTGCCTATGTACTGGGCTTCAGACAATTTGGAAAGTTTGGGGTGAATTTAAGGTGTCCTTATTTTATTTTCTCTTTAAACCAAAGCATTTCCTCACAATAAAAATACCATTAAAACTAACTAGAAATAGACTTCCTTTTGTCTGGATCTGTGGTACTCTGTTAATGAAAAGTTGTGTAACAAAGTGCTGAATACACTCAAATAATGATTGACAATAAACAAAATATTTTTTTTAAATAAAATTGATTCGGATGTACTTGTTATAAGAACACAACAGCAGTTGTTTTACTTAAAATTAGAGGCATTTCTGATTCAAACTCATTCAAACCTTTGAATGGTATCTTATTTGCCTTAAAATAAGAGCAAGGGAGGTCATACTATCACCATAACACACATTACTATCTTAACTTTTGGCCCCTATCCCGTTTTACTCACTCAGAACTTAAAAAATGTGCTGAATGTTTTTGTTTGCCCAAGATAAGAACAAGATTGGCTTTTTAATACCCGTTTGTTCAAATGCTAGCATGACCATAGGTGCTACTTGGCTTATGACACACAAAAAAAAGGAACGGGCTGGCACCAACCGGGTGCAAACAGTCATTCATATTTGTACCTTGATGTGAACAAGAGGAACTTCAGAGCCTTAAACAAGTCCGCGTTGTCAAACTGGAAATACCTGCATGGAGTGTGTGTCTGTGTGTTCGAGAGAATGCGAGTGTTTGTGTTCACCCAACGCCATACAAAAACTTTGTCACAAAGCAAAGAGAAGATGAGATTTGATTCCAGGCATGAGCAGAAATTATAGTGACAAAGTACGAATCACAGTCAGGTGCCTAAGGTTTTATTGCTTTTAAACTTTTTCCGCCGCTCCTTTTGTTCCTTTTTTTTTTTTTTACGCCTAAGCTGTTTGCTGCGAGTCAAGCAGGTCAAGCTGCACACTGACTCACGCTTCCAAGCCCATTTGGCCATCGTCAGCACAGGAAGTCGTTCGTCCGCAGCTGTCCAATTTGAGCCTTCTTTATCTTCTTCCACGACTAGCTAGAAATTTTTCCCACCCAAGAAAAATTCAAAGCAGAAACCCCACATTGCTTTATTTCTTGATAGTATATGTATATCCCAATATTAACCTAAATCATTTCCTCCTAAAGCGACGGTGTCCCGCAGGGATCGATGCAAGAACCCTGAAAAGTTCATCTAACTTCCTTTTGCTTCACATGTACAATACGATAGCTTCTGCTTTTTATTTAAAGTAATTTGTAGTAATTTTAAGTTGTTCAGTAAATCATTTGTGGAGCTGTTTTTGCTCATGTCATACTGAGATCCAATTTAACTAGTCTAATCTATTTAATTTCCCAAAATCATTTAGCGGATTTCATTGGGCACGCTCTGACGTCATCCGACCAAACAGGTTCATCCTCCCAGAATTAGCTTCATAGCTCACGTGAGCATTTGCAGACTTTGGGGAAAGCTGGGTGCGGGAGTTGATGATTCGATAGAAGGGCTGTCAGGAAATTCTTTTGTTGGCAGAAATGTCAACAACGTACTTCTGAATGGGCGTGTAACGGAGACATCGTATCCCTCCTCGTCTTGATTCAACTGAACTTAATCACGGTTGCTTAATGATTCTTCTCCTTCACCCGAAATTCATGACACATGGTGGCAACTTCAAGATAAAACAAACTGCCCGTGTGTCTTGCGACATATCGCAACAGTGTTGAAACACGGCATGGTTCGTTGCTGCAAGCTTTAATTTCCTATTTTGTAAAGACAGGATGGTGTCAGGCTGTGACTCACTTGACAAAAATCTCAATTTGAGGAACTTGGTTATACCAAATTAAGCTATGATTCATAATTGAACACAAATATTCCTCCGTTTCCCCAATTAGTGGTGCTGATCGGCGACTCGGGCGTTGGAAAGAGTAATCTGCTGTCCCGCTTCACCCGCAATGAATTCAACCTGGAGAGCAAGAGCACCATCGGCGTGGAATTCGCCACGCGTAGCATCCAAGTGGAAGGCAAAACCATCAAGGCACAAATCTGGGACACTGCGGGACAGGAGCGATACCGGGCCATCACTTCTGCGTCAGTGCAAAGCTTAATTTAGCTATTTAATCACATTGATTCTATTTATTGCAATCTTGCTGTTTTCCAGGTACTACCGCGGCGCGGTGGGAGCGTTACTCGTCTACGACATCGCCAAGCACCTGACGTACGAGAACGCCGAGCGCTGGCTGAAGGAGCTGCAGGATCACGCTGACAGCAACATCGTTATCATGCTGGTGGGCAACAAAAGCGACCTGCGCCACTTGAGAGCCGTGCCCACCGACGAGGCCAAGGCCTTTGCAGGTGCCCACGCCAAATCATTGACACTTAAATTGCATTTAGACTGACTTTTACTCATTTTACTCTTTAATTCTTTTATTCCTAGAAAAGCACGGCCTGTCTTTCCTAGAGACGTCGGCTTTAGACTCGTCCAATGTGGAGCTGGCCTTCCAAACCATCCTCACAGGTGACTTTGATTCCAGTTTTTGACCTTTCTGTCAAAATCCCTTAATGTCAGACACTATCCACCATCCGCCTGTAGATGGCAGCAAAGTCCATCTAATGGATTCCTTGTGTCAGTGGGTGCACTGAGGTGACTTCACATCATTAGTATTAGTTCACATCAATGGATACGTGAATTGAGTTAATGACCCCCCCCCTCCTAAAAAAAGCTTAAAATGGCTTCACTTCAGTCTGCAGCTTTTTGCAAGTACATAATGCTCTCCCATTTCTCTCTCAGCCATCTACCACATCGTGTCACAGCGGCAGATGTCAGGACGCAACGACTCGGACTTCTCGCCCACTTCCAACGTGGTGCCCATCACGGTGGAGCCCACCCAGAACGCATCCAACAAGGGCATGTGCTGCCAGAACAACTGAGCTACGCAAAGACAGTTAGATCCAGATAGACAGACAGAAGGGAAGACCAAGAGGTGGGTAGAGATAACCATTACACTTCTTCGCTGGGTGGGAGTATCCATGTTGAACACTCCTGTTACGTTGGTTTCTCAGGAACATTTAAATGTTCCTGGGTCATTTTGACCCATTAAAAAAAGTTTACTGTATATCTAGGCTTGCAAAATTAGGCTGAAATATGAATGCAAGTCAACCATCAATTTTATCAGGTTCAGGTTTATTTTTGTTACATCTCATAGTAATTTTCCCAATTTTGAGAATTCTCCAAAATTTCCAACCCCAGTTGTAGCTCGCCATCAATATTTACAACTGATTAAGCTTATAAATATCTTTTGATTTTACTGTCGGTTTGACATAAGAGGAAGGTTAAATGGAGGTTTCCAGCAATGTGTGGAGCACGCCCCCATATCTGTCAAAATTAAGATTACTAAATGATTCCCCCCTCTCAAAAAAAAAAAAAAAAAAAGCAGTGGAGTTCCCCAACACCTTCACTCCAACTTTCCCAAAGACTGTCGCTACTCCGCTCAATTGCAAAGTGATTCATCTAGAAATATTTATTGAACACTAGGTTTTTATCATTTTCATTGCATTGATTTAAATCTACGCTTATTTGTGAGGACATCCGACTCCCCATGAGGGGCGTGATGGCGTCGTTTTTCATAAATGCACACGTTGGATCCTGGTCTGGCGTTTTCAGATTCTTCTGGGAGGGAGGGGGGAGGTCCGGGTTGTAATGGGGGACACACCACTGCCTTCTAGTGAGAAAAATCAATGGACCCCCCCTTGGCTTTTTTATGTAAATACCGGAGCCTCTTTTACTGTTATCTGTCTTAACTGGACCAGGACTTTTTTTTTTTTTTTTTTGCCTTGCAGAGGTCAATCCTCTCACTTGCTTCTCTTTCCTGCGGGAGGAATTTTTGTTTATTATTATTTTTAATTCAGGCAGACAGGTTGTTAGTGTGTGTGTGTGTCAGTAAGGGTTTGATTTAAAGTGCACACAAATCACCTGGTGTGTGCTGTGTGGCCTTCACAGGTCTTTAAACTGGGTGGTGTAGGACAAAACTTTTTTTTTTTTAAGAAAAAGCAAACAATTATTCTAATATGTATATTGGACTGCATTCAATATGTACAAATAAATCTGATTTGTAATAGTGTCTCTAATGTTCTTCTGACAACATTCGAAACAAAAAAAAATGTTTGGTGTAATTCCATGAAATTTCTTATGAGCGAGAATATTAATTTTGGAGTCAGATAATTCCAATTATATTACGCAATATATTTCACTGCACAAGAGGAGTACACTTAAATTTAACCAAGCTCTTATCTCATGGGTCAAATTGACCAGGTTTGAAAGAAGATTATTTTTAATGAGGTCATTCACTGCTTTGTTCTTTTATATTCATTAACTGGAATCTAACCATTTATTGCAAATGACAAATATATTCTTCAGGTGTGTTTTTCAATGGGGCAAGCATGGAAGATGCTCAACTTGTCTGAAATTCAAGCTTGTAATGACAAACAGATGCCAGTAGATGGTAGCGTTTCATCCTGTTGGAATTGACTTCAGCACAGCTTTTGAGTAGAAGAAAAAGATTAGGTAAGAAATCTTGTCATCACTTTTCATCGTGAACAAAAGCACATGTCACCTCTATCATCATTTTCATTTTGTTCTTTTTATTAGAAACATTTACAATACATCTTGTATCTTGGAAAAATAACAAAGAACCAGAACTAACATGGAGCAGATACATTAATAATAATAATAATAATAATAATTAATCATAAAAATGTCTTCCAAAAAATGTAATTCACTCGGAAAAAAATGTGTGCTATAAGAAATAAACCTGCAATATCACATGCCTCGTCGAGGGCATGGCACACTGTAACAGAGTTCAAAGATTTTTTTTTTTAATTTTTCCATTTTTTTCTTTGTCATTTTTGTTCCCATCCATCAAAAAAAAGTTGACGGTCAGCCACAGAGCGCCACACACACACACGAGCGTGAGGGGGTGGGGGGTGGGGCGACCCTCTTTTCACCGTTTACAGAGGAACCAGAAACTAACGCCAGCCCGATGATGCTGGCCCGTAAACTAACGCACTACCACCACTATTAGACCGGCATGAAACACACACACACACACTAATTGTGCTGCAAATATTGGAAAACGCTACCAAGAGACAATCTGTCGGCCGTCTTCGGAGGAAGGTTGCAAGTTTTCACCTTTGGTCCTGTCACGTGCAGCAGGAAATGTGTCAAGTTTTGACCAATAAATACATAAACTTCAAGAACTTCAAGTTGATTTTCTGTGAGGTGAATACTCGCCACCCAAAAGTATTGGAACAGTGAGGCTAATTCTTTGGATTTGAGATTTGAGTAAGCAATAAAAATTAGGCAGTGAATCTCAGTTTTCCTCACTTTTTTGGTCAGAAACCGGTGTTTTTGATCATATCATTCCATATTAAGAAAAAACTAGCAACAAAAATTCTGATCCTTATATTGTCACAGAACACAATGAGTTAACTAAACAATAGTATCTATATTTAATTGTCACAATTTTCCTAACTTATGATCTTAAATAAAAATAAGCAGGTCAAAAGTGAGTCTACATAAGATCAGTTATTTTTCATTCATTCATTTTCAGCAAAACTGAAAGAAGTAGCCTCACTGTTCCTACAATATCCGACGTGGGGACCGACCGGCATCAAAACTCGCCACCTTTTGACCTCCGAAAACGCTCTCATCTATGAAAATCTAGTCTAAGTGACCACACGACATACTACATGCAAACTAGTACAGTAATGAACTTGTTGTGTGTTATGTGTGCTATCTAGTTACAGTACAGAGATCTAAGAACATGGTGCGCCCTGTTAAACACCACCGGGGCCTCACTTTTGTTTTCGAGGGCCCACCAAATCCGCTAATAAAATCGGCCTTTGTCAAGCGGCTCTGTTGCTGTCAATCCCAAAAAAAAAAAAAAAAAAAAAAAGACTTGGAGATGCCGAAATAAAAAGTTGTACGCAGTCAAGACCTAGACCTTGGTTTTGGATTTTGAATCACAGAGAAAATGTGTAATGCAGTCAGTAAGTCAGTACCATGGGCTTACAGTTGAAGGCATATGTGTGCATGGGGGGGAGCGGCAAGGGGGATTTACTAATGCAGGACATGAATAATAACAGTAATAATAATGATATAATCGAGGCACAAGATTGATGCTCTGTGACTAAAATATCTCCAAATTCTTAAAAAATAGTTTATTCTGTCGTGGGCGCGGCACGAGTGTCGTCCGGCGTCCATAACCGTCATAAATAAAACTTTTTTCTTTTTTTTTTTTTTTTTTACGTAGAAACTGACTTCCCCCCATCTTGTTTAGAAATATATTAACTTCTTGTCATTTGAATTAAAAAACAAAAGGTCTTTTAAATAGGCTTGTTTTCTTAAATAACATCCAGATACTGACTTTTTTTTCCCCTTACTCTCTGCGTTTCTAAGAAATAAAAACCAATGTTAGCAAAATAGATCTGACAAAACTGTAATGTTTTTTTCTTTCTGGTTTTAAGTTACTTTCTATAAATGTATGCGGAAGAACTCAAATATATTGAAAACTCGTCACAAATTCTTTCCCCAAAAAACAACAACAAAAACTTAAAGCTTGTAATAAAAACAAATTAAGGAGTGCATTAGGTTGAGTGTTTTCTTCGTACATTCAAATGCATTACTTGCTCGAGTTTCGTAAAAAGTTGGTTACAATTGCTTAAGTGCATCCATTGAGAATAAGGATTTCCTATCACTCCTTCAAAGGGATTCTACATAAATGCATAAGTCCATTTCCATAGCAAGAAAAAACATCAACAGTTCCTATTTTGACTAAAACAGAAAAAAATCGTAATACGATATCGTAAAAAATAATACTACGGAAAAATTAACGACTCCAATGTCGCCGCGAGTCATCTCCGCCCCTTTCAAGTCGCTCCTGTCTCAATCCAAAGTATTTCATACCGGCCGGTCCGAGCTGCACAAATGAAACTTACGCACGTTTCTTAACAAGTCTATTTTCGTGTATCGATTAAACTACGCTGCAATACTGTATACCATTTGGGAAAAACCCACGTTCGCTTTGAGGTCGTAAAGCCTTTTTGTATGCGGATAACTCTTAGCTATACGGTACAATATCTTGCTAGCATGCAGTGGAAATTGCCAAAGTCAACTCTTAAAAATTGTCAGCCCCTGTTTTGGGGATTATGACCCACACATGACCCGATTGTGGGGATGTTCCAAACCTGATATGTTTTCACAGATTTGCTTTCACAATATCGCTTTTTATAACACTACTAAGTTGGCTCTGGTCGTACGTTGGTCTTTGGCTACATGTGACCGTAATACAAAGCAGAGGCGAAGTTTGGAAGCTACGCTAAAAGCTAAGAGGCCCCCCATTAGTGCTATTAGCATTGTTAGCTTCCACTTTTGTCTTCTCAGTGCCGCTCAGAACTCCTGAAACGAGTGCTTAATATTCAACATATCACGCAAAAAAAGACCCTGAAGAGCACAGTAATTATCCTGTTTTTTTTTCGTTTTTAATTTTCATTTTTACTAATCAAAGAGCTGCGACGAGCTACCAAAACGCTAATATGCTAATAGTCAAAGTAGTCTGAATAGAATATTACTGTTTATTGCTTCATCTTAATGTACATAGAAACTTGTGTCTTCATTCAGGGGTTATTATTATTATTATCATTATTATTGTTATTACACATACAATTCATCGGAACTTTTACGTATTTGGGATTTATACAGTAGAGGCTTCATAAATGATATCATAGTAGCGTCTGATAATTTATATACTACTAAGTTAATCCCTTGAAATAATATTTGTTAAACGTATGAATCTATCTCATATAGGCTATTATTTAAGTCAAAAAAGTGATGGGTAAAACGTATAATAATAATAATAATATTTTTTTTTTCCTGTGCTAAATTGGCGTAGTAATCCAAAAGCTTTGTGGAAGCAGGGCATCCAATGCGCAAATAAATGTGTATTTATTTACAAAGAGTCTTTGAATACTCTTATATAAAGAGGCGGCATCCCTCTCTCGTCGTGATAGCAACAACAAATACAACATAAAACAAAAATGATAGGGAATCCTTATGTGCATTTCTTAAATTCTAGGAAATATTTCACCATCAGTGGTCGGTTTGGTATTCATCAGATGCGCAGTTTTTTTTTTCTTGGTAAATAAGGTGCTTAACTCTTCATATGTATATTGTGTTTTTAACCCCGCTGTTTGTTGCTCAGGAACAGCAATAACGTTCTTGGGTCAATTTGACTCGTGACAAGTAATTGAGACAAAAGGGTCAGAAACGAAACCAAAAAAATCATTAGCTGCATTACAAACATTTCCTAGCCAATATGTGTCTGTTCATACCCAAAAATGACTTTTAATGTTGTTCTTTCGTGTTAAAATGGGTCAATTTGACCCGCGACATAACAGACGGGTTGAGGGTGTCATTTCCTGAACCCCTTCCTAAGCCAAGTGTGATTCACATTCTTTAACTTGAAAAGTTGTTTTAAGGGGGTGGTGCAATGGAAGGCCAACATGTTAGCCTAAATGGCATTATTGGAATAAACAAAAAAAGTAACATTAAGGCATAAAACAAAAATACTAAGATTTTTTTTTGTTGACTGTGCAATTTCTCCATAGAATGATACTCTTTATTTCTACTCTCCGTAGAATTTAAGGTACTTTTATTTTTAAGTGTTCCACATGCTTTGCTCTGTGTTTGGCTCTTAATAGGAGGACAAGGAGGGGGGGCTTCAGGGGGGGGGGGTCTCTTGAGAGTGGCTAGGACACAATTTTAAAAAGGCTAGATGACTCCTCTAGGGGTGGGAGAAAATATCGATATCGTGATACATCACATCACAGTATCAGTAGACCAACATTCGGTATCGATTCCCCGATACCTTAAAAACGGAATTGAAAACAGTTTAAAGGCTCAAGCCGAAGCGATACAGGTTTTCTCGTTATCAGCCGCAGTATCGATATTGCGATACAGTGTATCATCATCATCCAAGTATTGATACCTGATACCTCTAAAACAGTTTGATGGCTCAAGCTGAAGTGATATTGCAATACATTGCATCTTCTCAGTAACGATACACCGACATTGGCGATCGATACTCAATACCTTTAAAACAGTTTCAAGCCTCATGTTCTCTAGGCGTAGAAACATGTATTGATATCATGATACATTGCACCATTATCACAGTATGGATAATCCGACATTTGCTAGCAAGACTTCCACCCATTGAAGTACTACCATGTAAATACGCCCCCTTGTGTTTGAAAGCAGCATAGACGGGCGAGCAATCGTACGAAGTTCTTCCGCCAATGCTATGACAGCAAAATTTGGAAGTTTTATTTGATAGCGTAATTATTGTGCTGTGAATATTATAATGTATCATAGCTATCAATACATGCTTTATCATATAATTGGGACAGTATTGTTCGGTATAATATGGACTCTAACATTCCCACCCCTAGATGGCGCCCCCCAACCCAACAAGACGCCTTCCCTTTTGTTCAACAGCCCCCACCTTCTTACGCTAACCCGTTGCCCTCCCCCCTGCCCTTCGTGCTCGGGCTTGAGCTTAATTTGATTCAGAGTGAGTGCTGGTTCAATGGGGCGTTTCCTCCGCTTTCCTGCCAATTACAATTGTCTGATTTCATTCAAGCTAGGGTGGGGAGTAGGGAGGCTGGGTGAGGAGGGGGGGGTCTCCCATTGGCTGGGGGCCTCAGTGTCCATAGTGAAGGGGCAGCTGCTGGATGTCCCTTACAGTAGCCAGGGAGGGGTCGTCGGGTTGGCCTATTTGGATCTGTCACGTAAACCCTGTTTTGAATTTCACAGTTGGTGTGCGTGTGAGGGAGGGGGGCGGGGTTTAATAAGGGGGCTAAGCAGGGGGGGGGGGTCACGCTACACCTCATGTGATAGGACCATTTTTTTTTAACATGGCCACATGTTTTTCATCAATGGTGCAGCTTACAAATCTTGTCTGTGGGGGGGTTGGATTCTCCCCTCCGATCTGCACCTGGACCGGCCCATTTGCCTAATTATCGAAAGAGCGCCCGCCGGGCCCCGCTGTCCGAGCGTCCACACACAATAACGCTCCTCAATCCAAGGGGGGGTCACACTGTAAGAGAAGGGGACCATGGGGCGGGGGTGACCAGATATCCACACACCTGCTCCAGCCAGACGCCAAATGTAAAAAAAAATAAAAAATATCGTCTTATTTGCATGAGGTTTGCTCACATTGTCTAGTGACGAATGTAATAGTAATGACAAAGAGAAGGTGGCTTGGAGGGGGGGCCAACTGGTCCGGTTTGAAAGGCGGTTTTCCTTTGGGGGGGGGTCCTGGGCAAATAAAATCAGGCCTATGAGCTACGAGGGGAAGGCGAGCATCACTGAATCTTTTCCGCAGATTACAGCGAGCCTTGTGTAATCAATGCACCGCCCCGAATGAGATTCGCACATTTTGGGGGCCGATGCACTGAACAATGACACCGGTAAAATGGCAAATAATAATGTAATGCCTCCCCCGAAACAAAAAATCTACGGAAGAATTGCTTTGACTAAAATCCTTTCACATTTTCTGTCAAAGCATAATAAAATGATTCAAAAAAGTCTGATTGACAACCCTCTTTTAGACCCGAGATGATTGTTTGGTGCGGTGTGAATTAAATCATCCTTCACCCATATAAACCCACTTCATGGTAACGTGATAATACAAAAAAAATTGGAGTAATAATAAAATGTTCACATTATGTCGGCCTACACTGTGATTCTGTGTTTAAGAATAACAGCAGCAGTCCCATCATAAAAAAACAAAATACCAGAAAAAAAAATCAAAACCTGAAAAGGTACTATACTTCTCTTATAAACCAAACTTTTATAAAATATATATGCATATATATGTATATAAAAGAAAAACTGAAAAATATCTCTTATACTTTTTAGTAAAGCAAGCAGTGCCTTCTAAAATAGCTGCTTGATTGTTTTAAAATTTTTCTGAAAAATGAAAAATGTATCGCAATAATAGGAATAAGAATAATAACAACAACCGTAATAAGAGCAACTAATTAGCCGACCGACAAACGAGAGACCGAAAAAAAGAAAAAGGAAACCACACAACTGGCTAAAAAGGGATCCTTAAGAGAATATTCGGATGGCCTGCGAAACCTGCGTGTGGCACACGGGACACTCGGGGTGGTTGAGCTCACAGATTCGGATAGCGCACTCCATGCAGAAGAGGTTGTGGCCGCACGGCACCAGGGCGGCCGTCACTTTGCTCTCAAAGCAGGTCATGCAGTCCCGCACGGCCGGCGGCGAGTCCGGCACGGGGAGCCGCCCAGGAAAGCCGCCCTCCCCGGCCGAGGTGGGCTCGCTGTGGGCGCGGCGAGCCTGCGCGTGGGGCGACGCCATGCCGCCGACGGACGAATTAGCCGGCGGTTCCGGGAGCCCCGGCGAGAGTCTAGTGAGGGGCAGCGGGAGCCCGCCGAAGCTTTTGGATCGCTGCTGGGCGTAGAAAGCCATCTGCTTGGGGTAGTCGGGGTCGCCCCAGCTCTGGGTGCCCTCCGAGCCGAAAAAGGAGCACGGCTTCTCTCCGGAGCTGGAGAAGTTGCCCTTATTGTAGATCCCCACACCGTCGCCGCTCCCTCCTCCCCCGAGGGCGTCGGAGAAGTTCTGGCGGTAGCTGCTGGTCAGAGGTTTCCGCTGGCCCCCCTGGAGGCCCCACACTTGCTGGAGTCGACTCTCCAGACCACCGCCGCCGCTCCCGCTGCTCCCGGCCGGACTGCTTCCGCCGTTGGGGCCCAGGCAGTCGTTCTCGTTGTTGTGGTCGTGCAGGCCTCCCGTCCGGAAGGCGATGTGCGCCTCGATCTCTTCGCGGGCTCGCTCGGCGTTGCTCGGCGAGCCCGTGATCTCGAAAACGGGGTCACGGTCCCGGCTGGGGGTGACGATGTACGTGCAGGTCTGCTGCTGGATGCGCTTGATGGTGGAGCCTTTGGGGCCCACCACCAGACCCACCACTCGGTACGGCACCCTCACCTGGATGGTGGTTTGGCCCGGGAGCGGGGTCGGCGGGGAGCCGCTGAAAGACACGCCCAGCTTGTTGCGCGACGCCCTGAGCATGGAGAAGTGCTCGGCGGCAGAGATGATCTCGCGCCGGGCCAGAGCCACGTCCTCCTTACGGCCGGTGATCAGGAACACAGGCTCCTCGCCTCGGACAGGGGTCTTGATGTAGGTGTTGGTCTTGGCCCGTAAGGCTTTTATCTTGCAACCTGCAGACACACAGACGGGTTACAAACTGCTTGTGGATGTTCTCATTCATGCATCTGGACTAAGACAAGACTTAGAAGACATTTGGCCTATCATCTGAGAAGGCTTCATCAGTTCCAGCAACAGGATTTGGTTCGTGGTCTGTCCCAACTGAACCATTAGTAGAACCATTTTTGACTGAGCAGTTTATGCTCCGCCGTGTGTGGGTTCGAAGATTTCCAATGAATACCTCATCTACGCTAAATTCCGTTAGCCCGTGTATGGCATTTCCTATGTTTTGTTAGCATTAAGCTAGAAGTGTTTCATTAGACACTGCTGTGGATTGTCACTTTATAAATACTATGTTCAATTTGTTTTCCATCTGTTTAAACTTTCACACTGAGTGACAAATAAAAGGCAAGGCCTCTTATTTGGAAAAAAATGTGCAAGCAAGACTGATTTTGTACAAAAGTCTCCCAACAAACACTTCCTTAACTACAGATGTGGTGGGCCTGAGGAACCAGCGCAGATCTATTTGCAGCATCACTGTCATCCTTACAAGTTCTGACCTCTCCTTGAACTTGAGGCCACTCGCAACTTGCTTTTTTTTCGGCCTGGTTCATTTGCTCCTTTCTGGAGATATTCACAGTTATTTTGTCGAGTTGCGGTGAGGCAAGCCGGATGTTTTCATGCATCCACTCAGCTGGCCATTGAGACACAGAGGGAGCCAGCGCCCTGGATATTGACCAGTCGGTCCGGCCTTTCTTAAAGGAACCAGCTCTTTGTACAAGGGACACTTTTTTTTGTTTCATTCGAACCCGACATCGGCAAACCCCCGTCGGCCGCACCGGTGGTTTAACGAGGTTAATAGACGTGGTGATGTCGCGGAGGATCACCGAGCAACGCATTCCTCCACGCCGCCTTTTAATCAGTACAAATGAGTGTCACAATTAGACAATTACAGAGGCAGAGATTAATCAAACACAACAAGAATTTAGTCACCCGAGATGCTTCATCTGTAATGGTGGGAAATGGGAAATATGCCAAAGGTAATACAATAACACTAGTAAAAAGGTTTGTAAAATTTGCGGAATTTTCATTTGGAAATTCTTTATGGGAAATATGTTTAAATGGAGTTCAAACCAGGAATTTACAACATTGAATTTAAATATACAGTGGTTGGATAACATTATTTTAGCATAATTGACCAACCAATGAAAAAATCCAGTTCGTAATATTTCCAAAATTTACAATCTTAAATGGCTGGAAACATTTCTGGAAATTTTTCCACCCCTTTGCAACCCTTGTAAAGATTGAAAATATTTTTATGACAATGACAAAATAACCGAAAACACTGTAATATGTGTGCCAGTCCAGTAGATGGCAATGTAACTAAACGCTTTGAGTACACTTGATTTGCATTTTACTTCATTTACAATTTTGAAAATAAATTAGTTGTAAATATTCTTTGTAAAAATGTATGTTCCACCATTATGATTTTAGTTGTGGCAATGTTGAATGTTTTTTTTTTGTTGTAATATGCATGCCGGGCCACTAGTTGGCAATATAGAGAAACACAACACGTATAATTTTCTAAATATGCAGTAGAAAAGTTAGCAAAAATATTCAGCCTAAAACTGTACTAAACTTTTGATTTTCACCTTCAATTACACCAAATTTATATGTTGACCCGTTTGTACTTGAAGAAATTTATCAAAATTTGTTCGGGACGTGTTGGTACATTTGGCAAAAAATCAATCTGCAAAAATGTACAAACAAGAAACTGATCAAAATGGTATTTTTTTTTAATACCTCCTTTTGGACAACCATAGAAAAGCAAAGGGCCTGAACAAAACAAGTCGTAGACATTTTTGGGGAATATTTTTAAGCTTTTTGTGCTATCGTACTTGAAGAAATTAATCAAAAGACCGTCTAAAATTGCAGAAAACATCAGAATTCAATTTTAATGCTTATATTAATCACTTATGTTTTGGACCAGTCATTATACATCCCTGAAAATTCAAACCTCATAAATGTTCAGAAATGGACATAAATGCTGACTGGAAATTTCAATATGTGATGTGAATTGAACTTTTCCAAACACAAGATGGGGAAAAGGGTGAGGCAACGCTGGCTAACTGCCTGGCTGGCTCCCTTCTTTTGTCCTAATGTGTCAGTGGGCCACATGCACAAACAAGCCCCCCAAAACATCAGCCCCGCCAGAACCTGGCAGAATCCAGAGCTCCTTTCTCTCCACTCCCAGCCCCCCCGCCCCCCCAACCTTCACCCACTCAGTCACCCACCCTCCCCCCACCGCCCTCCTCACAACAGCACGTTGCCTTTTGAACAGTCTGGCGCGTCCCAGACGACAAAGGAAGCCAACGCTCCGGTGACATTGATGGCGTTGGATTGTGGAATCGTGCACCACACTCGAGGCTTCACTACACGAGTGCTTAGAAAACAGATCAGATGATCAAATCGTAAAAGGGAGGAAATATGGAGAATAATAATATTTAAAAAAATAATAAAAAAAAGAGCTCCTGTGTGATGATGGAACTTGTAAGGCAGGCAGGAAAAGTGGGAGGCTGATGCCTCATGGAAAAGGAGGAATAAGGGGAGGGGGTACCAAAAAACACCACCACCACTCCCTTTTCTTTGTTAAAGGTAACATTGGAAGAAGAAAAGTTTGCAAGGAAAGCATGCTTCTTTTTCATTATTTTTTCTTTTGGGTTATGGAATTACCTTGCCTGCCCACTATCTCGGCCACATGCTCGGAGCTGGGCACTGGGACGCATTCGGTGATGTTGCAGCCGCGTCCTTTGGGCTCCCCGGACGAGCTCTCGTACAGGGCGCACAACTTGCTCTTGCCTTGGAGGATCGACGCGTCTCCTCCGCCTCCCATTCCACCGATTCCCCCGATTCCTCCTCCTCCTCCACTATTGTGGTGGTTGTTGTTGTTGTTGCTCCGGTCTTGCACTCCGCACGTCGGAGCTCCGCCGCCGCCGCCGATAACAACACTACCTCCACCACCTCCTCCACCACCTCCTCCTCCACCGTCCTCGCCCTCGCCGAGCCCCAGGAGCGACAGCTGGCCGAGCGCGACCCTCAGGGCGCGGGAGTCGTCCTCGTCGTCGTCGGGGGGACCCAGCAGACCCGCCTCGCCCCCGAAGCCGGAGCCGGCAAGATCGGCGCCGTAGCCCCCGTTTTTCTCCATGATCCCTGCGAGCACCAGCAGGCTCGGCATGGCTAAACAAAAGAGTGGCGCGAGACAAAGACGACGGGGAAGAGACTGGAGAGAGAAACTGCCTCCTCGCAGCCGCCTCCTTCCACCGGCCCCCCCTCCTCTTTTTCTGCGCTAGTCCCTCCCATAGATCGACCCACCAGCCACCCAGCCGACCCTCCCTACCCCCCCCTCCCGTCCCTCCTCCACCACTCCGCCCCCTGGACTCCCACACTACTACTTCCAGTACGCTTGCTGGAGAGCTCCAGGGGCGGACGGGACACGCGAGGAGAACAAGGCCGGCGTCTGCGCGCTTTTCCCGGGCCGGACTTGCCGGTGGCTGGGGGGGCTGGGGTGGATGGGGGGAGGAGGGTGGCTGCTGCGCGACGCTCCACCCAGTCTGGCTCCTTCAAGCCGCTCCCCTCCTCATAGTTATGCTTTAAAAGAACCATGTACTGTATTAATATATGGACAATCAGCATTTGTTCTCTCAAGCAAGAGAATCGAGGTGCTGAAAAAGATGACGTCATGTTTCCTTTAATTAAAACAATAATTAGTGAGGGTAAATGGGGAGGGGGTCGCCCCCCCCCCTAATTTTTTTTTGTTATTTGGACAATCCTTTTCTTTTTGTGGTGCAAAATAGGGAATTCTCGTCTGATGTCCGTTTACATCCTCGTCATTTTGTTTAAATCACAATATAAATTTTAAAAACGTGGGGATGAATGGGTTGGGGTGGATGCCCAAAACAAAAACATGCACAGTATTATTCCTTCTCTAGTTTGCTTAATCTCCTGTTTAAAAAAAAATTGGAGATTGGATTTCATGCTCATGGTAAAGGATGACGTCAACTTTGGCACTCCTCGTGTTTGTACTATTATTTTGATTAATAGTAAGAATTACTGATGATAGATGGTGGGTTTGTTGAGGCGATAGAGGGGTGGGTGTACGCCCACCTCGTGTAGCCACGCTTTGCGGCACCACGTTGTCGTCTCCGCATGAGGATGTTATGTATAGACTACAGGGTGTCTGGCACAGGGGGAGGGAGGGGGAGGCATCGAGGAGAGGTGGGGGTGGGCGGCGTCTGTACATATATTTATATAATATATACGAGGGGGATGGGAGTTGGCAGACTGCAGACCCTATGTAGGAGGCGGGGGCGAGTAGGGGGTCGCACACGGCCATCCGTACATCCAGTTCCCTAAAAAACAGGAAAAAAAAAACGCTTTGCAGCAGCAGCAGTAATCGTGCCGGTGAACAAAAGAAGCGCACCCGTTGCTTCAGACTCCCCAACAAGATGTCGCACACAAGCCACGCCTGACGGCATGTTGGTGGGAGCACACAAAAGCAGCCCCCCACCCCCGAACCTACCCAAAAAAAAGACTTTGCACGTGTAGTTTTTCCTGGCAAAAGTAGCTGTACATGCGGTTTTTCACCTTTTTGTTTCATTCCTGGGAGTCAAAGTCAAGGTTGGCCATGTGTGTGCACAAGGATGTGAATGACAAGGCAAACTCTGCATGAGCAATATGACACTCTCCCAAGCCTTGCTCCCTCCCTCTTCATCCTCCTCCTCTTCCCTAAAATGTTTTCCATCTCCACGCGCGTTAAATAAAAAAGATTTTCCTCTCAGCGCAGCATGCTGTTAAAAAGAAAAAGAAGGATGAGGAACAATTCTCCAGGGCAGGAATGTGTGATCGTGCGTTCCCACGTTGGGAGAAAATTCCGTCCAAAGGAATTCTTTCTTTATCTTTACATGGCCGTTAAATTTCACTTGACAATTCTCTTGTGGGATTCAAGGTGTTTTGCCACACAGTGTTTGCTTTATAAAGTTTTCCAGCTGAAACACACAATTAGCTTCCAGAAAGGCAGACAAAAAAAAAAGACTTATTTTACACATTTGCATCACCGTATTATGAAAACAATTCACACTTGAGAGAGACAAACTTGTCAGTTAGAAAAACGGCCGTTGTTTGTTTACATTCAAACTCATTTTGTGTCAATATTCCGAGTAAATAAACCGTATCAATATAGAGCAGGTGTCTCAAGGGGGGGGGCTGGGCGGAGCCAATCAGGGAAAGGCCTGTGTGCGTGTGCTGGTGTCAGGCTGGGATTAAAGCAACCCCCATGACCCGTTCTTCTAGAAGCAGGAGAGCGCAATGGCGTGATGCATGGAGTCGCAGCGCGTGTGGGAGAAGGCGGGGGGGGGGGGTGATCCCACCCATTCTGCCCCCAATCCTTAAACTCCGGGAATGGACGCTGCTGCATGAGCGTAGTGTCGTTTGTCCGAGAGGTCGCGTGACTCCATTAGGAGGAAAAGGAGGGTCCGCCGGGACAGGATAGACCCGATCAATACGGAGATCCATGATCAGGTTTCTGCCTTGACTACAAGGGTGTCTTACTAGTAACACACTACTAGTGCAATTTTTGGCCTACTAGTAGAACTACAAAGCCATTCGACCCCCCCCCCCCCTCCTCCCAATATCTATCTTGTGGTCCACATACTAGTCCGCTTTGTCCTCACCAGTAAAACAATCCAACCCAGTAGTAGCACAAATAGGAAGGACTAGAATTTTTTTCCACCACCAGAACAACTTTACAGGCCTTACTTTCATGACCGGTGTAAATCCTCCTCAGCATGTGGGCATATCTCAGACGAATGATAGGGAGGGCTGCGCCGCTGTGGGAGTGGTTACAACCGACTTCAGAAATGGAACTCAGTTGTCACTAGTGCAGCAAGAACATTTTATTTGTTTACTATTAGGCCAAGAGTGCTGTTTTGAAAAATGTTGTTGTACTTGAGTCGGTCTATCTTTATCAAGGATATGCAATAACTGCTCAAAGGGTTTTATGTGTGTGCGTGCGTGAGTTACAGGATACTTGTGAAAGTACAAGTGAGGTCATGTTACTGATTGGGACCATCTGGCCGTCAGAGTGGTCCCCACTGTCCTTTCCTCCCCCCCCGTCTCTGATGATGAAAGGCATCTTTGGGTTACTGTGCCTCCCCACATTTGCGCACACACACAGGAGGCCCTTTCTTTGTCCGCTATCGTAGACGATCGTGATGATCCACGCGGAAAGACAGATGCGAGTTAAGATGTGCAGCAAAGTGTGTCTTTTGAATGTCCACCAGCACATGTCATTTTTCTTTCTTTTGCTTTTTTTCTTTTCTTGTAAAAAGACGCGTGCTACACAAAGAGACTCACCAAGCAGCACGTGCTCAACAGGCCGATGATGTCAGGCTGCCTGCAACAAAGAACTCAGCTCGGGATTCGGCAAGCTTCTATTTCAGATTTTTGGGGCTGAGTGCAAATTGGAAGAAAAAATCCATAATAATAATAATCTAATATTTTTTTTAAATAAAGGGGCAACCTGAATATTTATTCTTCTCTCATTATGTGAAACAGTAACACTTTAAACAGTGAGAATCATGGTGCTATAAAAAGACTTTCTATGTCATTTTTTATTGCTTTAGATCCATTTGAAAAGCCCCATAGAGGGCCGTTAAACCCCACAATTATGTAGCCTGCCACATTGACCCATTTCAAGTAAATAAAAACAAACAAAAATAACAATAAAATGAAACAAACATATTTGGATTTTATCATTAGTAAATACATTTGTAAATATATTCAATATTACATTTAGTATTTTTGTAACCACTGATTACATTTGCAGTTTAACGGCGAGATGTTTATTTTTGCTCAGTCAGCACTTTTTGGCATTGTTCCATTTGAATCTGGCTGCAATGTTTTGTTCCACACGGACGGATCTTGATGACACTCGGCATTTAATGCAAAAAAAAATGCCTCAATGAAAAAAAATCAATCATTAAATTTGACCAAAAAAATCAAAGTTATTCTAAAAACTCACAATAAAAAAAAAAATAATAATAATGACACTTGTAGATAAACATCCTCCAAAAAAATGTTTTGTTTGTCCACACTGGCTGGAGCTGATGTTGCTGTCATGTGGGAATATGAGTCAGGCTGGATGACTTCATTGCTTTTTGCGGCTATTAGGTCACTGCCACCTCGAGCCCCCCCACACACACACACACTCACCACTCCCCTCATCCAATCCTCTTCTCTCCCTCCATTGCCCCCAATCAAAGTAAAGATGATGAAGGCTCCTCACCTCAATGCTTGCTTCCAGGATGCTGATGACCTCATCCGGGTGACATCATTGACAACAAACACATGCGCCCACACACACTGTAATATATTTAGACGTAATGTAACAATTTAAAATAATTTTACATAGGTGGAAATAAAACAGTAGAAATATTATTTTTCAATATGGATTTTTCAGGTATGTAGGCTGTTTATCTGAATACTTTTACTCCCTACATTTACTCCTACATTATTCAATAAAATGATAAGAAAACACCTTACAAGTCTAAAATATAAGAAATACATGTATATAAAATAATTACTTGCACTTGTTACTTAAATTCCAATTGGAGGTTCTTGATGTGGAATAATCAGTGCATTTATTCCACATCCAGAATATAAAAAAAAAAAAAAATGCGGAAACGTCCTCGCATAAATACTGCACCTGTTCCCCGCCCCCAAATTACGTCCGCCAGGTGGCACTGTGCAATTAAGCAAAGCAAGCGAGCAGGCCCACTCCCCCGACACACACTCACTCACACACATACAAACTCTTTCCGTGTGTGTTTTCAGATTTGCAGCCAGTGTGCACCAACGCGGCTTCTTTTTCTTGCCTGGATTTAACACGTGGATTTTTTATTTTTTTTTCTCTCAGGCGTGTCTGCTAATTCCTGTTATGTGACAGTGTTGTGCCCATTGCGGCGTTGCTCTCGTTGGACGCGTGGACGTAAAACACGCGTGGAAAGAACGCCAGGTTGCAAAACGACCCTGAGGAAGATTCGAGAAAAGTCAGGTAAGATTTCCGGTTTGGAACGTGGGGGGGCTATTCGGTGTTTGCTATTGCTATAAATTACGACGTTGTTATGTTTGGTGACGTCATGAACTCTGCGACCCTTTCATGAGAAAGCACATATTGTCGTTGGACTCCTCATCCGCCGCTAGAGAGCGCTATGTGACTTTTTAACAGGACTGTGTGTTGTGTTAATATCGGCAGAGGGCGCTACAGAGTCACCTGCAATTCACATCAATAATATGAAAAAGGGCGTCAATAAATGTGACTGAATGAATGTAATGCGATAAAAATACTGTAATGTCAAAATTAAACGCCAGAAATAAAAATTAAATGCAAAGAAAAAATCTAAAGGTCACTAAAGTAAACTAAAATAATTTCATGAAATGTAGAAAATAAAAATAAGCGAAATAAAATTATCTAAATGAACTCGTAAATGAATTCTATTAGAAATAAAACATTCACAAAAATAACTCGTATCAAAACTAATACAAATATAAAATAACATTTACTTGAAATTGAAATTATTATGTCTTTTGTATATGAGCTATGCTTTAACAGTTAAAGTTGTATTTGATCACATTAATTTATGTCAAAACTGGATCCATGTGAAAGGTCGTTTTCTTTTTGTGCAGGTTGTGATGTCAGTCATCATTTTCATTGAGACGTCGCCCGTCAAACCCAATGTACACATTGAGTGTTTGCACTGTCTCACCTTCCTCCCTCAGGTGCAACAACTATTATATGCGCGCTCAAAAAGTTCCTTTTGATCCATACGTTTGCCTATTAATACCAGAACGTGATTGTAAACCCCCATAAAGCATTCAACTCAATATTAGAGACGATGGATTTGGGAGCTTCCCTCGATTTTTGCAGCCCCACCCAGGAAGGGAAAATGACATTGCAATGATAACGTGCATGTCATTCTGCTTGCGTGTTGACTATTGTATGTGCGTTGCTATCATAACAAGACTTCGCTAGAAAGACATACGTTTGGTTTGACTCATTCACATGTGAACAACGAGCTTTATGTTACTCAAATGAGAATGTCAGAGGTGTCAGAAATATTCTGAACGACCAAATCTCACTCACAGTTGAGAATGTAATGAACCTATTTTGAAAAAATTCAAGTTTTCAAATGCAGGGAGTTAAAATCATTCCAAAAATAAATACTCAAACGTATAGCTTAGCCATTATTAGTACAATAAAATATTTGTACTTTTGTTAGCTCTCGCCAGGAATGTTCATTGCTGTACTTTTGTTCCCAGCGCCTTTGTTTAAAAAAAAAAAAAAAAGAAGTGGGAAGTCAGGTTTCTAAACTGGAGCGGGAGGCGCTGGCTCATTTTTTTTTCTCTACGCTTCTACAAGCACACATTTACATTTTAGGCTGACATTCCTCTGAGTGTGTGTGTGAGCGAGTTGTGAGTCAGTCGACAGACACACCTTTGGTGTTGTGCGTGTGCCGGCTTGGAATGTTGCAGGCCCGACCCGCGTTTGCATCTCGCCTCGTCTGATGTGTTACATCTCATTCGCTTGACACATCGATGCTCTTATTAGAGCTTTCAACTAGAAAGTAGGCAGGAGAGCAGTTGCGAAATGTCCATTTGGCAAGTGGACCTAAAAAAAAAAAAAATGCATTGGAAAAAAAAGCCAGAAATTAAACAGGAAGTCGATCATTTTGGTTTGAAGCAACATTTCGGCTGTTTGATGATCTTCTAAGAATCCAGACTGTTGTTGTGTAATTCAGTAGAACTTCCATGGAAAGCCTAAGGGGGAAAAAAGGAGGCGAAGAAGGAGGAGGTTGTTTAAAATTGTGACTGCTGCTTTCCACTAGGCCTGCCACCACCACCACCAGACCAAACCAGGACGCACCGTCTTAGTCCATATTTAAGCACACGCGCAGACGTGTATGCAAGTTCTTGTATCCTCTCCATCTCCATGGTTCCATTAACTCCACCCAGAGAGCACGCATATAAAAGTAAAAGCCAAATCTCTTCATTGAGACATTTGAAGAGCTCACCCGTGAATGACTGGATCTATCATTGGAATATCCCAGATGCCCGGATTTTTTTTTCACCCTTTGCCTCCGGATTCAGTGGATCACCAGAAGATCATTCTCAAAGATTCTGTAAAGAGGATGTCCTTAAAGAAGTGAGGATTTTTTTTTTTTTAGATCGATAACAACAGAATTTAATTGAATACATTAAGATACTGTATAATGTACTGCATGTCACACCAATATTTGTTTTGTATTTGTTACTTAGGCAGATTTATTTTTAGAGGAACTATTTGGTGATATAAAACATAAAAGGGGCCCTAATAAAGATCCCTGTGGGACACCGTAACTATCGATACTGTACCATCATCCAAAGCGTTTTGCATCGTACGTTTAGCATTAAGTTAGCAGATGTTTATTAGATCATTTGGATATTTTGGTTTCTCTGTTTATCACAGATTTTCCACCTGTCCCAGGTGGGTCTGGGATGTATCCCCCCACGGTAAAGTGGGTCATTTGCAGACTTTCAGTAGGGGGCGGCGAAGTGTCACGACGTCTACTGAGATGTCTGAGTGCAGTGCGCTATCTGGGTGAGCGCAGATAAAGCTCAACAGCTGCACAACTATACACACACACAGTCTCGCCTGACTCCTCCTTGTTGCCTCCCTCCCTCCCTCCCTCCCTCCCTCCGTCCCACCCTGCTTTCCTACAAGCCGGAAAGCAGTCTAGTTTTCCAGGCGTAGACTCACACACACATACACACAAAAGTATGCACACACACACTCTCGCATAACCCGTAAGCGAGCACTCGTCTTCTTCTTTTTCTCCTCCTCCTCGACACACACACGTCGAGCAATCTTCTGCCCACATTTGCAGCTCTGAAGAGGTAAGGTCTCAAATTCTCTGTCTTTTCCTTCCTTTTTAGTTTGGAGTGTTCATGTGGCCCGGGTGAGGTCAGGAACAACTTTTAGGCGGGGGGGAGAGAGAAAAAAAGAGGATCATTGGTGAAGTAGGCGCCGGTTAAAAGCTCCCCACATGTGTGAAGAGTGTAAATGAGCACTTTGATATTATTTGATGTATTAATGAGCACTTTTATACTTTGAGAGAGTGTGGAGAGAGCTCCTGACTTTGCCGCTCATGTGGGCGTGTGCGTGCACATGTCAGTGGGGCTGCGTGGGTGGTAAAAGTTTGGCAGCCCACATAGGAGCCCCTCCGAATGGACTTTTCCCGGCAGTGGGTGTCCTGGTGTGAAATGGTGATAGCTCTGATGTGAGTGTGCCAAAATGTGGTCTTTTGCCGTGGTTGCACTGCAGGGTCAAAAGTATGATCGTATTTATTTGAAATATTGTTTTAATGAGAAAAAGAAAAGCATATTAAATTGTGACTAAAATTTCAATAATGAGTTTAGAATTGATTTAGCATTTTTAAACAATAGTATGCACATGTGAGGTGCAGGTATTTTTTTGTCCTCAGTGTTGCCATCCTCACGTTCTACTGTAGTATCTGTGACTTTTGAGTGTGTACGGCTTTAAGAGGCGGGACTTGGATTGGTGAGTGACGTGGGTTCCGATAAATTAAGTGCAGAGCTAGCTTGCTGTTGACTGACGAATGAATTTGAATGAATTAAAATGAACTAAAAACTGCAGTACCTTTTAGTAGAACAACTAACTGAATGTACATTTTGCATTTAAAACTCAATAAAATGCGCTTTGTCCTGAAAACGTACGACATGACAACCATGTTGGTCTAGTTTGCCTGCTAGCAGACGATGCTAACATTTGAATATCCAGTAGCCTACAGTACGTCTGCTGTTTTGATTAGAAGCTGCCATTCCCTACCTTGTAGTCACTTGAATGGCTGTCCTACTGGTTTTCATTTACAACCTGCACCACTTGGCATCATTTTCGTTTCACTAAATATTTCACATTGCTCCAAGGAGTCCTAATATGTGTGACGTGCTATTTACAAAGTCAACACTCTGGCAACTCAATTACCTGGCCCACCTCTCCGTTTAAAAAAATAATAATCTGAAATCTGTCAAAAGTTTGACCAGGCCTGGTTGAACAGGAAGTCTCATGCAGATGGATGCTTGTTCTGGTGGGAATGAGCCAGGAAATGCGTCCAGCCTTCCTCACTAAAATAATAGCGGTTGTAAAATGTAAGAATAACAAGCACTGGCGTATAATTGAATTGGATCGGGAGGCTGGTGGAAAGTTTTTACTACTACTAAAAAATTTCCAATGTCAGTGTAACAATGGTTCATACTGTGCGTGCGTTTACATGACGTCCCTTGTCGTCCCGCAGTGACCATCCTGATCCGCCGCCATCGCCATGGAAACATCAAGCCAGAGACGCAGCACGCGCGGCGCCAGCTCGCCGACACGAATCACTCGCCTGCAGGAGAAAGAAGACCTGTGCAACCTCAACGACCGCCTGGCCGTCTACATCGACAAGGTGCGCTCGTTGGAGACCGAGAACGCCGGACTGCGTCTGCGCATCACCGAATCCGAGTCGCTCGTCAGCCGAGACCTCAGCGGCATCAAGGCGGCCTACGAGGCCGAGTTGGCCGACGCCCGCAAGACTCTGGACCAGGTGGCCAGGGAACGGGCTCGTCTGCAGCTGGAGCTGGGCAAGGTCAAGGAAGATTACAAGGAGCTCAAAGCCAGGTAAGAAACCTTGGACTTGTTCTTGAACATTTTGTGGAAGGTCTCAAAATCACACCGCAAAGCCAAAACAGACACAAAAATTAGGCTGATGGAGATCTGTCAGGAACGATGTCGTCAAATGAATGTCTCCTGCGGGTGACTTTGTACCGGATTGTTTTGCAGGATGCCACAGGTAGCGCTGGCATCTCAGGAATGTCTTCGAGTAGTGAAACGAGGGTGGAGGTCCAAAAGGGAAACTGCTGCTAAATATAGTACAGTCAAGCATTTTTGTGTGTGTTTTTAAGCCGCTTTGTATTTCTAGTGGGTGGTCGCTGTCACGGCAAAATGATCAGCGTCGGTCTTGTGACACGAGATGGGCACTTGTGACCTGAAACCACCCCATGTGTCAGCCCGCAAGGCCTTGGGCTGCTTTGTGTTGGGTTGTCATGGCAACCGGGAAACCTTGGACTTCCCTAGTGATTGAGCAGTGACTCACACTTTGATTGGTTTACGTTTGGAATGAGTGGCTTTGTGAATGAATTGGAAAGTGTGTGTTCCTTTGAAAAGAAGAAGTTAATGGAGTACTACTGAAGAGAACACATACAGCACGCCCCCCCCCCCCCTCCAGACAGCTCACGTTACTGGTGCCAACGGTTCCTCATTGAAAGTTGTAGCATATGGAAATAAGGAAGGAGAGGAGTGCTGATGAGGCTCAATATATACAAATAATTGTCATCTTTTTCTGCAGTTGATTGCTTTTTAATTTTATCAACAAATTAAGTATTCATGAATTTTTTAGGGTTTTTTGCACACTATATTTACTTTTTAAATTTTTAAATATTTTCTTAATTATTTTTTAAATATTAAATATTTAAATAATTCATTTTTTTAGATTAATTTTTTAATTAAAAGTTGATGTAATCTTACATTGTTTTATCCATGATTTATTTGAGCAACATTACTTTACTTTATTGACTATAACATTGATTGGCCTCCACCCTGTTTGTAAATAAGAGTCCAAGTACACAACTTGTCTTATCATTTGACAATTACCAAGAAGGATTTACCTGCTCTGTTAACTGATCGTTGGTAGGGCGGAGGTTTTAGGGCGCGGCTTTAGGGTGTGAACACCATTTGTGAACATGTCATGGCTGGACAAGCTTCAATGTGAAGAGTGTAAAAACAACGTTTATTTCGTAGCTCTTGTGAACATACTGTCGATTGGGGGGAAAAAAAATTCTTGAACCCATTTAACACGTTTGATCATTTCTCAGTGAGCGTGAGGCCGGCCGGCGTTGTCTTCTTGTTCCTATTAAAGCGAACAGTAAGGCATTGTTGTCTACTGTGGAAATGTATGGCAGATGTTGCCAATAGACTTTTTTTTTTAGGATAAATGAGGAGATTCGACGCCACAACGTGGTGACGGGTGAAGTTCTTGGCAGGATAGTTTATATTGTGTGTGTGTATGTGCTTGAAAGAGTTTATAGAAGTTTCCATGGAAGTTTGGAGTCAGCTCAGCCCTCTTTGTGAGTCACTGTAAATTATTGTAAGATGGCGGATAAATGTTCCCAGTGGACCGTGGGTCATAAGCTGGTGCGTTTCCACTCAGTGTGGCTTCTTATGTAACAAGGAATAGCGTTTTAATTTGAACCAAATGTATTTTTTTAATGCTTGGACCTCTTGGTAGCTTTTTTTGGTAGGATTTTTTTTATTTTTACTAACCTTCATGAGGAAGTGTAAGCTAATTAAAATAATCTAATTCCACTTTAGTCGGACAATGGCAGGAAAGCCTCGTAAAAAAATATTTTTTTTCCCCGTGCTGGTGCGGCTCCTGTGTGTTGAATTCAGTTCATTTTAATTAACATCTTAGTTGTGTTATATGAAAACTAAAAAGAGATGGTGGTGATAATGAATGTGAAAAACGAGTCAGAACTTGTGACTCATTTGAATCGTTGCAAAACGACACGGGACTGGCACAATGGGGCCTCGTATTACACACACACACACGCACACACACTGAGCGACAGTGTTTGCCAAGTTCTCGTGTTTGCATACAAATGCTGAAGTTGAGTTTCTCGTGGCGACGAACCAAACAAAAGGCGCCGCCTCTTTTCTCCTCGAGCTTTCCTCCTTTTCTTTTTCAGCAGCTCCACACACTCTTCGCCACACCCTCTACCCGCTATCCCCTCGGTAGCTCACCCTCTACCAACTCGGCTTCCCCCTCCAGCAACTCCATCACAGCTTGTGAAGCATCTGACGTGCGGTGGTTGTTTGAAACTGGAAACGCTCATCATGAGCACATTTTGCATACACGCACAATGCTGCTCATTGTCCTCCACACACAAGCCGTGGTCATGTGACTGCCTTCCCCGTCAGAGGCCTAAGTAGACATGAGCTGTTATTGTTCCAAAGAGTTGATTTTTTCAGGTCCTATGTTTAGATGGTAACCCCATTGGAA